>NC_051851.1:167517876-167819412 GCF_905115235.1 Hermetia illucens
CTTAATCCTTAATACGCTGGAGCGGCATACGATGCAGGTGGTGCTGAACATGGGGCTGCTTGGACAGTTGGGGCACAACCGACGACAATGGCCCTGGAGCAAGGGATGGCTGGGGCTGGGGCGCTATATGTGAGTGCTGGAGCAGGATAGGCTGGGGCAGAGTAGGCTGGAGGAGCATAAGCTGGAGCTGCTGGAGGAGCATAGGCCGGAGCTGCTGGAGCAGGATATGCGGGGGCACCCCAGCTTTTTGGCTTCAGGTAGGGTGATGCAGTTGCTGATTTTCGAACACGGGCCATGTATTCTTCTGCTGCGGCAGCTTCATTGTCCTGGATTTCGGAGGCGGCTGCTGCGTGTTGTTCTGCTTGTTCTGTCTGCTCCTGGGCGTGGATGAGGACGGCTCCGAATAAAATGAGACACAAGAAATGCTTCATGATGAGGATAAATTATAATTACACTAATTGTACTGAAAAAGGAGTTAGTAATGATGAGTGTAACAACAGTGGCTAAACTGATATCGGGTTACAGTTTAATTCAAGTATTTATAGTAATTAAAAGTGACCAGAATTCAAGCCAATGAACTGACCCATATTTGTTGCATGAAACGCTTAATGGTCAACGTAAGCGTTACGCTTTCGATGCGATTTTCCATGAATTTATGAATGCTCCGGAGACACATTTATTTAGGCCCATGCGGAGCAAGCAAAATCAATTCCATTTAATTCATCATTGTTAATAATTGATAGATATTTTGATGGATATTCGATTTGTTTGTATAGCGGATTTGCATATGAAGCTAAAATGCATTTTTTCTACAGAAAATCTAGTTTTTGTGTACCACGCTGCTTCTAATCTTGGGACTAATTTTATATAAAAAAATCATTTATGAATGAAATAGTTCCTTTTTCCCCATGTTGGAAAGATTAGCTGGGAAGAGCGGACTTTTTATAGAATATCAATAATTAATATTGGCGTGATTTGTAGTTAATATAGAAGTCATAATAAAAGCTTTTTAATTTTTAATAATAAGTGTGTCCCCTGCAACAACAATGAGATTAGGCCAAAGAAGTTCCAGACTAGTTTCACTTCTGAAATCAAAATTCAGGAAATTGCCCCCGGAAGAGTCTGTCTTGATTTTGTTGAGGGCACCTAAGCTCGTACCATTGGCATTGTCGGTCAAGTTACTCCATCCATTCTCAAATTCTCCCGGCATTTTTCTACCAAATTATCTCTGATTGTGAATGTTTTCATGATGCCAAAACAGATACATCTGATGCGCGGAAAGTTGGCTTTTTCATGGAAGCAGGTATGGTTGATGTATAATGTTGCACCTGTGCTTGCTTCCAGCAGTTTAGAGATCCTTAACTTCAATCTATAGCCAGCTCGTCAAAATCCCTATTTTATTTTCGAGGTTTTAAATTTTCACTGTCAATCCCACATGGTGAACGTCTATTTATAGACAACTGAAGCCTAATTTCGACTCCCTGGCTTATTGATTCTATGTTCATTGTCGATTAAACACAAGGAAAACTAACATTGTAGTTACAATCCAGACCTTACTTCCACAGAACTTCGTCTGTGGCAACTATAATCTTCCTATGCTTTCTTGGCCTAATATTTTCGGATTTCTATCCCGATTCACAAAAGTGGTTATCACACTCTTGCTGAGAATCATCATCATCATCAACGGCGCAACAACCGGTATCCGGGCTAGACCTGCCTTAAAAAGGAACTCTAGATATTCCGGTTTTGCGCCGAGGTCCACCAATTCGATATCCTTAAAAGCTGTCTGGCGTCCTGACCTACGCCATCGCTCCATCCCAGGCAGGGTCTGCCTCGTCTTCTTTTTCTTGCTGAGACTAGCTGCCCTATTTCGCTTGTTTCCATTTATTCCCAAATCTTGGAAAGATATTCTAGCGTTTGGCGGCCGGAAGACCCATCAAACCCAAAGCTTTCCAAATACTTCCTATAACCATCATACTCCACAATGAATGGTATCAGATGGTAATTTACTTTCATTTTCTGTCGCTCAATTTTTTTCTTAATGCTCGGGATCAGTAAATAAGCTGGTGGCTTTAAGTTTTACCACCTATATTGCCACCTCTTGTATGGCTCCTTATCAGAGGCTCTTTTCGTAAGGCTATAATTAGATCAAATCAATTTGCTCCTCTTTTTTCGTATATTTAATGCACCTCAATTACTAGAAAACTTGTGGGATCATTCCTGCGAAGACAAACTCTGGTCGCAAACTCCCTGCGTGAAAACTTCTACTTTTCTACTTTTTCCTGGTTGACAGAACTAGCTCCGGCCTCGGGCAGCCTGTGACTTCAATTCAATGCTGAAGGTTAGCTGGCCATTGTTGTCTCGCCCCTTGTACAGTCCAAATGCTCGCTGAACCTTAGTCTGATATCAACCATCACTAGCAAGGTGATTGATTTGACATGACTTCATTGGCTTCTACTGAGATTCTGACAGTATTCTTTTGTCGTGCTGTTTCTGCAAAGACTGCCGTCATCATTAACCATGCTCAACAATGATTTTACGGTAGGAATGGTTTCATTTGCCATTTTCGGTAGGCGAAGGTTGCAAACTAAATTATTCATTACGGTCCAAAAAGAGGTCCTCCTGCAGTGATATTTTCTTCTTTTTTTCTTCAGTCTTTGTCCCGTTCACAAGCGGGGTTGACTCGTCGTGACCAGTTTCGCCATTTTGTTCTACCAAATGCCTGATCTAGATGCAATCGCGAGACTTTTAAATCCCCATTCAGCGTATCAAGCCACCGTTATTTCGGCCGGCCTTTTGGTCGTTTACGAACGGCTTAGATGTTCAGATCAATCCTGGCTAGTGAATTCTCGTTAGAGCGAATTTCGTGACCATACAATCAAAGTCACGATCGCGAATGTGAACAAAGCGTGTCATGCAAGCAGTCCAACGCCTTCATGCATCTCGATTACCGCAAGACGCCGTTCATTGTCTTTTATAGTTAGCCAACACCCAGAACCATAGAGAGCTACAGGATGGATGATATTCCGTAAATTTTAGATTTGAGACGTTCGTTGATACGTCGATCACAAAGAAAACCAGTTGTGGAGTGCCACTTCATCCAGGTTGTCCAGGATGTCTTTGTCTCCTCTGCATCGGTGGCAATAAGCATTAACCTAACACCAGTTTCACGTTACTTTCGATAGGCTTTTCTGAGTACAATAACACAGTGACAAATGGAGGAGAGGAGAATGCCCAGCTTGTAACACGAGAACTCACGCTCAAGTTGGGAAAAACAAGCATTCTGGGACTCCTAATACCGTGGATGGTACGTTAAAAAAATCAAAAAATCAACCCGTGCCCCGATGCGCTAGCCGAACGTCGTTACGGTCCGTTGTTATTCGAGGTTTGGATAAGATTTCCATAGCAATTAAGAACACGAAATCTGCTGGTTATTTCCCCATAAATTTCTATCCCTCGGGATTGCTTAATGGTAAGGGCGCTGACGGCATCCCTGGAGGTCCTTCTGGGATTAACCCCTCTCCATCTGCACATACAGATGCAGGCAAGGAGATCAATATTCAGGATGGCCGGTAACATGAGTGAGGCGGGGAGCTGCCTAAATCGAAGGAAGATTGATATCCTTTCTAGGCGGTATCCCGAATTACTGATACCGAGGGACAACATGACAACGAGGTTTCACTTCGATAAGAAGTTTGAAACACGTTGGAGTAACAAGGCAAACTGGGAGAGCGTGGCTGCGACATACGACTTAAACCAGCAACTGATTACTTGGTACACTGACGGATCCCTCACAGCAGACGGAGCGGGTGCCGGTGTCATTGGTCCAAGGAAAATGTACTTTGAGCCAATGGGCAGGTACACTAGCATATTCCAGGCGGAAATTTACGCCATAGACAAATGTGCCTCCTTTCATCTGCAAAGGAACTACAGGGGGCAGAACATAGCTATTCTCACCGATAGCCAAGCAGCGATCAAGGCACTTAGTTCCAACCAGGTGAACTCTAAACTGGTATGGGAATGCCTTGAGAGACTGAATACACTCGGCTCGTCCAACAAGGTCTGGATACTTTGGGTTCCAGGCCATGCTGGGCTGGAAGGCAATGAGGCAGCGGATGAACTAGCCAAGAAGGGAGCAGGGATGCCTCTACAGGGGCCAGAACCCTTCTGTGGAATCGGAAACGGTTTCATGGCTATGAATCTAAGGAACGAAGAGAAACGGTTGAGGGAACTATATTGGGCGGGCCTACCAGGGATGGAGCAGTCCAGGGTGCTTATTGGGGGATACGAACCCATGCCTACAAAGGATTGCTTAAACCTCACCAAAAAGAACCTTCGAATCATAGTGGGAATTCTCACTGGTCATTGTCGGCTGAACTACCACCTAGGGAAGCTAGGGATATCTACGGACATTGCCTGCAGGTTCTGTGAGGAGGAGGACGAAACCTCTATGCACGTCCTGGGACAGTGTCCGGCACTTGTGCAAAGTAGGTCGATACATCTGGGAGAACACTTAATACCAGATGCAAAACTGAAACTTCTGGAAGTGGGGAACATACTAAAGTTCCTAACGGTTACAGGCCTGCTTGAGATACTATGATCAACAGGTACACTATAACCAGTAAAAGGGGCACAATAGTTCTTCAAGGACGCGGTGCGACTTTCCCTTAACAGAATAATAATAAGGGCGCTTCCGCAGGGGAGGTCACAGTTCAATTCTTATTGGTGACAGAGAGATTTTTATCGTGAATGGATGTCGGAAACAAGTCGGTTCAGCTAGGACTGAGTATCCGAGACAAATCTGTGTAATAATCACGGATGAGCGCAATGCCTCCTACAGTGTACTGTCCTACAATGTACCATTACGGTCCTGAAAAAAGTGCTCTAACACTCTTCAAGGCTCAGATCCAATTGGATTAAGATTAAGTCGCATTTTTCGGCAAGCAGGGAATACTACGAGTGAATTATTAATCCCACCTCACAGGGGGTCACTATTTCAAAGAGGTAAAGATGCAATAAATTAATAATGAACACTATTGATATTAAGACTCTTGGAGGTTACACGGAGATGCAGACTATAGTGACACATCCTTCCTCCTTTCTCAAACAGGCTTAGAACCGATACCTTTCGCTATGACAGCCCAACGCTCTAACCACTTCAGACATCCGGCAAGCAACAGAGCCTATTTCAGCTTACAAGAACTGTTTTGTTCGAAACGTCTCACCAAATGGTCAAGGCTCTTATTATACAAGACAATAATCTTGCCAGTCCTCGTGTGTTCCTCGGAGACCTGGGTTCTTAGCAAGAATAATTGCGAACTCTTAGCCGCATTCGAGAGACGAACCCTCGAAAGAATTTTTGGCTTACTAGGATGGACAGTTCCGAAACCTACATAAGAAAGAAATCTGTAACCGATACCACGACCGTGTCTAGTTGTGGTTAAAATCCGGCTGAACAAGTTGCGGTGGGCGGGCCACTCAATCCGTATAGAAGAGGATTATCCTGCCCGGAAAGCCTATAAGGATTCTATCTATGATAAAAAGAAAACGAGGCAGACCCTGCCTGAGATGGAGCGATGACATAGGCTACGACACTAGACAGCTTTTAGGGATATCAAATAGGTGGACCTTGGCGCAAAACCGTGATCTGTCTTTTTTTGCTTCCCATGTTGGTGATTAGGTTGATATGAAGTCCTTAGAAAAGACTACCAATGAATACTGAATTTCACACAACAAGAAGGGAACCATCACCCGCCTTATGGGGAAAGACGTATATCCTGCTAAAATGACAAAGCTGACTTATAGGCGATAGAACAACTTACAAACGGGTAAGGGGGTACCAACTCACTAGCTAAAGGACAAACGGTCTATTAAACTAAACTGGTACTAAAAGGAAACTGCACCTGGACGTAATATCTACTACCTTCACTTCAAAACAATCTCATCCAGGAAGTAAAACATCTGCAATATTGGAAAGAAGCGGTTTCCCGAAGAAACGAATAAGACAGCTGATATTGAATAGCAAAACCAACATCACTGAAAACGCTGGAAGATGTTTAAGCCAAAATGAATATCCTGTAATCAACTAACCTAGATTGATAAAAATTGTATAAGGCCGTTGACAGGAAAGTTTCTAGCCAGAACGGTTTTTCTCGAGACTGAGGGACCCAGCACCAATTCTCAATTATTACAATGTAATCTACAAGATCCCATGCATCTGTGGTATTGGATCAGTCAAGAGAACTAGGATCTTCTTCGATGAGAGATCCTCGAGACTGTGGATCTCTGTTATAATGTTAAAATTTTTAGAGACAATCATGCTGAGACAATTCTCTTCCTAGGACCTTGTTACGGTTAACTTACAATATCAGCTTAAGGGTAAGAGGAGAAACGTCATAGTTGCCTCTGCTTACTTACGCTATAATTCTTTGTGTCCTCCACCGACACAAGAACTTAGGGATCCGATAGTGTATGCAGGATCAGGTGACCTTGAACTCATAATTGGTTGTGATGTGACCACTCAGTATATTTTCTGGGGAAATGCACGAAAAATGCAATCCTGGAGGAGAGAACCTGTTTGACTTTATCACTTCACCTGGTCTGATAACCGCGAACATAGGGTGCACCCATACGTTCGTAAGACCAAGAAGAAGTGAAGTAGTTGACCTAATAACCAGCACTACAAAGTTGTTAGAGTTTATTAGAGACTGGCGAGTGCTAGGTGAAGTCTCATCCTCAGATCACCATTACTTAGAATAGTATAACAAGTAAGCAAGAACAGTATATACACAGAGACGGAATCCTAGGAAAACGGATTGAGGGAATTTCAATGAACTTCTTGGCACCAAAGAGCAATTTGCTTGTCAATTAAGGATTCCTGGAAAATCTGAATCGCACACTTTTAGAGTGCTTTGAAGAGGCTTGTCCTATCTCCCGAGGACAACGCGGTAAAACGGTCCCATAGTGGAATCCAGAACTACGAAGACTTAGGAAATTAAGAACTCATGAGGAACTGGAACGTGGAAGGGAGACTTCTAGCTTGTGCAGGGTACTTAGTCCGATGACACCACGAGATTGACGGCCTTAACATAGCTACAAAAAAATAATGGATATCTGTATGCCTTTTCGGGATTTCTCTACGTGGACTCAATGTCTGATGTGGACATCGTGAACCAGCCCTCCTAGCCTTGCCTTCGAATAGAAAGTATCTCTCCAGTAACGCTGACCATTAAGTCTTCCTAGGAATCAATTGAACCAGATCATGAATAAATTGTCATCAAATTACACTCTCTCCAGGATTTAAAGATTCTCAGTAACAATACAACTGAATCGGAAGACTTTATTTCACTAATAACACCATTTGCATGTTGAGGATGCCAATGTCCATTTTCGCAAATTTATATCCCTCGAAGTTATTAAGCGAATACCTTACTATGTAGAAAATCCTGACGACCTCAAATTCCAATAAGAAAATATCCTTTAATTTAACGAAATATAAGCAGCAAAAGGACGTCTCCATTATTCACCATTTTCTCTTATCTCTTCCACAGTGGCTTGCCAACCAATTTGCCTCATGACATCTCGCACGGATCTGGTTATTGGCAAAAGGGCGACTATAGCCGGTTGGGGTAAGGTTTCCACGTCGACTAAACGTTCGTCCGAAATGCAATATATGGATATTCCCTTAACCGCTTGGGATATGTGCCTGAGAGTCTATGGAAGCACCGGAGCCTTGGATTCCCCGAATTCCGTTGGTATGCAAAGATGTTGATAAAAAAATCTAATATTTTTCCAAAAATCTTAGAAGCTCTAATCCTCCGTCTTATCTACTATTCAGCATTATCCTTTTTCTCCGAAACCGGGAGTATCCGTTGAAATTGTATATTGAAAATCATGTCTAATGTGAGATTCAATTCTTGTAGATGGTCAGTGGATGTGTGCAGGCGGTGAAGGCAAGGACGTTTGTCAAGGATTTGGTGGAGCGCCGTTGTTCATAATGCAGGACGGGATGTACTCGCAAGTAAGTATCCTTTCTTGTGCTTGGTATGTGGAAGATATGAGACTTGAGGCAATTGAAATCATCTCTGTTTCGTGTAGATTGGAATAATGTCCTTCGGATCGGACAATTGCGGTGGAGTGCGAATACCGAGCGTGTATATTTCAATTGCACATTTTGCTGATTGGATTCATGATAATACACCTATTGAATAGGATGTTTGGGGATTTCAGACTTTTATATATATGTATATTACACACCTTTATGTTTACAAGTTTTGTTATGATAGTAACAAATAAAGATTTTGATTTTTTTTATAATAAATATTTTTGTTAATACATGACACTCAATATTTAGGTTTTCTTGGCTATCATAAAGCTTGGATTTTGATACTACTTCCATAACTTACTTCATTTTCCAATTTTCACTAGATCCTCAAAGGATGAATATCTCAACGCTGAACAACAGCAGAATAGAATAAAAGATAAGTGTAATAGGTTAGGTAGGTATTAAGTGTATCCTTGCTGTATTCCCAAGGTTATCAGCTGGAGATCAGAAAATTTTTCTCCAAAGAAGCTTGCTGCGACGCTAATCATTGCATCAGGTAGTTCATGTTATACTATTTTTTTGATACAATTTATAAATGAGTCCTTAAGCACTGGCATGAATGCAACGTGGGTGTGTTAGGAATGATATTTTAAGATGTAAATTGTTTTGTTGGGTGTAAGGTAGGTGAATGTGCACAGAATATTGGACTCCCACAACAGTGCGCCTCGGACTACCAACTAAACGCTTTCCTGTCATCAGAAAACTAGCCTGGAAGCGTTTGACACATTACTTTGGGCTAGCCCTCCCGCTCTCTCGGCTTTAGTAGCCTTCAAATGAGCGAATTCCTTTCACCAACGGGGGGAGGAGGAGGCAGTCGTTAGTTCAGGGAACCCCTTGCCACCGGCCGAGTTCAATCTTCTTCGCAATAAGAGGAGCCCAAACATAATGCACAACACAACTCCAGCTCCTCAGCATCTCTCTAAGAATGTCGTTTGGAAAGAGCTCCTCTGTGTCTGCATAAAGCTGCTGACGAAAGGTAGGACGGCTTTCACAAGAGAAAGAGGTGTGTTCATCGTCGTCCGTCACTCCATTGCAGAACTCACAATCATGAGATCGCGCCTTCAAAATCTTGTGCAAGTAAGACTGAAAACCTTCATGCCCACTTAGAAGTTGGATGGATAAGGAAGTAATCAATTTCACTGTGCGTCTGGTCCAACCACGAATCTATATTGTCGATGAGCCACGGAGCCCATCTACTTCTTGGCTCATTTTGTCAAGAGAGTTGCTACTCGTTAAGGGTATGTTAACGTTCTTCATGGGCAACCAGCTTTCTTAAGTTTTCGCCCTTGTGGTTGCAGATAGTTTTATGTTCCTTGGAAAGGAAGTCAACGGGGATCATTCCCGCGATCACCATCACGGCCAGTTCTGAGACAGTACGATAAGCAGACACCACTCACAAAGCTCCCCGTCTCTGCACTTGAGCAAAGCGCTTGCTATGCACCTCTTTTTCAAAGGCATCAGCCAATACCTCCGCTGATTTTGACTCTATAATCAATTCGCCAATCGATATAGATGCAGGGTCCAGTGCAAAGCAGAAACCATGAGCAGTCATCCATCTGCTTACCCTTCGGATCAATATGCCCAGTCTGTTTTGGCCTTTTCAACAGTACGTTTGGCAACAAATGCCATAACGTCGTCTGCATAACCGATCAGGGGCGACACTTTGGGCATATCGAGTT
This sequence comes from Hermetia illucens, assembly GCF_905115235.1. NCBI lineage: Eukaryota > Metazoa > Arthropoda > Insecta > Diptera > Stratiomyidae > Hermetia > Hermetia illucens. The sequence continues at coordinate 167,527,660 of NC_051851.1, forward strand.
TCACTAAACTATCGTAGGAAGCGTTCTAGAGGTCTGCCCTAGGATAGATTCCTGCGTTACTCCCGACATGATTTCCATCCTCCTCTGGCCTTCTAGGGTCTCATAAAGCAGGGAGCGGTCTTTCAGATAATCCCTCAATATGAGTTTTCTAATGTGCCTAGAACCGTATTACCATACGGAATTAGGGGTATTTCTGACATCCAGCGTTATGAGGAGCACTATCCGTCGAGATCGGCCGCTGTGAACTTCGGCTCGATGATCTGAACCGAGACTGTTTTGGAGTTGAGTCCCCGGCAGCGCGGATCGTTTCAGCGAGTCTGCTCCTGACGAGTTTTTCGAGCACTTTCCCGGCTGTGTCAAATAAAAAAAATGGTCTCCTTCAAGCACGCGTTGAACATCCCAAGAAGCAAGTCTGGCCGTTGAGGGAATACCAGTTTGTAAACTTTCGCCGGGATACCATCAGGACCTGGCGCTTTCTTGTTTTTTAAGATGAGAACCGTTTCGTCGAGCTCTCTAATTGCAAAAAGCGGGCAATCCTCGACACTTTCTGTGCTATCGACATCAACCCGTCCAGTATGTCTGGGGAATAATGCCCGCATAAATGCAGTCCATCTGGCTGGTACTTACTTTGCAGCGCTTTCGCAGAGCCCTGGAAATTTCTGCCGTCCATCAGCACATAGAAGACTTGTCACGGCTAAGGCTCCTCCGGGGCATGGAAGCCTCCTAGGCTGTCGTTATCAGGTTCATCACTGAATTTACAACAGTATCAGCTGTAGTACTACCACCTCCCGAAGCACCGCTAGTGCGACTCTGCCAGTTCCAAGAGTTTCGATGAACTTCCCGATGTTCACCTTCGCGACAATCTACACGCAGGAAGGGCGCCCGGTTGGAGCACGCCGGCAAGTGGCGTCAATCACTTCGAATGCGCTTTACTGGTGACCACTTTTAGGACCCGTCAACCGCTGTTGCCAGAGATTTCGAACCAAAAGTGATATCAGGGATGCTCCCTTCGCAGCCTTGGCGGCGAATCAATGGCGTGGATCCGGTGTGTGAAACTACGGGTCCTGTTTTCACCGCCATTTCCAGGATCCATTTCCATCTGGAGTCTGGCTGAGGCATGCGCTATCCAAGGGCTCTAGAATTAAAACTACCGCCTACCAAAATTTGTCGCTCCGTGACCGAAACGGCGTCCTCAAGAACATCAAGCCGGCACCATAGGTCCGCGTCGTCTTATTCGACATCATGTAAATGCTACAAAACGTTACCCCAAAACACCGAATCTAGACAGATCCTTTTCATCGGCCTTGGGCAAGAACACGAAGTCGAACGGCGTCCCGAACCCAAATGGCAGTGGTACCCGATAAGTCGAGACGCCATGAAGATTGGTTCCTGTTCCGGTATTGCTCACAAATTAGCACTAGACCAGCCCTCGCCTCCGCAGCGAACTGCACTAGCAGCTGGTGAGCGGTTACACTCCGGTGCATGGTACTTTGAATAATTCGGATCATGCTATTCGCTCCCCACCCCTTTCTAGTGGCGTCCTAAAGATTGGACACCGTCCTCAACCCACATTCTGTCCGACTCTCTTACGCAACTTTCGCTTTCATTACAAGTCTCTCTGCATGCTTTGCATGCTGCCCTCCTCTCGGGTCCCTTGCAAGTTGCTGACATGTGTCCATAATCCAGACACCTGTAGCACTTGATGAGGATTATCCGCATTCATACCCTGCCCACTACCCATCAAATTTTGATTTTCCCGCTGCTAAAGAGTTTTCTTGCATATTGCTCGGGGACTTCCACCACGATGAGCTTTGGCCTCGAGCATTTACAGAGGTGATACCTATCTGGGCAGTGGTTATCTCTGGACATTCACGCTTTATGGCCTCCTCCTCTTCGATCTTTTCTGTGAGGCAATCAAGATCTCGGATTTCTAGAGAGCACATGGGCTCTAGGCTGGAAACAGGAGCCTTCTCCCCCAATAACCCCTCGACTGCTCCCCAGAACGTACTCTTGCTAGTCGTTTTCAGACCAAGTTCGACGAGGACCCCACAGCCCTTCATTTTCCGTGTAGAAGACACTTCCGCTCTGTTGTGTCCGGGTTTCATTTTGTAACGGATTTTACTAAGGACTTCCACAAATGTGTTACCTTCCGTCTAGTCCATTTTCGTTTCCTCGTCTTTTCTGATACTGGCGTTTGGTTTGTAGCCTCCTTGTCTTTGGACAGATGGGTCACTGACGGCGTTGCCAGTTGTTTCCTTTTATGGTTCTTTGCCTTCTTTTTTGGGCCTTGGGTCTTCTTCAGGCACGTCTTCCTCTTTCCACTTTTTCTCCAGTTGGCGTTGCAGTGGGCTATCTGCGGCCCTTTGGCGCTTGTAGTGTTCTCAGAGGGAAATGCGGCTGCTTTTGCTTGCCAAGCGTCTTCCAGAGCTTGCCACGTTTGTCTATTTGTCAACACTCCTCTACTAAAGTTGTGGTTCTTTGACCGGGGCACTCCAAAAAAAGGTTTGAGGTCCAAGGATACCATGACTTCGAATTCCTCAAGCTAACCATGTAAATGAACAGCCTGGAAAAGCTCGCTTGACTTAATGACTGGTCTAGTCTGTTTTTCCATATTCTGGAATTCCTTCATTGACGGCTATTTGATGGGGGGAGGCATTTCCATTGAAACGATTTCCCTCATTTCCACGCCTTTGAAATAGATCTTGAGGGGCCTTTTGATCCAAGTACTAATATTAAGACTATTGTCTATTGTTTCCTAAAATTAGTTGTTTTGCGAGTTCTAGTAGAGGATCCGTCCTGAGTTTCCTACAGGGTTCCACAAACAGATCAATTGCGAAATTGAATTAATCACAAACTACTGAAGATTTGAAGATCTGAAATGAAACAGCTGGGTGGTGATAAGGTCGGCTCTGAGCTGCTAAAGTCTCTCTGGCTGCAACAACTCGCGGAGAGCACCCACGCCATCTTGACCTGCGTGGACTCGGGATCGCTGGAGGTGTTGTCCGTCAAGACCGACAAAGTACACGAGGTGTACACAACTCGGGAAATAGACGAGCTTAAGTCGATGGTAGCAAAACTAGCCGACGCGGTCACAAAGCTCACAGCGACGGTTGGTACTTTGCGTTCGGAGGGTAGATCTCGATCGCAATCACGCTCGAGGTCTGCTTCCCGAAGTGGGCGTTCGGGTAGTCGTACGCCGGGACTCTGATCGGCCTCGACGGATTGTTGGTACCATCAGTAATACGGAGCTCAAGCGAATAAATGTACCACCGGATGCTGGGTGCCTCGGCGACGGCTACCCGAAGCGCACTGCCACGTCGCCTTACAATCTTCGACCCCCTAAATAAACGCTGCTTCCTGGTCGACACGTGTACTGAGGTATCGGTTCTTCATGTACCCTCTCCGAACACCCTATTCCCGCAAAATTTACGCCTGGCAGCCGCGAACTCATATCCCGTCAGCACCTATGGCTATAGGTAGGTGGACGTGAGTCTCGGACCTCGCCGAACTTTTTCGTGGCGTTTCATTTTAGCGGACATCAGCATCCCCATATAAGGCGCAGACTTCCTGTCACTATGGCCTGCTGGTTGGCATGCAGAGCAACATCATTAATAGACTTCGTAACCTTGTTACAGACGCCAGGGAAGATTTCTACCTGCCGAGATGACACTCTGCCAATAATTTTCGAGGACGTTACCGACCATCGCATTCGTGCACTCCTCCGAAAGTTTCGCAACATCACTATTGAAAGTGTTTTCTCTCAGCCGGTGCAGCACGATGTGCACGATGTGATTGGAGATATTGGGGAGTATGCATTAATTCCTGTTCCTACGTCGGTGATGAGTACTGGAATATGGCAAAATTCAGTCTGTTCTTCAGGAGTTTTTGTTCCGTCAAGGACAGCGGTGCCGGTACTGTTCTCGCCTTTTACTGCATTTGTAGAACTCTAAACTTCTTATCGAGGAACTTCCTGTTCCTCTCCTTTACGCATCATTCGCTACTGATGAAGGTGATAACGACCCTTCGAACTGCACCCACAGTGATCGCCGCTCTATCATTTCACAATTTGAACGCGGTATAGGAATGAATCAGAGGAGCAAGGCTACAGTTGGGGAGTTAATATCCAACAAAGCCTCGATCAAAAACGTCGAAAACATTTTGGCGATTGAAGGTCGACATATTTATGATATAACATTGGTAATCAGTGAATCTCATTTGCAGATAGAAAAGTGAATCAATTGTGGAACCGTAAGCTATGTAGATGGAGCGATTCATAAAAAAGGCGTCAAGCAACCCCATTGAGATGTTAAGAAGGAGATACGAAAGTATCGAGCAAACAGCTTTACTGAAGGATATCATGGAGGGCTTGCGAGCTTTGGAATCAGCAGGGAAGACCGTCGAAAAAGCCACGAAGGGGGTTGTCGAAACAGAAGGAACTTCAAAGGGAAATAACGAAACTAGGTACCATATTCCACGACGTAATACAGAGCAATAGTGAAGTCCTTATCTCGTAAATTCTTCTCCTAATATAACATTCTCGACTCTCCTGTTTCCTTTTCATGGGATAGGTGTTCGGGATACCATTGTATGACTCTGTTTTTATAGTATTTCTCAAGGATATTGCTTACTTCAGGTTTACTGGTCAATTTTGCAGTTACTAAAGAAAATACTTCTAAACAAAATATTTTTATTGACTCTAAAAACATATCTATAACATCATCTTAAACAGTAAATCTATCCATTAAAAAGTAATTATAAATTGATAATGTACTTATCTAGTTTTTTCCATAGAAAAAAAAACAACACTCATTCAAAATCCACAAGCAGCTCATCTCTATCTGTGTTCCTATACCGAATAAGAGCGCTGGCAGGAATCCTTTCAGCCCTTTTTCGCCATCGTACAAATAGGTACAGACTAACTATCGCTCCAATAATGACCACAAGATACCACACCCAACTGATTGTCTTAAATTCAGTCTGTTGCTTAGCCAAGCTTAATTCAACCCAATCTGAATATGGCCCCGGTCCTGCAAGTGACACAGATCGTACCCGAACCTCATAGACTCCCCGGTCCAAATTCAGTACGTAACGAAAATGGGCTGATTCGTGCTCTAAGCGTGTGATGCAAATGAAGTCCACACATGACTCCTTATCACATGTTGGGTCTTTCAAATTGATGTTGTAGGCTACAGTGAGTCCATTTGGTTGCTTTGGCTCATCAAACTCCAATTGCGGTTGATGAGTCTCGCTGGATACATCAATCTTCATAAATACACGATCTCTCTCAGGATCACTTTGAGTGCGATCACTGTGAAGGGTATACGGTCCACATCTGGTTATATTATTGCAGGCATAGAAGTGAATTATGTAAAGCCGGAATGGTTCCAGGCCGGTTATCGTGTATGTCTTCTGTTCGCTCTTAAACAGCATCGACTTGACAAATGTCTCTGAATTGGGAGCAGGCCAACTTTCCAGGTCCTCATAGTTTCCACTGTGTTCGCCACTACCCGTTTCATGTTTATAGCGATTGGAATATCGACTATGTTTACAATCTTCATCCTCAATGTCGAAACAATGAAAACTCTCCCCCAATTTTGTCTGGAAGTTGAAATCATCTTGATGGGAGGACTCATCGTTAAGGCAACCACAACTGGCATTTGCTTCTGCTTGATCATGCTCAAACTGGTCGACACAATAGTCGCGCAAGTCAAGGATCTCTTTTTTATCGGGTTCATAAAACAAGTCGATGATATAGTAATCGATCCGTTCATGCTTATCCAAACGCGGAAGCCAAGTCAATGTCAGACTGTCAGCAGTTTTTCCAGAGGTCGTTATGTTTTGCTCAGAGGGCACAGGAGCTTCTGTTGTGAAATACTGAATATCCGATTCGCTACTCGTGAAGTTGTCATCCTTTTCCTTGATTCGGTAGGTCTTTACATAGAACGCATATTGAGTGTACTGCTTTAAGTTCGTCAAGTTATAGATGAAGTGCTCTCCACTGCGCTGCAAGTCCTTTTGCAGGATTAGTTGGGTTTTCCAAACGTCTCTGGAACATTCCAACATGTTTCTAATGAGTTTAAAAGTTATCATGCTTCTGCAGGAGGTGGAAAACAAATACTCACTCATAGCAAACATCCTCATTTTTGGTTTGTGATTTATTACTCAATGGGACGTCCGTGTAGAACAGGATATACTCTGTCCCATTGACCAACGTGTTATCCAATTCCTTCCAACGGATTGTCACGCTATCGATCCCCAGTACCTGGAATTTTCAGTGAATCCGCACAGATTTTGAAACTTGAAAGATCCGAATGATCCATTTGGTCCTACCTTGAAGCTTGTCTCCAACTTGATGGGGTTACATGCCGGTTCTTCATCTGTTTTTGGCAGGTAATCTAAGGTCCGATTGTGCAGCGTCTCATTTTGAAATTCACGAATTTTCAAAAAGCACAATTTATAATTGGAATGAATGAACATTCCTCCATTTACCAGAGTTAGATAGCTTCCCTTACTCCTAGGCCACAAATCAACTAAATTTTGATTATAATAAATAACTAAGGAAAACTTATTGTATTCTAACTCTTGGCCATGAATTTTCTTCAGCCCTCGAAGAAATGAAAGGGATGTAATTAAAGGTGTCCTGGAGGAGATGAAAAATTATAGAAATTAATATTTACATATTTTACCAGCCCAATGATAAGTAATTAAAATATTTCATAAAAGGCAGAGGAAAGATTTTGGTCGGCGCACACAGATCGTGGTCAGGCACACCGACCTCTCTGTTCTGGACTCGCGCAACGACGAACAAGATATATACAAACCTCGGTGGTTTTTGTCAAGGAACAAGTGAGCTCCTGGCTATCCATTTCAGAAGACCGCAGAGCCTCTTGGCTCTTGTAGCATTAAATGTTACAAACGCGCACAAGGGAGTAAAACTGGTTTCATCAAAGGGCCCATTCAGAGAAGTTCGACTTTTCGTAGGACCCCCCTTCTATACAGGCAGCAGTCCTACAATTGAAAGTGTTTTCCTTAGTGGGGAGAGTATAGCGGGAGAAAGCCGATCCTGACACCCAATACCTCGAACGACGGAAGACGCAGTGACCAAAGGGGATGGCGCTCTGTGAGTTTATTAAGGACCATAGGAATATTTCCCATAATACGACCGATGTAGGGAACATGTCCCCCGCAGAAAGGCAGGTGACGTCGTTGGCGGCGGAGCACCCCATCAGACCCGCGTAAAGTTTAAAAAATATGCATAAATCCAAATAGGATCTATGCTGTTATAGGAAGGGGAGGTTCAGAAAGCGGAGATGGGAGGGATGGTCCACCGGAGGAAAGCTCTTCTTAAAGAAGAGGGAACGGATGAATTTACGTTGCACATTTTCAAGGGCAAGACAATCACAGTTACGGGAAGGTGATCAGATCACGGAGCAGTACTCGAGGGTATCCCTTACGAGGAAATTGAAGAGACCTAAGGAGGGTTGGATAGAGTCAAACTCAAAGGACGAGAGAAGTATAAAGCTTGACAATTTTGTTGCTCGATTGGTGACTTCGAGGCAATGGGTGTGAAAGCGGAACTTATTGTCAAAAGTGGCTCCGAAGTCGTGAGTGGAATTTAATAAGGAATGTCCGTTAAGAGTCGATATAGCGGAAAAAAGCTTGAGATCGTCGGCGTAGAGCAAACAGGGACAAGTAATAAAGGAGGGAATTCGATGATAAAAAATAAAAAAACAAACAAAGGGCCCAGAATAGATCCCTGTGGGACACCAGAGGAGGGAGAGAAGGAGGTGGAAGTGCAGCTGTCAAAAGAGGTGGCAGGATCGGTTGGAAAAGTAGGAGGCAAGCCATAAAACAAATAGCACGAGAACGCTTAGAAACGAGATTTTGGATAGAAGTATCTTGTGATTCCCGGTTTCGAAGGCTTTAGCAAAATCAGTGCAAATGGTATGTACTTCTTGCCGTGAATTTGTAGTGGACCTACGTTTAAGAAAGCCGTGTTACTCTTTGACTATCTCGTGGCCAAAGTGGACGAACAACCAGTCGCTGACATATTTTTCTAAGATTTTGGAACAGAAGGAGAGGGGGGAAATGAGACCGTAATTCCCGGTAAGTGCACGATCATCACTTTTGTGAATGGGGATGATGAAAGCCTCCTTCCACAAGCCGGGAAAACGATTCACTTTGAGGCTTTTGTTGAATATAAGAGATAGGGGAAGGGAAATGGACTTATCAGTTTTGAGCAAAAAGAGGTTTGGAAACAGCCAATGTCAAGTTTGCCGATGAGGTACTCGACAAGAAGAGCGGTAAGACGGGGAATGGTAGGCGATGCGGAGCAGGCAACATCGACTAACGGGAGGAATGCGGAGGAAGAAGGGAAACATAGACTGAGGAAAAGTAGCGGTAGAGTAAATCACAAGACAGTTGGGGGGAGTTACCTGAGGAGCCAGAAAATTTAAAGGACGAAGGGGATAGCTGTGCAGGACAGCGGGAGTTGTGAATGTGGAACCAGAAATGTTTGACGTTTCCGCGTTTTAGTGAGTCTTCAACACCGGTCAAATATTCGAGATTCAACGGACAGGAAGGTTTGAGAGGACAAGGTCAAGAGTGCGATCTAAGTGGTTTCTAGAAAGGTTAAACTGAAGGGCAATGCAAGTGTACATGAAATTTGATAAAAGCAGGGAGGGTGGTTGGAGTTATTAGGGAGGGAGGGAAAGCTAGGATTATTGGGCCAGGAGATCATGGGGAGGTTAAACTCGCCACAGAGGATGAAAGAAAGCGAGGGGAACAAAACGGTTAGGACCTCTGATAGCCTGTCGAAGAAATCCTCGTACAGAGAAGGCGGGAAGGGGGGTACATTTTGAGCAGCATCGCACAGTGATATGCACTATTGGAGAGGTCCGATATAGTGGAGGAGGATGGATCTAACAACACCTTATTCGGATTTGTGACAGGGAAGCACGGTCTTGGCGACTGTTAGGATAATGGTGGAAGGTTTGTGGATTTTTGTAGCTTCCACGGATTCTTCATTGGTGGTGCATTTTTCGAGTAAAGAATCTGCCATAAGGTTGGATTACGACATGGACATTACGAGATCGACCACTCCGCAATCCGCAATAGATTGTCCGAGATGTGCGTAACAAGAAGGGCCCCGACATCGACCTTGAAAGAGATCACCCCCTGATGATCGCTTACTTTCGCTTGCGTATTGCATCCGCCATTTCTCACAGGATTGGAGAACTACGACCCCACAAGTTCAACATAGACCGCTTGTATGATCCAGCAATTGCTCGACGGTGGGAGAGCTATCTTGCTGATCGGACGGCAGATAAGCTGAGTAGCCCGTCAGAGCATATCGATGTGCATTGAGCCACCATCAAAAATGCTCTCTTCTCTAGTGTTACCGGTGTCCTTTCGGGACGTAGCCGATGCCCTGCTGGTCATGGCTTGGTGCGCTTGATTTCTGATATCGAGCGAAATTCGGGGAGTTGAGCGTAATGTAGGCAGTGACAAAAAGGAAATTGTTGTTGCGGTTCTTGGGAGAGCGGAAGATACAATAGAACACAATAATTTCAGAAATATATACCCCATCATGGTGGTTCTTCCTCTTATGGATGAAATCGCTAGTCACGTAACTTGCGGATATGACCTGGTTCTCCAAGCATAGGAGAGATCACTTCGGCCATCGGTTTCTTCGTAGAGTTATTTACCGCTACACATGCAGTTACTGCAGATTTACGACTTCTACCGGTACAGAAATGTTGGTAATCCGAGATATTTACCAGAAAGTGGAAACAAGGGATGATCGCTAAGATTCCAAAGAATGACAGCCATTTTGGGTGTGACAATTGGAGGGGTATCTGTGTCCCAAAGGTAATAGCCAAAATAATACTGGAACACATCAAAGAAAATCTCGAAAGCTTAATCGACAGAAGACATGCTAGTTTCCGCTTGGAATCCTTGTTCATCGATTACATGAATATCATAGGGATCATATTGGTACATTTTACGGGGTCTAGATCTTCGCTTCACCTGTTCTTTATCGATTTCAAGAAAGCTTTCGACGGCGTAAACAAGGAGTGTATTTGGTGTCCTCTACGTAGGAAGGGCATTTCAGAGAAATTAAAAGCTACACATGATTGCGCAAAATGTCTAGTGCTGCACCAGGGTAAAATCACGGAGGATTTTGAGGTCAAAAGCGGGGTTCGCCAGAATTGTATTATATCACCGATATTATTTCTTCTTGCTATTGGTGACGTTTTTCATGCTACTGTGTCCAGAGCGCGAGTAGGTGTTCATTGGACTATGACATCTTTCCTCAAACGCCTCCACTGACATCGGTTTGCTCTCTCACTGGATCATGGGTCATGACCAAATGACTCGAGTCATCATAATGTTCCTATCTGCGTTGATCCACAGAGCATCGAAAGCGTTGATCAATTTATATATCTCGAAATTGAGGTTTCTGCCGACGGTAGCGCGCTAGATCCACTTTCGCTGTCCTGTCTAAAGTCGGGAAATGTAGTTATCACATCAAAATCCAGTTGAGGCCGTTTTGAGCATCATCGGAGTACGCTGGACTGATGCTATTACAACCGAAGAGCTTGGTCGGAGCATAGGCCAGGCACCCATATGCAATGCAATGGAATGGAAGACGGAAGTGGTAGTAGGTAGGTCACACATTAAGGATTTCATTGCTAGGTACGTTATGGAATGGAATCCTCTCCCAAGACGAATGGGTTGCTCCAAGGGCACTTGGCGAGAAGGAGTGCAGGCGCCTCGGGAAATCCTAGGGCAAACTGAAGACCATTTCAGGTAAACGCAAACGATGGCGCGTAGGTGTGTTATGTTGTCAAATATAGATGGCCCAAGCTAAAGCTGTCGGCATCTTATCTTAAGGGTTGTTTTTCGGCTTTGTTTTATGCAGCTCCTCTCTGGCATGTGCATAAGTCAGAGGTGGAAACTGTTGCGCGCCGACTCTTGTAGAACATATCCCAGCCTCAGATATAGCTTGGAAAACAGTACAAATATTTTTGATAGTGATCCCCAGGAGGAGATTCGAAGGAAGATAATAAACAGATGCATCTTAATGGCTATCCGGAGTAAATGAAGTAAAAGAAAGTGATTCTAATGAGTATGAATCTCATGTAACTGTACGAACCTTTCCACCTTCCAACGATTAAAGAAAAATAGACAGACCGGCAGACAGAAATTGAATCGATTTTAATAAGTTTTTCTTTAACATATAACTTTAAAAAGTATTGCCTTGTTCGATCCTGACGTACGGCTCTATTGTATGGTGGCAGGCTTTGAAAAAGAAATACAATAGAAGGAAGCTTAATAGAATTCAAAGAACCGCGTATGCAGGTGCTACGGGGGGCTCTGTAGTCCTGCCCGGCCGATGCTCTCAATGTACTCCTGCATCTCCTCCCCCTAGACGTCCACATCAAATATGTTGCAGCGTGCAGTGACGTCAGACTACGTGAGTCCGGATGCTGGACAGCGAAGTCCTACGGCCACAGCAACATCCTAGATGAAATACCTCGAGACATCTGGGCATCCCCCACGGACTATGTCACACGCAAGCTGAACTTCACGAGAAACTTTGCTGTGGACCTTCCAAGCAGGGCAAAGTGGAAGACCGGCGGCGTGTTGTAAGACTATGACACGGTATTCTTTACGGACGGATAAAAGATGGCCTATGGAGTCGGCGCGGGGGTTTTCTCGAATACACACAGTGTATCCAAGTCGTATGGTCTCCCAGGTTTCACCAGTGTATTCCAGGCGGAAGTATTGGCGATATTGGAAGTCTGTCTGAAGCGTGATTCGAGCCCCAAGCGTAACATAGCCATTCTGACCGACAGCCAAGCGGCCATCAAGGCCTTGTACTCAACGACGACATCTTCCCAGCTGGTGGGGCAGTGCAGAGACGCGCTCAACCATCTGGGCGGCACGCTCAAGGTCACCCTCCTCTGAGTTCCCGGGCATAGCAACATAGAGAGGAAGGCAGTCCCTCGGCGAATTCAGTCGGTGTTCCGCTGGCGGCTGTCGGGGGCCGAGTCTACTCGCACTACCTAGCAGCCGCGGACCTGAGATAGCGAAGGTTTACAAGCTGTGCCAAGTCAAGGAGAATTTGGCCCGCTTATAACATAGCCCAATCACGAGAGTTCCTGTGCCAGACGCGTGCAAATGCATTCAAGATTACAGCGGTCTGCACGGGGTACTGGCCCATAGGGGACCATGCCGCTAGGCTCGGCTTACCCTACAACTCGCATTGCCGAAGCTGCGGAGAAGGAAGGGAAACTCTGTTGCACTTTCTCTGCGATTGCCCAGCTCTGGCTAGAGTCAGGCTGCTGACACTGGGTAAACCATTCTTTGGGGACCTCAGAGAGATTTCTAGCTGCAGGGTCGGAGAGCTGCTTTCCTTCGTGAATGCTATGGGCTGGCTCTGAAGATCCGAGCCGGCTGGACTGTGCTTCCCTGCTCCCATAACAACAGTCACGGTCTTAGGAGTTTGTGGCATCAAAACGGCGCACCAAAGCGCTAATTGGGCTCCTCGGAGCGGCCACTGATACCTACCTACCCTACCATTGTCTAAAGGGTCAGATAATAAGATATTCTGCAAATCTATAAAGGCACTACAAACCTATAAATTTTTAGAAGTCCGTAAATTTCTTCAATAGACGACAGGTGCTGTTGAAGTTCCTTCTCGCTGATGCGATTCGTTATATGAATTTGCAACGTTCCATTGATTATGGTACACCCTTTTAGTCGTTCAGCATCTGACAAGTGTTGGACTGCATTAGGCTCGCATATTTTCGGGCATTGTTGGTCCCTACAAGGGAAGCACTCAGTTTGGGAGATTTCCTGTGAAAATATAAAAAAAAGAAAAAACAAATTATCACTTACAAAAACACGAAAACATCAAGAGTTGATCATGAAGACAAAGTAGTATTTCTAATTATTTGCGAGGCTTGCAGGAAGTCCTGAAATCTTCGCATATTTTGTCATATCAAATCAACTTACGCCAGTTGAGAAATCTGTTGTACTAAATCCTGCTGGACACGAAAGGAGACATTCATTTTGGTAAATAATTCGCCCGAATCTCCTGCAGTCTTCACGTGAATAACATCGAAAATATTCAGGGATTAGCACTCTGGAAAATTCCAAGTTTATGAAAATTAGAGGAATTAAAAGAACGCTAAAAAATGGAGGCAAGGATTCATCATCGAAAAAAAAATAAATTTGCCAAAAAGGAGTGTGAGGACAATATTTTGATATAAAATAAAAAAAAATAATGATTTGTATACTTATTACTGGGGCATTTTTCAACGCATACTCCAAGGTCAGATATTCCCTTGCAGACATTGCAACCTGCCGCACTTGAGTTTCTACAGCCACCCAGACACAAGGGGTGGCATTTTATGGTGCTCACTGAAAAGAGAGAGAGATATTGATTATGATACCGAAGAGTTATGTGGAGCTAAATCGGAAATACCAAAAAATAACAACCCGACCAAGCTCGTTGAGCCGGAAAACTTATGTCTCAAATGCCACAATCGAGAGGGAAGGTCCCCAATCGATGTCTCCTTTTTCTCAGATGTCAATGAGGCGTGGCTTTAGGGTCACAAGTTTTCCGTCTCTATGCGACAGTCTAGTTGTTGAATAGTCTTTTAAGGGATATTCTTGACCTAAATCTAGTCTATAATTTTTTCTAATGGATCAGGTCAATTAACCGCCCCCTTATATTACCTTGATAATGATTTTAAATAAATTTAAATAAGATAGTTAACTTACTCATACGTAATAAATTATCATCTTTGAACTTCTGGCAATCTTTGCTTGACCAGCAACGATCATCTTTGCAACCGCGGCAGGAGGCCCTCGTGGGGCATGTATTATTGTCCTGTTGCTTGATAACATGAGTTCCATACGATGTGGTTATACTAAACCAATCAATCTAAAAGCACGGGCAGGGTTAGAACTTATTTCTAAATATAATATTTCCGTAAATTTTAGCTAATTTATGAGGTGGACTTTTTCAGAGGAATGGATAAGTCAGCACCCATTAGAAAAAAAAGCGCAACATTTGTGGCTTAAATGACGAATCGGTTGATACTATATGACAAATAAAGTGTACCTTACAATTCGAACATTCATTGAAGGCCGCAACAGAGGTCAATGATGAAAAATCAAAAACCTTATGACCTCCCGACCTGAAGTATCGTCCTTATGAAAAACTTCCCAATCGCCGGCCATGTTTTACCAAAATACCAATGTATCTTACACTAACCACTAAAATCGTGATTCATGCTTAGGTTAGGTTACAGAGCTGGGAGGAACGATAGGTATAGCACCAAACACTCCGTCCAGCCGTGGATTTTCTTGATCCTTTTATTATGAGATAGGACAGTGGCTTAGTTCTTCACTACTAAGGCCCTAGGGGTGCTAGGCATTAATGTCCGTGAGTCCGCTTACTTTATAGGGTAACAGTCTAATTCGATCCTAAGTCTTAAAGTGTGTTAGAACATTGCACTTGTCCCATGCGCGGTCCACTTTCTCGAGGATGACAATGAGATCTGAGTCCGCAAGGGACTTATCTGAAATCGCTTTTGCTACGAAACTTCTCTAGTACCGTGGAAACCGGGAAGATATTCTGAAAACATATGCTCCAAGAGAATTTCTGGAAGATATGATATGATATGAACTTCCAGCTAGTACCGTTTAAACTTAAACAATTGAAGGAAACATTCTTGATGATGACAGATTGGATCACCAAGGTTCTAACTCCGCAATGATGGGACGGGAACTGGCTTTAAACGCTCTGTTCTCTATTGTCAAAACTGTTTTGAATGCCGAGGTGGCAAGGTTTCATGCAGACAAATCGGGTAATTTTAACTCCTTTCCTGTGTAGGAGCCTAACGACGCTGGAATGCCATTCTGATTGTTCCTCAAAAAGGGAGATAAACGAACCCTAGTAAGGATTCTAACATGTTGCAGCTCCTCGAATTTCCACCAAGGGAAAAAAACGGAGTGGAGTGGACTTGGTAATATTTGACCACTGTTAGAATGAGACCTTGAACTTTCTCAAACTTAATACAAAGATACTCCGAAAGCTGGCAGATGATAATTCCGTTAGCGGAGGTATGGACAACGCTGAAGCCAGGTTGTCGGAGCTGAGCATCGAGCATCTCCTGGACAGCAAAAGAAAACAGAAGGATGTATTTCTTGCTTCGATTCCTCCCATGTGGTCCGTGGGTACCACATCATTACATGCGAGGGCAGTTCTTCTGGGTTTTTCTCACTTCATGCCTTGCTAAGATCAGCGACGCCTGGGAGACCGTTATGCTCATAATTACCACACTTAACGAGTCTCGCAAGAGACCTATTGCTCTCTTCTACTTGATGGAAATCCAAATGGTTAAAGATAAATAAGGACAATCTCGTTCAATTTCCAGGGACAACTGAGTGGTGACCAAGGAAGAGGAATCCCGGTTGGACAGCCAGTCTACTATGCATTAACTAAGAATGCTTCGACGCACTGATTCGGAATCAGGAACGCTAAGATCAAGGTATTTCCTACCAGACGAAGACTCGGAACTAGTCAATGTCCCCAATGGGCTGTTGCAGGAGATGAAGATAGACGTGAGCAGACCATGCTGAGAGTATTGCATATAAATCTACAACATCCAAGGGCGGCTCGGCTAATCTACTGATTTTTCGCCGGGACGAAGCCATCAACATTGCACTAACAGAGGCGCCCTAGATCAAAAGATTCCAAAGCAAATATTATTATTTATTTCTCTCTTCTAGTCTAGAGTATGTCTCCTCGCCAGAAAGAGCCTGCACCCTTTCTGTGTCCGGATCTGAGTTCCAGCAACGCAACCGTGGTCAAACTAGAAGAGACTGGAGAGGGAAACCTATACATTGACCGAACAATTACAACGTCTGATAGCTAGATATGAGGCATATGCTTTGGGGTAGTTCGGAAAGCAGCAAAGAAGGTGAGTTTCTCTCCGATTTTATTATTAATGCATTATTACCTATAACAGACCTTCCACTTCCCAGCTGACTATTAAGAGGAGGTCTTGATATTACCTTGCTAACTGACAATGAGACTTTCAAGATAGAGAACTGCAGAGTGCCTGATCAGCGATCCTTCGCAAATCACAGTTCTTATCAACCTGAATATAATTGCAGAGGCTTTCTACCCTCTCCTCAGGAGGATCGAGTGAGAGAAGTTTAGCCAGTTACTAACCTTTAGGGTCGGGATTTGGATAAGACAACAGTTCATCAACTGACGACTGACGTCGGACTATCAACTAAACACCTCCCTGTCGTAAGAGAACTAGCCTAGTACCGTTTGACACATTACTACGGGCTAGCCCTCCCCCTATATCGGCTTTGGAAGTCTTCAAGTCTGGGAATTCCTTTCACCAACGAGAGGAAAGGGGAGGAAAGCAATTGTTGGTTCTGGAAACCCTTTGCCATCCGGTTCCTTCGCCGGTCGAGTTCAATCTTCTTCCCTCCATTCACCTCGTTGACCAGATTCTGCAAGCCGCGAATTTTGCTTTTATTTACTCTGCCTTTATGGTGCATGTCTTTTCGTTGGCGTGTAAACGTTCTGCCAAACGGCGAAGCTTATGGCACTCCTTCCATAGGTAGACAATTTCTGTCGTCTACCAGTACATAGAAGGCTTGTCACCGCTAGGGCCCCTCCTAGGCATGGAAGCCTCACACGCCGTCGTTATCATTTTCATCCCGAAACGCCTTCCAGCGCGACTCTGCCTGTTTCAAGCGCAGCATTCCATAGGCAGGGGGAACGCCGGGTCGGTGCGATGCACTGATGGTCACTTACCGAGAAGTCTTCCAGGATTCGCCACCCGTCCACCGATGGTGCCAGAGATTCCGACGCAAAAGTGATATCAGGAATGCTTTCTTCGCACCCTGGGCTCGGAAACATTGGTGTGGATCCGGTGTTTAAAACTACTAGCCCGGTTCTCGACGCCATTTCCCCAATCCGTTTCCCTCTAGAGTCTGGCTGAGGAATGCCTTATTCTGACCGCGTCTACGGCATGCTGTCCCCCTGTCGACCTTTTCTGCGAGGGAGCCAAGATCTCGGATTTCTAGAGAGCACATAGTCTCTCGACTAGATACAAGAGCCTTCTCTCCCAGTAACCCCTCGGCCGCTTTACAGAACGTACATATGCTCCGCATGGAAGACACTTCTGCTCCGTTGTTTTCGAGTTTCATCCTATTGTGGATTTCACTGAGAACTTCCGCAAATGTCTTGCCTTCCGTCGGCTTAATGAGCAGAGCCGACAATCTAGTCCTTTTTTATTTCCTCGCCTTTCTGATACTGGCCTTTGGCTTGTAACCTCATTGTCTTTGGACAAATGGGTCTCTGGCGGCGTAACTAGTTGTTTCCCTTTATCCGTCTTCGCCTTCTTTTTTTTTTTGGCCCAGGAGACTACTTGGATAAAGTCTCCTTTAGGCACGTTTTCCTCTTTCCGCTTTTCCCCCAGTTCACTTTGCAGTGGACTATCTACGGTCCGTTTGACGCTAGCAGTGTTCTCAGGAAGTGCGGTTGTTTCTGTCTTCCATGTGCCTTTCGCTGCTCTTCACGTTTTCCTATCGAAGAAGATGCGATCCACTATTTCCTCTAATTCCATCAGCTCGTTTTAAATCCTTTGCGGACGTTCCTCTGGAGGAACGTTACCGACCGCATACGCTTCACCACTGCCGCGCATTTCCTGATAAGCCTTTTGGTCAACTGCACTTTTACTCAGTTTGTGTTCGAATCCACATGCCCAGGACTAGCGTTTCTGACTGGGATTTTTCCAGAACAGGGACCCTACAGGTCATTGGAGTTGTCGTCCCCGCACGGTCAGCCGCGCCTCTTGGTAAGGCTTCCTCTTTATTTGGGCATTCCGTTGTCACATCGGGTAATTCAGCTCTCGCTGCCTCTTAAGCAGGTCGCGCGATTAATGGCGCATTTTTGTGCTGCGCTTAAACGCAGTCAGCTCTTGCTCTTTCCTTGTTATTTCGTCGATTTTATTTTTGTGTTATTAGGTTTATTTTCCATGGAAATTTCACTAGCGCATCGTATGCAAAGGAGCAGGCCACAATAATCAGAAACAGTTGTACCCTCGGGGACACAGCAGTCACCCCAGTTTACTGAGGCCTGACCTATGCTTAGCTGATTACGGAACTCACCAACGGATCAGCGCTCCCCCGGGGCAACGTGGTCTACTAATACCGGTTCAATGCACACTACCTGACCAGGGTCCCGAAAGGGCTGGCTCCTAATACACGTCATAACTACTACCTTGACCTTGAGTTATACTCACATCACCCCATCGACGTCGACAGAGCGCTCTTGACGGCTGCGGTGACTCCCAGGGTGTCCCGACGTGTATCGGTCAATGATAGAATAGTCAGGATAAAACTGTCCACGGCCGTGACAGGTATCCTGACTAAATTCACGAGACTGACTAGGCTAACCCTGACCAATATGCCAGGCCAGATAAACGCAGCACGATCATTATCGAAGTCATTCAACATAAACCACGGTCTAAGACAAGAGGGTGCCCCATAATGCAAAAACTGGCACTGGGTAAATTGCAAGAGACGGCATCCATTCTCCTATCTAGGGTCGAAAACCACAACCGATTATAGCTCCGATATCATGGCCGTTTGGTGGTGGTGGTTGAGGTGGGGGGTGTATGGTGATGATGATCCAGCCCAGGAAGTCTATAAGGACAATATTTATGGTAAAAAAAGAAGACGCTACACAGCTTTTAAGGAAATCGAAGTGGTAGACCGCGGCTCAAAACGGAAATGTCTAGAAATGTCAACAACCGGTAGTTGTCTCGTTGACGATCATGAATTATCGATGCCAAGTTGAGCTTCAAGAGTCGAAAGAGAAGACAACCAAGGCTAGTACCAGCGGGGACAAAGTATAATCATAGGTTACTTAAGGCAACTTGTGTGGGCGGGAGCGTTGTTCATTGTTCTGAACCGAGGGCAAGTGAATTCAGAATAGCGGCTAATTATATTCTAGCGAATTAGGCAGTATAAATTTATGTGAATTGATTGCGGACTTCCGAAAGCCACCAGAAATGTGGGCGCGGGATGACAGCAACGATGGGATACTTTTGAAAAGGACTACTGGATCCGAGAACTGATTCCGTGTACTGATTGAATTAAAACCTATTGCAGTTTCATATGGGACACGGTGATTATTGACGTATTTGCTTTATTTAGATCGGACGATTTTCCCGACTTTTCTGAATGCTCTGTTGCGCTCGAGCACTAGGAGTACACTACGATCTATAATCGGAGCTTCGTAGCTAAGAAGGGAAGGTAAAAGTACACCTATAACATGACTGAAAAACCACATAGTCTCGGGAAGAAGATACTGACATCAAAAGCAAATTGGGCGTGATAAATGCAACAATAACCGCGCTACAAGTCATGAAACGAGCCGGGCATCTTAGCTCAATTCAGGCATTAACCACTAACGAATGCCTAACCACGCTTTCGACTATCGTGCGAGGGCACGAGCAGTTTTGTAGAATACGCAACTGGTTCTCAATAGCAGTATCGAGGACCACCAAAATGTTCGGTTTCTTCAACTTGAGTTAGAATTTTATTGATATCCTTTAGACGTTCTGGTGTTGGCAGACTATGAAAGACAATGAACGGCGTCTTGCAGTAATGGAGATGAAGATGTTGCGTTGGACTAGTGCCGTGACACGTTTTGATCATATCCAAAATGAGGAAGTCGATGGTAAATGACCAAAAAGCCGGCCGAAATAACGGTGGCTTGATACGGTGGGTGGGAATTTGCAAGTCTCGCGATTGGGTCCAGATCAAGCATTTTATAGAACCAAATGCCGAAACCAACCACGACCCCGCTTGTGAGCAGGACAAAGGCTGAAGAAAAAGAAAGGTTATGGCGGTTACAAAGCATGCGCTCAAGATCTAAAAACCTGGAAAGGGTTCCTCTAGAATGAAGAACATCTCAAAAATGGGGAAGTAGTGGCGAATGAAGCTTTCTGATTCTAGACCACCGTTAATAGTGGATTTAGGAACTGCATCCTGGATATGCCCAACAGGAAACGGTGCTAATATTAGTCTTGATCGAGGGTGCTATCTTGATAGTCGTGATACTTTCCCGTTAGGATGATTGAAGAGTGGTGTTCTTAGTTGTAACTGTAAAATGAGAGGGTTCACCGACGAGGAAGGAAACCAACAATTTCACTTGGAAGAAGGACCGATACTTGCTATATCCTTTGCATAACGTTTGCATGCTGAACAGAAAGGTCATTGGCAAGTTGGTATATATCTGAACAACCCCGTTAGGTTGTTATATTTCCTATGAATCCTTCAGAGATTTAAACAATACGTACAAAAAGTTGGATACTGAAGCAGAAAAGAGGTGCCTGCCTGAATAGCAGGATAGCAAAAATTGAAACATCTTATCCTTTTCCTCTGAGAATAGTCCCGCAATCTATCTGGTCACCGAAAATAGCGGGAAATTCAAATTTCTGTCTCTAAAACTTTCTTACCGTATTCACAAAGCAAAGTATTGGACATCGATTAATGTAGATATGACCTCGTTGTATGGACACTAATGATATCAAGCCAATCTGGGTAACACAGAAACGCAATCAATTAACGAAAACGTACTGTTTTGGGAAAGAAAATATTTACATCACTTAAATGGGGGACATCGTCTATCGCGAGGGCGTAATTCAGGAACAGTTTCTCTCCTCTGATGACCACTAAATTAGGAAACAATTGTCTCAACGTTTTGAGGTAGTAGACTTGGTAAACTATCATAAATTCCGTGATTTCCCTGTGTGGATGGATTATGTAACATTGAGTATGCGTCAAGGGGATGAGAAGGACTGACTGGGGGTGCTTACCTTAATTTCGGGAACGAATACTTATCAAAGTCAGCCGCAGTCCAATTCGAGTCAGTCATCAGCACAATTATGAGAGATCCTTTGATAACTGTACAATCCTCCAGGTCAGCCAGGGAGTCTGGTCGGTTTCGAATGTCCTTCGATCCACATTCCTTGCCGTCGTTATCGGAAAATTGCGTGAAAATTATCAAAAAAATTAGAAATATCACGAGCGTGTGGTAGATCTTGAGCTGAATTTTAAATCCGCGATATCCGTCCCTGGTGAAAGCCATAGTCCCGCTGAGGATCACTTCGCCGTTAACTAGTCCGCGTTAGCTAGAATATCACTTGCACTCGGATCACCATTTATGACACCATAAAAACGTTATTTCATTTTATCACAGTTGAGAGGGTCCGGCGAACCGTTCGCGTTAATTAGATGTGATTAGCGTAAAACGTTAATTCACTCGATTCGATACTCTCTTCTGGGTCTGTGGATGGAACGTGTGCTGGAGGTTTCGCGGGATCAACTGAGTGGTGACCGTTCCAAAGCGCTCGAAACAGAACAATTACTCATTCATTGCGGATAGACCATCTGTAATGGCTAGAATGATGGTTGGGCAGGTGAAGGAACTGCAGCTTAGAATCTTTGTGTACCTGCCCTTGAGCAATGGTGCAGGTCGACGGGGTAAAGCTCCGCTGCACCCAGCAATCACAGCAATCAGTGAAGATGAGCCAGAAGTTGTCACGACCTCACCGGAGCTTCGAATCCATTCCGTCTGCGTCGATGCGCCTATTATTGCCGATCATCATGGGAAGTCATCACTGATTCGATCACTACTTAAACTTATTACACTTTCTGATTCAATTAGGAATGATTTCTTTATTACTCGCAGTTTCTATACCAGTAACGGTCCCGGTATTCTGTGCCGAGCTCGTGCCTGCCTCCGGCCCGGTTCAGTCCAAGTATTCGGTTCAGTAGTTCTCCAAAGTAGTCGCCATGGAAGTGACTCTACCTACTTTAATTATCGTTTTTTCACCCAACAGCGGTTGAGGTGCATTCACAGTTTCGGGGGAGTATTGTATAGCATGATCGAATCATTAAAAAAAAACTCCATTTCTGGATGAGATACTCGGCGGAGAGGCCAAGGTGTGGACGGGGCTGGGGGACGAAAAACAAACGGAGTACTCTATTGACATTCATCAATTGACCTTTCTGGTTCCCCAGGCGAATATTAGTGGGTCAGCTCCAGGCAGTTAATAGTTCGTTGCTGATTCTTTTGTGTTAGATGTTGTTGGAGGCGAGAGCTTTCGTTGCAGTTGAGAGTGATTGGGATGATTGGAATGATTGGGATGTCATCAATCCGATCGGTATCTGAACTAAGGTCTCAATCGCGTGTAATTGAACTGCACGAGGCGGAACCAAAGCGTTGAGTCAAAAAATTCTATCTCAGGCAAAGTGTGTGGTTCTAATGTGGTTCGAGATAGCCCAAAAAGCTGAAGAACTCGATTGAGACGTATCTTATGTCTGCGCTGAACAATCTATTATCGAACTGGGGTCTCATGATGACGATGATTTGTAATTGAAGAATGCAAATTAATCCGTTTGTTGTTGAGGGAATGTTGGTTTAAAAGATGCTCAATTGCAGGTGAATGATTAGATTCGACAGAAAGGTCTGATCAAAGTATGAAGAGAATAGTGTGTCCCTTCATCATCATCAACGGCGCAACACCCAGTATCCGATCTAGGCCTGCCTTAGTAAGGAACTCCAGACCCTGGTTTTGCGTCGAGGCCGACCAATTCGATATCCCTAAAAGTTGTCTGGCGTCCTGTCCTACGCCATCGCTCCATCTCGGACAGGGTCTGCCTCAGCTTTTTCTTCCATAGTTATTGCCCTCATAGACCCTCCGGGCTGGATCATCCTCATCCATAGTTTATCCCTTGCTTATATTAAAATGTGTAGATCGATCGGAGACCGCTGCAAACCGTGGGGACAAGTGGATCTGGTGGGGGATGAGCGGAAGCAACAGCCCGGAAATCGTTCTCTTTGCACTGGAGAAGGTGATAACAGGACCCCAAGCTAAGGTAGAACAACATTCACCAGGAGTACATACACAACTGAGGAAATAAAAAAGCAGCCACAACCAGCCGATGAGCCACAAACTGCGAAGCTGGAGCCAGGACTCCCTTACGAGTGGCGCTGGCAGATAGCAATTTGTTGAGGCCAGGCTATCGGAGACTGTCATCGAGCATCTCCAGGAGGCCAATGCGAACATATGGGATCCATCCCCTGCTTCGATTATTCTCAGGTGGTCCGTGGGTTCCACGTTATAGCTTGCGGGGACCAATTCTCCTGGGACTCTTTCGTTTCATGTGACGCTTAAATCAACGCGCGAAGGCATAAAGCTCAAAGTCGTCCCCTACGACGAAATTCCTAGGAGACCGGTCGCCCACATCTGGTTGCCGAATATCCACATGGATAAGGACAAGCTCGTCTAATCCCTGCGCCTTCGAAACCACAGGATTACCATGGACGACTGAATAGTTGTCAAGGAGGAGGAACCCCAGGCGAACAGCCAACCTTTTCTACTCCGTATACACGGAGAGTGCCTGGAGGCACTGGAAAAAGCAGACTACAAAGTGCGGTTTGGCGTCGGGAACGCGCAAAGGTAAAAAAACGGAACGACGACCTGGATTTAGTCGAAGACGTCAGCGAGCTATTGGAGGAGATGAAGATCGACAGTCCGAGGACGGTGACTGACGAACCACCGGGAGGCAGTACACCAACCTTCCATTTTCCCAGCTCGGAGAAGCGTGGGGATTGGGAGGAGATCCTTGATATCACCCTACTAAGCGACAATGGGATTCTCAGGGTGGAGAACTTGAGAGACTCTGAACAAAGATTCTTCCCAGATCAGATTTGGATGCTTTTCAGTCTAGATCTTGCCACAGAGGTCTTTAAACCTTTCAGATACCTCAGGAGACTCAAATGGAGGATGTTGGTGAAGTTATAAAGAATGAACTCTCAGGTGAGCAAATTGATAAGATTGCCACGACAGATAAACTGGAATCAAAGTTCGGGGTTCTGGAAAAGGCTTTCGAATCCGCCTTTAAAGTTTCATACCCTGCTAATTATAACAAGAAGACACTACCACGGTATTGGAATGAAGATCTGTCCACCCTCAGGAAGCTGACCAGGGATATCTTTAACATTTGCTATCAGCAGCCATACCAGGACCGTCTGAAGAAATACAAGTCCGCCATCAAAACTGTCACGAGACAGTCTTGTTGGGCTATTGTCAGATCATTGAAAGCAGCAGCGAATCTGCGAGGTTCAGTAAGACTCTGTCCAAGGAACATAGGAGCTCGTCCGTTTTTAAAAAGAAAGGCTCCTGGACGGAATCTTCCGGTAAAACCCCTGGAGCTGCTGGTTCAGAAGGACTTCCCCGCCAACGAGGGAAACTGTAAGTCAGAACATTGCTTGGAGGGTATGCAGCGCAGCTCCAGTCGTGCGAAACTGCTTAGTTAGTTACTTTAGTTTAATGGAGAAACGGCAGCTCCGAGCGCTCAGGCCATTGTTAGGCCCATTGTACTATTCCCGTAAATCGCTTATTCAATGGTTTAGCGCCTAGGGCGTTTGCAGGCTTTAATGAATCTAAGAACATTCTCTAGAGTCAGAGAGTGTGCAGATTCTTCATTGAGGAAAACGTTACTAAGGTGTCTTCGTCTGAGATCTGAGGAAGCCTGGCAGCTGCATAAAAAGTGCAGATTTTTCTCCACTCTAGCATGTGAAATATCCAACTGATTAACAAGGGTTTGATTCTATGCTGTCTTGCCGCATCACAAATTGCCGCGAATGAAGCATAATTGAAAACATCTTCGACGTCCATGAATGCGCCTAAGGCGTATTCTTTTTCGGACATCGCCTTTTCAATTTTTGCCGTGAGTTCATGGAGTGCTGCCTTCTTAGATTTGCCTTTCTGGTAGGCGTGTTGCCTATGGTGAAGTGGCCACTTAGGAATGTATGTATCCCTTGTGAACCGATATAGTAGTCTTTCTAGTCCTTTTAGTAGAAAGGACGTTAAACTGATCGGTCGAAAGCTTCTTACGTTAGTGTAGGTGGGTTTCCCTCGTTTGGGAATAAATGTCACCTTCACATCACGCCAGTTAATTGGAATATAAGCTTGTGTTAGACATGCACGATATATATTCCGAATATGTAGACCCAGTGCATCCATTCCCTCTATTACTAGCGCAGGAATGATGTCATCCGGACCTGCTGACTTGTATCTATGAAACGAGTTAAATGCCTATTTTACTAGCTCCAGTGATACTAGTTTGCAAGCCTGTCGGCCTTGAGATTAGATTTTGGATGCTGCCTGGGAAGTGCACTTCAAGCAAATGGTTTGCCGTTTCTTCATCGCTTTCTGTGTACCTCCAGTTCTGTAAACGTAAATAACCCAGTTTCTGGCTACGATCTTTAACCAGAACCAGCTTTACCTTTGAGGTTGCCTCAAGAGAGTTAGTTTCTTCCCGAAAGCGTCTTCATGATGATCGTTTATCCGATCTTATGCTCTTCTTTAGAGCGTTCTGTATCTATAGCGATTCCAGCCAGCGGCTGAATCACACTTCAGAGTACGATTGAGGTGCATCCTTATCGTTTTCTTCTGTTTTGCCAAATCCGAGTTCCTCCATGGTGTTTTACTCTTTTTTGGCGTCTCGAGTGCGTTGAAAGTTTCTCCCATGCTAGTTGTGATCATCTGGGTTGTCTTCTCAATTCCAGCAATGGATTTGATGCGTTTCCCAGGGATCGTAACTCGGACGCTCAGTTCTATTTTATACGTTGCCCAATCTGTCTTCCGCGGATTCGGAAATGGAGTGGGTGAATGTGGGTTGATAACCATTGCGAAATCAATGCGTCTGTGATCTGAGAGTGTGATATCATTTGATACTCTCCACTCTCTGACCAGAGCCGCGATATCAGGGGATACCACCTTGATGTCCATGATCTCTCGCCTGAAGAAAGTTGAAGGAAGTGGGTTCATTACCCAAATTAAAGATCTGCAGATCGGTTCCTACCAGATACTAAAGTAGTCTCGATCCACTTTTATTGATGTTGGAACATCCCCAACATATGTGGTGAGCATTGACATCACATCCTGCTATTACCCCCATCCCTTTACTTTTGGCATAATGGATAGCTCTGCTAAATGTTCCACTGAGAACTTCATCGTCATTGGGTAAATATGCAGAGCACCATATATCTTTTTATCTCCCTGGTAACTTTTTATGGTCAGTTCCGCCAATGTGGTGGCGCCATAGGTCGTTAACTTAGCCAGGAAGTCGGCTCTCTCTCCTGTTTTGGTGCCCAGCAGCACCCAGGGAGAGGTATTGAGGCTATTTTCGACGCCAAGTTGTTCCAGAACCCCAGCACCATTAAGGTCTTCTTCTGGAAGCCAGAGGAAGCACTTTTTGAACGATGGCAGCTCAGAGACTCTTTTCAGGGTTAGTCGCGCACCCTCTCACACATCGTTGATGGAGGAACACGCCACATGGGACATCCAAGATCTAGCGCCCTATATACTGCTGCTTTATGCAGATGATGTTTTTTTAGAGTCTAATAGCAATACGGTTTCAGATTGAATCTGAATAAAACTGAATTTTAGACGACCGACCCCCATGAAGCAGGTACAATCACTGTCAGCGAGAGAGGAACAGTACTGCCTGAGCCACCCGTTCGTGTTTTCGTCGACAAAGTTTAGCCGTAACATTTTATGGTATGCACCTACTGACTGAAAGTAAAGCTTAATGCCTTACAAGGATGCAGTCCTTACAACTAGGAGTAGTTTCTTCCTAAGTTGTTCGCACTACTCAGTATCGTATTCGGATGGATTAGAGTCGTCATGCATCAGTTTCGATAGCCTTGACTGCAAATGAAGGCCTAGCCTTGGCCGGCCGACGCCTCTTTGCTGCCTTTTGTGCCGAAGAGTTGGGATCGTCCGAGGACCGCTGTGGCCTCGGTTTCCCCTTAGCCACAGGTGCCCCGAACGATACTTTCTCTTCAACTTGGGCACAGCCCATGGGTTGTGATTTGCCCAAAGGCTGTTTGCTGTCCGTGGACAGGTGTTTACCTATGGGCAAAACTTTAGCCTCAACAGGTGGCGCTGATTGTAGCCTGGGGTCATGAGTGCTGACAGAAGGGGCCTTCTTCGGCTCGTCCGTTAAGAACTGGGTCCCAATTAGATTGGTTCTCACTTGAGTAAGTGGAGAATCTGAGACTAGACTCAGGTTCGTCATTGATGAGGTTAGGGTTGCCCCTTCACTTGGGGTTTTGAACGTGACGATCGAGATTTAATTTTAGTTTCTTATAAAGTTTTCGTCTTTTATTTTCATAATTGGCTACCATGGCCTCAATTTTATCAGTAGGTCGATCTCGGCAGTGTTTCTTTTTGCCGAGACAAGGCTAATTGAGACTGGGGTCGCCTGGTACCAAGGGGCCACCGTTTACGACTACATCCTATCCCCTGTGATCATTCAGCCCTCGACACGGTAGTTACACCTTGGCTTGGGGTGTTGATTACCGCT
Source organism: Hermetia illucens (assembly GCF_905115235.1). NCBI lineage: Eukaryota > Metazoa > Arthropoda > Insecta > Diptera > Stratiomyidae > Hermetia > Hermetia illucens. Next base: position 167,555,155 of record NC_051851.1, read on the forward strand.
TGGGTCAGGTGTCACTTCTCGTTTCCTAGAGGATCTTCCTTACTGAGTCTCCCCACCACGAGAAGGTAGGTAATCATCGAAAGGAAATTGCTTCATGCATTAACGCAACCTGGATATAATGGCGTTCTTTGTGATCGACGTATCAACGAACGTCTCGAATCTAAAATTTAAGGCAAAGTCGTCCGTCCTGTCACTCTCTATGGTTCTGTGTGTAGGCCGACTATAAAAGACAATGAAAGACGTCTTGCGGTAATGGAAACGAAGATGTTGCGCTAGACTAGTCGCGTAACGCGTTTTGACCACATCCGCGATCGATATGGGATTGCCCCGATCGTGGAAAAACAGCGAAAGAGGCGAGTTCGATGGTATGGTCACGTAATTTGCGCCAGCGAGAATTCACTTGCCAAGGTTGGTCTGAACATAGAAGTCGATGGTAAGCGACCAAAAAGCCGGCCAAAACAATGATGGTTTCATACGTTGGATGGAGATTTAAAAGCCTCCCGATTGCATCGGGATCAGGCATTTGATAGAACCAAATACCGTAACCCATCACGACGAGCCGATCCGGCTTGTGAACGGGAAAAAGGCTGGAGAAAAAAAGAAGAAGAAGGCGTGAGGGAACGAAACAGGGAGACTTGGCAGTCTGTAACTCATCGCGTAAGGGTCGTAAAATCAGAGATGCAGAACCAGTTGGAGCATTCTTGATATAGGAAAGCATTGCAAATGATAGCTCCGGCATAGTCCTTTCAGTGAAGCTGTACGAAACCAACTCAGATGGAGAGACTGTGGCACAGACACTTAAGATGTCAAGGTTACACTTTAAGCACAGTAAGATGCTCTTTCTGAACCCAAATTATCGTATCCTGTGGAGCCGGGTACACATAGCTGCTTAGTAGAGGAATTGCATCTCGTCACCGTCGATTTCTGAAAAAGCAGTATTGTGACAACAATCTTCGTCAATCTTCACTCTAATAAAAGACACAATTCGATTACAATATGTGCGCCTTGGCAGCTGAACATGTATTTTTCCGAATATCGTCTCACATATACACATCAGAAAATATTTATTGTTGCATTTCGCTTGGCTGTGCATAATTTAAAGCCTTTTATCTAGCATTTTTTGGGTTTATCGTTTACATTACAATCATTAAATCGAATGCGGCGACCGCGAGACGTGCTAACGCATTAAAAGCTAACTTAAAACTCTATCAAGTACATGGAATAACTTAGTTTGTAGGCAAGGTACCCGAGCAGATAAGGAATGGAGAGCACAAATTTGGATCACTGGACAGGGCCGCGCCGAGCCCGCATTTCGCCGCCATCCTCAGTACAGACTGGTTTTCTTCATGATTCGCAGGAACTCCTCCTGATTGACCTCGCCATCTCCATCGAGATCCGCCTCATCGATCATTTCCCGCAGCTCCTCGTCGGTCAGGTTTTCGCCCAGCTCGCGGGCTACCCGCTTCAGATTCTTGAACGAGATCTTCCCTGTATCGTCGTCGTCGAACAGTCGGAAGGCCTTGAGTATCTCCTCCTTGGTATCCTTCTCGGCCATCTTCACAGACATCAGCTGTAAGAAGTCGGCGAAGGACAGCTTCCCGGTTCCATCTTTGTCGATTTCCGCGGTCATGCGTTTGATCTCTTCCTTTTTCGGTTCGAAGCCCAGCGCCCGAATGGCCACTTTGAGCTCTTTGATGTCTATCAGGCCTGAGCCTTCGGTGTCGAAGAGGTCGAAGGCTTCCTTAATGTCGGCCTTTTGCTCGTCGGACAGCTCGAATTTCGGACCGGACTTCTTGCGACCAGGCGGGTGAGCCTGCATCGACTTTTTGGTGGTAGCCGACGAAGTGATCGAGTCCGTGTTGGAGCCCTGAAATGAGGCAAAGTTTGTAAGTCAACCATTCATTTTTGCACTGTTCCGAAGCTCACCATTTTTAAGAATATTTTTCGCGTTCGGTTAAAAGCGGAGTGACTTTGTTTGGGTTTCCTAAACAAATGAAATCCCGCATTCGACGGACCAAGCAACCGAACCGACAGCTGTTTGTTGTGACTTTTGACATTCAGTTATATATTGAACGCGTTTGCGCGTATGGGAGTTGAACAGGTTTTCATTGAACTCGCCTAGCGCCTCGGTTTCGCATTGCGGTGAGTACCGTTACTATCCAGTGTCTAATTCGAATCAGCTGTTGGAGGCGTCTTGTCACTTGAGGGGTTGTTTTGTAATCTTATCAGATTATCCCAATCGCGTGTTCCCTTCATCGAGTTCTGTCTTTTCATCACAGAAGGTTCATGTGAGTTGCGGACTCGTCACAACCATGAGTTTGGACGACATCGTTTACCTCGTCTGCCTGCTTACATGCATCGCATTCGGGAAGTACTATCGCGAAATCAAGGATGACTCGCAGCGGAAGGTCATCGGCACTGCCCTCGGGCTGCTCATCATTTTCATCGTCTCCGGGATCCACATCTTCCATACACTAGTGTCCTTCGCAGTGTCCGCCGTGATCATCACCCAAATGCATCCAAGGTGAGTTCAATTGACTTCCTTGACCGCTTACAATTGACTCTCGATTGCGTGCTTCCCACAGCAAGTCCCACCTGGTCAGCTTCGCGTTCATGTTTGGCTACTTGGCCTTCTTCCGCACGACCATCTACTTTGGAATTCCCTATCCGCCGGGGCACACGAACATGATTCAGATGCTTCTCACCCTCAAGGTATGTGTTGTGATGCGAACGAATTTAGATTGAGAGTGCATCGCCCTTCAGCGGCGTACTTTGGACTTGAGCCATGCAATGGGCGAGTTGTCGGTCTAATTTCTGTTTTTCTTTTGCAAACAGCTCGTGGGATTGGCGTTCGAGAAGAACACGGCATACAACAAGATTAAAGAACGCGAGCGAGCATTGGCCGACCCCGGAAAGAAAGATGAGGCGGCGGCGATCGAGATCACCGACTACGACACGGAATTGCAAAGCATCGATATCACCGAGATTTTCCATTATTCGTTTAATTACATTGGGATCTTGACAGGTACGTTTTACTTTTGTGGGTTTTTTCCAGGGAGTAAGCTGGAGGAAGTCATTATTCCTTAATTAGATGAATATCTTTGAGAGATTGCATTCATTTCGCACAAAAACATAATTTGTCTGTTAGATCCCATGCCAAACGGTCATGTCTGCTTGCTGGTGTGATAGTTGGCGTTTTCATTTGTTTGCTTGAGAATTGTGGAATGTGTTGGTATAAAATTTTAAACGAGAACGACGAAGGGACGGATAAAGAGTAGAAGCATGACTCACTGTATTTAATTGGGGGTTGCATAGTTCCCAGACAGGGTAGAACTCGTTGTATTGAAGAGAATAAAGTTCGAAATAGAATAAAAGTCTGAAATGATACGTAAAATCAGAGGACTGAATGAAAAAAAAAACGCATTGAAAGAAACTGGGACCTTTCGGGAGATCGAAGCACTGTTTGTCGTAAAAGGCGGCTTGTGGGCTAGCGAGCTGCAAACTTTGAAATTTTACTCCTACCGAAACGCCAACAACGCCTCGGAAAACGACTTCCCTAAAAGCTACGACCTTTGGCTGTAACAAGGTAATGTGCGGTGTCTGGAAGCCAGTTTTTGATAGCATCTTGACTACTAGATACTGGTCCAGGTTAAGGATCGTCACAAGCACCAATGGAGATTTCCGATAGAGATTAGGAAATTTTCAATGAGCGGTTTTACGCAGTTCAGGAGAAACTTTCCAAAGGGTACACTGTGATAGTGATGACCAATCTGAATGCCAGGGTGGGCTCTGATAACATATTGCTCGGTCATGTGACCGGGAGTCGTGGGCTTGGTGATCGTGACAACAACGGTGAAAGGTGCATAGATTTCTGCACCTCCGCTTCGTCACCGGCGACACATTGTTCGAGCACTGGAACTGCCACAAAGTCAGGTGTGTTTCGACTGAATAGCAAGAAACATCTGATCATTCAGAGATCGCTTATCATCACTTGCATGTCGCTATCGCGTCTGCTCGCAGAGGAATAGAACGTCGGCCGTCCAAATTCAATATGGATGGGAGAAATAAGGCGTCTGAGTTGTACAGCGCAGCTCCACGCTTGAGCTCTCCCCGCCAATTGGGCACAAGTACAATCACTATAAAACTGCCACAAAGACAGAAACCGCAAATAATCGAACCTTCGGTGAGGCTTCGTAGCAAGAGCCACTTCAGATAAGTCCCTTGCAAACTCGGGTCTGATATCCCTCCTCGAATACATGGGGACGGCACTCGCCAACGGGTTGGCTGGAATGAGCTTGGAGAACTGGAACGAAACCTTTCCACCATTAAACTATCACTCTGCGTACAATATAAGACAGAAGACGCCACAAGACAACACAAAACGCTGTCCACCACGGCCGCTATCACTATTCGCCCATTATACTTTAGATGAAGCAGCATCGAGAAATTCCCCTCTTCGTCGGAAGGCAGCACGCGCGTATTCATGATTGAATCGAAGCGTAACTACTAGCAAGGCACTGGCTAAAATCGAAGATATCGTAGCTACCTCACTCCCCCTTGCCCCTCAAGGGGGGAAATCAGTGCGAGTACACACAATTTCAAATTGTTTTGCCCTTGAGCATAAGCGAGATGTACCGAAAACCCGATCAGCTGTGTTTGACATACCGCCCGGACTTGCCAATGTATTGGTGAGATTGGCAAGTTTTTGCTTATGTATAAGTGAATACGTGGCTTTTTGCTATATGGGTGAGCACGCCGTAGTATCAGAATAGCAAAAGCTCACCGATCTCTCTCTTACCAATACGATTTGACGAAGATTATGCCTTTTCCTTGTTTAGCGTCTCTGATGTGTACAGATAAGCTTCTGCAAGCACATTTGCAAGTGGGGTCATTTTTGTGAGGGTACTGCCTATAGTAAATCTACTGTGCTCAGTACCACGCTGCTTGATACAGTCGGCTGTTCCCCTCAACAAGAATGAGGAGATCATCCGCGTATGGAACGCATTCAGCTATGAGAGAAAACTCTAAACCGCCGCCATGTATTAAGGCGTCGTCGATGGATCTGCCAGTACGGACGCAACACTGTCTGTCAATGCGTCTTCACCTTCAGTCGCTGGGCATTAAACCCCTCCAGGACCTTGCCAAGTGCCAGTGACAGAAATATAGCCCTGTATGACTGATTACTCTTATCCTTCTCTGGTAACTTCAGGAGCACAACCATCCTGGCAGTTTTTCTGAATGCGGGGAAGTAACCCTTCCATAAGCAACACTCAGGCGCTGGACATGAGATAGGATGGTCCGCCAGATGTCTTTGCATATCTCGTCAGTCATTCCATGCTAGCCAGGTGACTTCCAAGACCTGCCTCGCCATGATCTCCACGATCTCACAAGTCCTCAGGGAAGAAAGGGAGAGCAGCCGTCTAACTCCTCCATTCGAGCAACATATTCCACCCAGTTACACTAACGTGTATTCCAACGATTGGGCGTAAGTGAGGCGTCCACACTCCTGTTGATCAACACGACCTCAATAGGAGTATGATCACTAACATTGCATCCATCAAGCCATCTCCATGACAAACACCTTTGTGGCAAAATTCGCACACGTCATGTCAATAACACTGGAGCTTTTAAACGTGTAAATATTTGACGGGACATTTAAACAGAACAGATCGCGACTCAACAAGGTTTCAGACAATACTTCTCTCCTACATATAGCACGGTGGCAACATGTGCTTTGGGTAATCTTGCTGAGTCACATAGGGGAAACCGCATTCGCGTCGATGTCCAAGATGAATGGTGTTCCATAAACACGTGGAACCACCTTATCCAGGTATGCGATTTACTGTTCCAGGTCATCTGTGGGTGGAGCGTATATGATCAAGCAAAATCACCTAAAGGCCCCGTAATTAAAGCACATACGCCCCATTCATTAGTGAGACTCTCAACACAGACGCAATCTGCGTATCATTAATTACAACGGCCGAATTAGCCGACCCCTTAGCAGTGAACACCCGCATTTTGCAGCCGTACCTCTGCTGTAGCCATTGACTGCCCAGAGTTCCTGCAACATGGCAACGCTAATGCTGTGTACAAGCATGTACTGACCGTTGCTCTAGCGCAGTTCAACTGCAGTAGTGTGAGTGACACGGCATTTAGTAGCCGGCTTTAACTTTAGTCGCCCGTATGTCGATCTGAGCATGTGCCCGGCCGAAAGTCCACGGAACGCACAGTTCAGTGAGTGCACCTCGTTGCTTCAAGAGGAGGCCATATGGCGACTCTACGAACAACGAGCGCAGACATGGTCCTTCGCACGGCTGTCAGCCACCTGGTGGTCAAACCCAGGATATCTGAAACAAGCGGGAGAAAGTCATGTGTCGGTGGACGTCAACTTATCTATAACTGCGAGTGTGCCCTCAAAGTGGATATCTCAAAGAGGCTGCGACGAACACATCAAAAATCCACGAAATAATTTTGCATGACCGCAAAGTGAAGCTTATCGATATAGCTGAGGCTCTAAAGATATCAAATGAAGGTGCAAAATGCACAATCGACCAAAAAGTGTTTGTGTTTGAAGTTCTTCCTCCATAAAAAAATACCAATGATATGTGACAATGGACGAAACATGGCTCCATTATTTCACACCAGAATCAAAACGATCGTCATCTGAGTGGGCTGCACGTGGTCAACCGACTCCAAAGCCTGCAAAGATGCAACAGTCGGTTGGCAAGGCTATGGCATCAGTATTTTGGGATGGGCGCGGTATAATATTCATCGACTATCTTGTAAAGAGAAAAAACTTCAACAGCGACTATTACATAGCGTTATTGGAGCGTTCGATCGATGAAATCACGGAAAAATGGCCCCACTTGAAGAAAGAGAAAATGCTGTTTTATCAAGACAATGCACCGTATCACAAAGAAATGAAAACGATTGCATCCATTCATCTAATTGCATGAATTCGAATTGTTTCCGCATCCGTCGTATTCTCCAGATCTACCCCAGTAACTCTTTCCTCTTCTCAGACCTCAAGAGAGTGCTCGGTGGAAAGAAATTTAGTGCCGATGCAAAGGTAATCGCCGAAACTGAGGCCTATTTTGAGGCTAAGGATAAATCCTACTAAAAAATGGTATCGAAAAATAGTATGATCGTTATAATCGTTATAATCGTTGCTCTAGGCAACTATATTGAATAATATAATAAAATCAAAATTTTTAAAAAAAAATTGTTTCTATGTTAGCCTACGAACTTTTCAGTCCACCAAGAGAAGTGGAGAAGAATGCTTTCTACGAGCAATTAGACGCAGTTTAGGGGAGGCTTCCTAAAGGTGGCATTGTGATCGCGATGGGTGATCTTAATGCCAAGGTGGGCTCTGATAACATCTTGCTCGGGGAAATATAGTCTTGGCGATCGTAAGGACAATGGTGGGAGGTTTGCGCATTTCTGTAACTTCCACCGCCTTCGTCATTGGTGGCGCATTGTTCAAGCAGAGGGCCGGCTATAAGGTCAGTTGTGTTTCAGCTGACCGACACCGTATGAGCAATCAAATCGAGCATTTCGCGATCAGCAGTATATTTAGGCGTTGTCTTGAAATAGATCACCATCTGATTGTCGCTTGTGTGTTGCGTCCGCCACTACTCGCAGATTTAGAGAGGTATGGTCCCTCAAGTCCAATATCGATCGCTTGTATGATCCAGCTGTCGCTCGACAATGGAAGCGGATTGATAAATGGAAGGAATTGAAAGCTCTATTGATCGTTGCGAGGGATGGTGGGCGTGACGCGTCCAAACTTCGACATCGAGTGAAATCCCGAGAAGTTCAGCGTAGTGGGCACCGTGACAAGAGAGAATTTGCTATTGCGCTGTTCAGGGAAGCCGAACTTGTCGCAGAAGTCAATGATTTACGATGGTTCCGTGAAAGGCGTTAACGGTCGATTTCTCATCCACGTTGACGAACAACTGAAAAGGTGGAAAGAACAATTCATCACGGTTGTTAACCGCATCAGATCGGGAGAAGTTACTCCTCTTGTGGATGAAATTTCTAGTCACCGTAACATGTGGATACGGACTGTTCCTCCAAACAGAAGAAAAATTATTTCGGCCATCAATGCACTCAAACGGAGACCAGCGATGCATACTGTCACCGATATTAATTCCTCTTGTTATCGGCGACGTTCTTTATGCTGCTTTATCGCTGCATCTGCAAATTTGCTACTTCCGCTCGTACGGAAGGAATCCTAGATCTTGTCCAAAGAGTGGAAAAAGGTGACGATCGTTAAGATTCCAAAGAAAGGCGTTTTGAGTGTGAATGTGTTTTGAGTGTGATAATCGGAGAGGTATCTGAGTGCCTCCTGCCGTCGCAAAGCATGGAAAGCATCCGATATGGTTTTCATTTACCCCTTAGTGGGCTATAGCGCATCAACGACACCTACGGTTACCTGTTCAAATTTCCAAGGGACCTGAACCTGTCTCGCGCAGAAGCACCACGTTTCGGCAGGGTGCTTCAGTTGAGCCGCACTAAGGTGTTCGGGGACCTGCACAATTTCTATCAAATAAAACAACTTTTTTCTAACCATTAGTTTTTTAAATTCTCCGTAGGACCTTACTATCGCTACCGTACTTATCGCGATTACTTTGAAACACCATTTCGTATTTACGCTAAGTCTACGGAAGAGACGCTCCGAAAACTACAACAAATTGGACTCTACATTGCTTTGTACTTGGTAGCAAGCTACCTGTGGCCATTGAATGTGAGTAATTCATCAAATATATGAGTTCCTCATCACACATTCAGTTCTTTCTTTTTTCCAGTATGCCATGAGTACCGAGTTCTATGAAGAACGTTCCTTCTTCTATCGACTAATGTACGTTTGGCCAACATTTTTCATTTTCCGTATGCGTATATATTCCGGGTTGATACTTGGCGAAACGGTTTGCACAAATGCCGGTTTTGGAGCCTATCCGACTGATGCTGATATAGCGAGTGGTGAAGGACCAAAAAAATCGTATTTGCATTTAAAGAGGTAAGTTTTTTTGAGAGGGGAACTGCGGATGAGCGTCAAGGCGCCTAGGATTGAGGCATAGTCTCTTCAGTAATATGTCCATCTTGGGTAGTCGTCTTTTTTCTAAGACGGCTGAAGTTATTGTTGCAAAACAGAGATTCAACTCCATATTGGAAATATATCCTTTTTTATGCAGGAATCCAGAAAAACTAACATACGATTTCACGACAATAAAGAATGCAGACGTTTACGGGGTGGAAACTTGCTGGACATTCCGTGAAGCGATGAGATATTGGAACATCTGCGTTCAATATTGGTTGGCAATTAATATTTATAAACGATTCCCATCGAAAAAGTATCGGTAAGTCTAGCTTTAAATTTAATTTTATTCATATTGGGTTGGGGAAAAAGTAATGTCGTATTTGTGGTCGAAATTTGACGCTTTATTTAACGTACTTAGAATTATCCGCAGCTACAGTGGATGATCCCCTTCCAATCCCACCAAACACACAGCAGAACCTTCCTGGCCGTCCATCCGAGCTTGGCGATAGGTTCGGCCGGCTCGTTGCGCTTCGACCACGATCTTTTTCGCTTGAGGTTGTCGTACGTGATCCACTTTTCATCACTAGTCAGCATCCGCTTCAAAGTTGGGTTGAATTTGTTCCGTTTCAGCAGTGCATCGCAGGCGTTGATTCGGTCCAAGAGATTTTTTTGCGTCAATTCGTGTGGCACCCAAATATCCAGTTTTTTTTGGAATCCAACCTTCTGCGAATGCTCACATGCCGGTCTACTTGGATGATCTCGACGATTTTATCGGTTTCTACGACGATTGGCCTACCAGTACGGGGTGTATCTTCGACATCCACTACACCAGAACGAAATCGATCGAACCAACGCTGTGCTGAGCGAATCGTAACAGTATCGGGCCCCCGCTTCACAAAATTTTTCGGCCGCCTTCGTTGCATTTTTACCTCTCAGGTAGTAAAAACGTAAAATATGACGAGTTTCTTGCTCGGTGGACTCCATCTTTGACGTGCTATAACTTGAGACTGAAACGTACGATCACAACACTGTCAAAAAGACACTTGTAGCACAGATTGTCGTCTTCAAGTCGCCGTATAGTATGACCCGATGCTATAGCTATGTTAAAGTGTCGCCATCTATTGACAAAATACATTTCTTTTTCCCCAACCCTATATTTTCAATCAGAGCATAAAAGTTCGAGAATTTGATGAAAAGAGGGGCGAAAACGACTACGGTTTCGTACCAGGGCAGAGGCAACTTATCAAACGCTGCCTCACCTCTGCCCTGGGAGCAGAGTGAACGAAGCGGCTCACAGGTGTTATGGGAGCGCAAAATACAACAAGGGTGTGAATTATATCCAATGTAAATCCGCCCACAGTTCGGATCAAAGCTTGGTTGGAGCTAGACAATTTTTCTTTAGGTTTTAAGGAGTCTTAAGTCCACATCCACTTGGTCCGGTCCGACATCAAGTGGATGCCAACTTAGGACTCCTCAATCCCTGAACAAAACTAGGGAATTTTATTTGTTCAGTGTCGAAATTCTTGGGATTTCAGGAATTGGCAATTGTTTTAAATTTGCTGAAATTTTCAAGATGTGAAAAATTTCAAAGGTTTTAGGGTCTTTTCAAGAAAATTCAAACACTACTCATTACAGCACACTCGTTTTGCTTCTAATATCATCCTTCTGGCACGGAATCTATTCCGGCTACTACATGTGTATAATGGGCGCCGCGGTTTACACTCCAATCGAGGATATCTTCAACAAAGCGGTCAGGAAAGATGCGACAGGGCTACAAAGGCGGATCATAGATGTGTTGTTCTGGATATCCAAGTTCTTCTCGTTCGCTTATTTGGGAATAGCATTCTTATTGATGACTCTGGATAAGATTTGGTTTTACTACAAGTAAGTGTATTGGATGAGTGAGTTCGAGCTGAGAGTTAAATTGAATTTGTTTGATAGTTCCGTCTACCATTTCGGCTACCTTTATTGGGTCGTGTTACTTGTTGTCGGGATGACGATAACGAATTTGCGTCGCGGCAAAAATCGTGAGAGGAGGAAACATGAAGGAGGCGAATCTTCGACTTTGAGCAAGGGAAGTGCAATTAAGACAGAATAATTATTCTTGCTATTGTTTGTATTCTGAAGGAGTGTTATAGGGTTAAGGCTATAAAGTACGATCGATATTTTTAGAGTCAGGGTGAAGCTTGCACACTCAACCGGTTTTTTTTGTTGCACCTACTTTTGTTCGTTTGGGTTAAGGTTCAGTAAGGTAAATTCGATCCATTCTTAGACGCTCCCACCGCTAAATTTGAAATGAAGCCGTTCAATAAGATAAATTTTAGTCAAATTGTAAAATGAACTACGACATTAATAACCTATCAAAAGCGGCCATCTCACTAGCGTAAAGCAGCAACAATTACTAGTAATTCAGATAATAAAAGCTAAATAAAGACATTTTCCATAAATGTAAACATAAAAACTAAAAGTGAGGCTAACACAAAGGCATTTACTATGATAACTAATAAAATAACGCATACCTTTTGCTTCCTAAAGAATAAGCCCGTTTAGCTTTTGCTAATAGATCAGGGCCCATGGAATACAAGAGTTTAATATCATCGTCTTCATTGCTTGCTAGTTAGTGATTTGATTCTTATACTAATTGTAAGAAAATCTTAGGCTGACACTCATTATTTTATCGGGTAAGGATAAATTCACCATAAAGCAATTAATTAGGTCTACAGTAATATGTTTTTCCTTTTATTATTGTTGAAATTGTAAATAAATTTTTTGTATGAACCTGGAAGTCAATTGTTTTATTGGTAGCTTGGATTAATTTCTTTTTTTATTGGCTTAAAATAGGCTAAAATATCCCTGGATTCATAATCTACAACGTTCTTGCATAAGAAATATCCCTAAGAAGAAAACCGGATTCAAGCCACTAAACATTCACTTTTTGTTATGGCAAAGAGGTCAGAGGTCGTCAACGATCCTTAACGGGTCGCTTACGATACGGGGAGCGGCGTCCCCGAGGTGCCCGAGCGTCCTAGATAGTAGCCTCGAGAAAGTTTCTAGGTGAAGAGCGAACTGCTAATGACCGATACACGCCGAGACACACTGGGAGTCTCCGGAGCCATCGACAGTTTCCTGTTGAAGTCGATGGGGAGATGTGAGCTTAGCTTTGTCAAGGTAAGGTGGTGGTTGTGGCGTGTATCGAGAGCCATCCCCTTCGGGTGTCCATTGAACATGTATTAGTAGACCGTGTTGCCCCGAGCGAGCGCTGACCCGTCCGTGAGTTCCGGGATCAGTTAATCAGCGAAGGACGCAACAAGGGCTGAAATACCCGATGAGACATCGGGACGCGCAGTCGGAGAGAAGGACTCGCAAAGTGATGCCGCATATGCAAGGGAGACAAGAAGCTACACCTTACCACGAAGTGCTATAATTGCGAAAAGAGGCTCAGTGGAAACTGCCAAAACTAACCAAATGGTTTCAAATATAAGCCGAGTGGGAGGGCTGCCGACTACTCTGGCGCAAACTGAAGAGGAAAGGCTTATTAAGAAATACGCGGCAGTTGTGAAGCGCATGCGATCTGCGACGTCCTTCCAGAAAAACGTCAGCAAAGGGGTGAAAAACGAGCTAATGGAACTCGACGAGCTCCTGGATAGGACTTCATATTATAGGCGGACATGGAGAGTAAGCGAAAATCCGCGGAAAGCAGAAACAACCGCGCCTCCTGACGAGAACACTACGAGTATTGAGTACCAAACGGATCGCAGACAGCCCATTGTCGAGCGAACAGAGGAAAAAACGAAAGGAGGAAGATACATCTGAAGGAGGCTTTACTCAGGCACTCTGCAGGGCTCAAAAGAAACAGGCGAAGAGGAACTAGAGACAACAACACGTCGCGCCATCAGAAAAACCTCTGCCTACAATTAAGGCGGACACGAAGGACGGAACACCAAAAGAAAAGGTGGAGAGACAAAGGGGGACTAGACCGCCAGTTCTGCTTATTAAGCCGACGGAAGGCAACACTTTTGCGGAAGTCCTCAGTGAAATCCGTTGCAAGATCATACCCGAAGATAACGGGACAGAAGTCTTCCATTCGTAAAACGAAGGGTGGTGGAAACCTAGTCGAACTAGGCCCGAGGACTGGAACCTACGTGTTCTCTGAAAATTCGAAAACTTGACTGCCTCACAGAAGAGAACGAAATAGAAGAGGCCATCAAACGCGAATGTTCGGAGGTAACCAATGCCTCGGATTGGTATCACCTCTGCGAACTCCGGGGGCCGAAAACTCGCTGTGGTGGAAGCCGACCAATACGCGAGCGAGCTTCTAAACAGCGGGAAAATAAAAATTGACTGGGAAGTGTGTAGGATATGAATCCGGGCCGCCCCAAACAAATGTTACAGATGTTTGGATTATGGGCACACATCTGCAACCTGTCGGGGACCTGACAGAAAGGTAACATTCCGTAAATGCGATCAGCCAGGTCATAAAGGGACCACCTGCACTGAAAAGGAAAGCTGCGTTCTATGCAGGGACCGTGGCGCGACTGATGAGAAGGTTGCACACACTGCAGGCTCGGGGCTGTGTCCAGTCTTCAGAGTAGAATTGAAAGAGCTAGTACGCGGTTAACATGATTCGCATCCTATAATATAGCGATAGCTGCTATTCTGAGTGGAAAGGGTTAGGCTATTCGTAGCGAAGCAATGGTGGCGGTAGGAGGGGCTCGTGTTGTAGCTGTGTATGGGGGAGTAAAACTGGATGAGGTCATTGTCGTGAGATTGGCATTTAATGAAGAATTTGGTTAGTGAGGTAAGGAGGAGCTAGTCTATCCGGGAGCAGTTTATCTCGTCATAGACGGCTTGGTTGGAGTGAGGATTGGAATGGGGAAGGGACAGGCGGAAGAACCTTCTTTCACGTACCCGTAGACGTACCATTTGGGCTGAGGAAATGTCGCACCATGCGATGAATCCATATGTGAGAAAGATGGCGGAGTCTTTTTTGAGGATAGGCCATAGGGTTTTTAGCCCAGCTAAGGTTTTGGAAAGGATGGAATTTACTTGAGGTACGGGTGATGGGCGTGTATTGCGGGTTATTCCAAGGTATTTAGTGGGTTGGACGAAGGAAATGATAGAAGTCCCGATTTTAATAGCGAGGTTGTGGGTGTCGGCTAGCATCTTGCTTTTAAAGGTGGCTCTGCCGCCGAAGGCGATAGCTTCACATTTGCTGGGGTTGAGGAGGAGTTTCCAGGAATGGAGCAATTTGTTGAGGGTTAGGATCGTGGTATTGATGCGGTTTTTGGGCGGATTGTTTACTTCGGGAAAAGATTTATAGGATCAAGTCGTCAGTTGTATGATTTTGGCAGCTCGGGGGGAATTGGTAGGGTGAAGTGGGATATGGGCGGTGTATAAGGAAAATATGGTTGCTGACAGAACTGAACTTTGAGGGACGCCTGCAGGAGGACTGGATGGGTCCGATAGGGTGTCATGGATGCGGACTAGGGATCGGAAAGGTAATTCAGAATAAGTCTGCGTAGTTGTGGGTGGAATTTGAATGTGTGGGAGAGTTTGAAGGTGTGGCCTTCGTGGCAGACAGCTTCGAAGGCTTTCCTGGATATCAAGGAGGGGATGATGGGGATGCTGTTGTTTAATTGGGCGAGGATGTCAGTTTTGAGGACTAGGAGGGTGTGTGTGGTGCCGTGGCCACGCCTGCTGGCAAACTGGAATGGGGGAATAATGGCGTGGTCGGTGATGTGTTGGAGCATGATGTCGTGAATGACATGTTCGAAAATTTACGATGTCGTGTTGAGGAGGGAGATGGGGCGGTAGCTGCCCGGGGAAGCTGAAGGTTGTTGCTGTTTTAGGATGGGAACGATGTGGGATTAGTTTCATGGAATGGGAAAATGTACTGATAGGAGGTATAAGTTGAAGAGTTGGGAGAGGAAACGACTTGGGGTTTTCGCGCATTTTTGCAGGATGATGATAGGGATGTGGTCAGAGCCGGTTGATTTTTTATTATTTCGGGAAAGAATGATGGATTCTACTTTAAGGGGGGTGCCAGCTTGTATAGGTGAGCAGCGGGGTGTTGTAGTTTGGGGTGGTAGGATCGGGAATTGTATGTATATGAGTGGAGTGGAGGTAAGGTGGTAGATGTGTCGGCGCACCGCAGATTCTGTGGATCGGCCGGACAAATGTCGGGTGGTCTGATGGCTGGCTAGAAAGCTATCAGCAATCAGGTCGCCATAGCCTTTGGGAGAAGTATTGTGTTGGAAGACGCTGGCTGTGCGTGGCGAGGACAAGTACCACGGAGTTGGTTGCAGGTTTGCTGGTTGAGCGAGATACTCGCATGTTTTACGGCGTAGTGGTCAGCGTATAGTGTCTGGATATGGGATTGGATGAGGTGTGTTAGAGAGCAAATTCGTGCTTTAAGGAAATTGAACCGGGGAGCATATCTGTGTCAGTGTATTTGGCGTCGTAGGGTGGTTTTTTGCTTGATAAGGTCAAGGACGTGGAGTGGAAGGGTGTTCAGACCTTGATAGTTTAGTAGTCTGAGATGGTTTCGTTGCAGGCCATTTGTGTTATTTCCGTGAACTTTTGCACGGCGGAGTCAATTTTGGCGGAAGACGGATTGGACGGGAGGCAGATAGTCGACAGTTTGTCGGCTTGGTTGTAGTTGAGGCGTTGCCAGTTGTGGCAGCGTAGTTGGGGAGGAATTTAGGTTGGGATTTGGGGGGTGGGGGGTTGGCGATCCGTGATGTCGACGCGGAAAACCACTCCGTCATGGTCGCTCAAGCCTGGGATGGTGAGCAGGTCTTAGGAGGAGGTGGGGTGGACGAGGGGGTGGTTGCTTACTAAGAATAGGTCGAAGGAGTGGATATTTTGCCTGTGGAAGGTGGGTTGGTTGGTGGGGAGGACGGTGAGCTGCACAGGGTGAGGGTGCTGTGGGCACCACTTGCCTAACTCATTGCCATTCGCGTTTATGGTGGTGTTGTATCATGTTTGGCGTTTAGGTCGCCCCCTGGTACGAGGAGAAACGTTTGTGTTGGCTAATTGGGAGGCATTTGAGGTGTTGCGCTTGGTTGGAAATGTCAGCAGGACTAAGTGTTTGATCGGGGCAGTAGAGGCTATCTACGAATATGATGGAGGAAGGGTGCGATTTTATCCAACGTAAATCCGCCCATAGTTCGGACCAAAGTTTGGCCGGAGTTATACAGTTTTTGTTTAGGGATTGAGGAATCCTAAGTCCGCATTCGCATGATGTCGGACCGGACCGTCCCTCTTTTGATTTTACATCAAGTGGATGCGGACTTAGGACTCCTCAATCCCTAAACAAAAATGTTGGAATCGGTTTTTAAAATTCGTCTGTCCATCTGTGATATGCAGTTTATTTCTTGGCAATCGTTAGTCCTTTTCAAGGAAACAAGCGGGCCCTTTTTCTTGGTCATTGATAACCTGATTTTTGGTATCGTACTTTCTGTTTGACATTCATAACCATTTTCAAGCATGAGCTGGAGTCCATTGTATGCATTTTAGGGACACAGCAGAAGGATAATTGGATTTCAGATTTGAGAGGGCAAGGAGTAGATTCAGCAAAAATTTGAGGCTCTAATTTTTATATCATTTATTTACATATTGATTACAATCGAGAGGAAGAAATTGGAAATGTACATTATTTAAACCTAGGAGCAATCTTAAATATGGACATATTGTGACAAATATCATTTTTTTTGTAAAAAATCCTTTTTAAGACCATTTGAAAAATTCGGTACAGAAGCGTACATAGTTGTACTGGATGCATCTGGTCTTTGTCTTTTTTTTGTATTTTTCTCTTAGTCAGTGCAACAAAATTCATTCAAAAATTTGTTAAATTAAACATTTTTGCATGAATTTTATTGCGCCGACTTTCTATTCCGATTCCGATTCCGGTTTATATCGTATTTCCTTCCAAACCGATTTAAACGGATCAATCGGTACCTCAACAATTTTCCTCGTCATAAGGAGCTCATTACTTTAGTTTCCCTATAAAACTGAGTAGCGGATCAAATAAATACAAAGTGCAAGAGCTGGAATTATAAAAATTACGTAAATTGGTCGTTACATGGTACTCTATTCCTATGGCACACGCGGAAAATAATACTTTTCTTTTGCCTCAGTAGACATTGTGTATTCTCAATTGTTCGCGTGATGCGATTGTTAATAAGACAATTTATTGCTTTCCTGGTAGGTTTGTGGTTGGTCAGCTGCTAAGAATTGGTATGTGAACGATCAGTTTTATTCTCTCTTTGAAGCTTCGCGAGCATGGGTCCCATGGCTCGAAAAAGGGTGAAAGCAGAAAATCAGGCCTTCGTCAGGCCGACGATGCGTTGTCAGGAAAACTATCTGAAATTGGAGTGGAAATGTTATTTGTGAGCCAGATTTCTTATAAAACTGAGGAAAATCTACTTACCACTCGGGTTGACCCGTGACCTCCTCCTTTTGCCATCTTGGGTGGTGTTGTATCCTCCGCAATAGAAGCACTTAAGCCCGATGAAATGGAATTTCACAGTGGATTGCTAAGTGGGGAAAATATTCAGTAAATTTGTAACATAATCTGAAATTTTGAATCCCTTTACTACCTTATGACAATCGTTGCAAAAGATATTCAGGTAACGATCCTCATATATCTTCGGTACGGGCATCATCAGTGCCTGAGCATCCAAGTACTCCCACATTTTAGTCATATCAATAATAGACGTTTGGCACGTAGGACAGACATAATGGCCAGATGCTAGCTGGCGTTATCAGCGGCACCAGATAATCACACAATTTAATGAAATAGAAAGATAGAACCGGCTCAATAATATTGTACTTAATGGTCTGAGTATTTATGTTTTTTTTTGTTCAGATAAGAGTGAATATAGATAGTACAGCCATAAGTTCTGTCAGTCAAACAAATCTTTATTTCTCACGAAGTAATAAACCAAATCAATCGAAAAAGAAAAGGGAAACACAGAGCTTTCAAACAAAAAAAAGTTTATCCAAAATGGCTGCCGCTAGCAGCGATATAGGCCCGAAGTCTGTGAGGCCATGCATCGATTGCTTCACGCACGGTATGAAGCGGCATTTATCGAGCTGCACGCATGATACTGGCCTTCAAACTCTACAAATCGGTGTAAGTTCAGAGGATTCAAATCTGGGCTGCCTGAGGCCCATTCATCCGGGGTTATGAAGTCAGGAATATGGGCCACTAATCACTGCTGAATTATCTTGGCTTTGTGAGCGGGGGCCGAGTCCTGCTAGAAGCACCATGGCTTTCCAGCGGCCTGTCAACCACATCAGCTGTTTTGCGGGATCAAGCTAATGCCCTAAAACGAATCGTCGGTTTATCGGCAGCTTTTTTAACACACTATGATTCTTTTTTGGCGTATTCCCACATTGGTGCAACGCAATAATCGCGATTCTTTTTTCGTAGTTACCGAACTTCAACGCGTTGTCGTTCACCCGACTGACCTTCAGAACCTGAAAATCTGACGGAAGTAGAGTATGGTTAGGTACTCTCCGGCGTCCTAACATTTCTCGCTATACGCATCGACTGACAGAACTTATGGCTATACTATGTATATCTGAAAATCTGTGGCCATACTCACCAATTGGTCGAAACACATCTTATGTAGCAGATGTCCACAGTCCGGTATATGGCATGGTATCCTCGATGTGTGAATATCTCCCAAGCATACTGGACAATTCGATCGGGAAATGTTTTCGACGCACTAGAAAGCAAAAGGACATTGTTACAAATATTATTTCCGGAAGGATTGGGTTTCCACTTACTCTGTGTCCTTCGATTTTCAACTGGATTGGCAAACACATATTGCACACTTCACAATGGAAAAAGTTTTTTCGACCTCCTATTCTGCAAATTCCGCAACCGTAGCAATGATACTGTGCCTTGTCTTCATCATCAAATAGATTACATATTAGGCAGGTGTACTGTAAAAAGATAAAGTGTGTTCTATTAGAAAGTCGTAAGTAGGATAAAAAGATATAAGTTGATTAAGCTTCTTTTTCGGCATTGTGACCTCAAAAAAGAAGAACGTTTTGTATGTTCAAATTGAACATTTGTACATTATCCTTACAATTGCTTGAACATCAGTTGATGCCTTTCTTTTCAAGGTTTTGTTTAAAGTAAAATCGGTTAAATGTCTGATTGCCTATTCATCCGTCTGTCTAACTGTTTTGTTGAAGGATCGAGGTGGTCCACAGACCCCTAATTTTGGGCTTAGCACACAAGTTTCAAAAAATAAATGAAGACGGCTTCACGGTTTCGTACCAGGGCAGAGGCAGCTCGTTAGGTGCTGCCTCACCTCAAAAAAGAAGTAAGTTTCCCCACCCCCCCTCAATTTGGTCCGGTCTGGCATCAAGTGGATGTGGCCTTAGGATCCCTCAATCCTTAAATAAAATATTTCAGCTCTGGCCAAGCTTTGGCCTAAAGTATGGGCGGATTTACGCTCAATATAATTCGCAGTCATGTCGTGTTTTGTGAAGGGAGCATTTAACATTAGCGAACCACTTCGGTCACGATGCTCCCAGGGCGGAGATGTGGTAGCGTCGGACAAGTTGCCACTGCTCTGGTACGAAACCGTAAAGCCGTCATCGCTTATATCTATTGGTTCGAAATTTGGTGGAAAGGTTGCAACTGTGAACCCTCACACTTGCAATGGCATCATGTTAGGTTCAGCTTAAGGACGGCTACATACGAAAGGGGTGTGTAAAAAATCATTTCCCTTTAGGGTAATAAATGAAAGGTCTCAGTTAGCACTTTACGTTGAAAGCTTTAGAATTGATAATAAAGGTACTGAGTAGCTACAAAATCTGAAATAAAAATGGAAAACTACCCCTATATGATGTCTAGGCGTCAAACTAACTTCTTTATTCAAATAATAGTACATTTTCATATTATCTGTAAATTGTATGGAAACCCCCGTCCTAGAATCATGAAAGTAATGTAGCCCATAATATAAGGCACGATATTGAAAAGTTTGGTAGAAATCTTACCATGATTAGCAACCTATATGTTAACCCAACATTTTAATAACCGCAATTAGGGTTTAAAAATAACTACAGCAAGTTCACGTTCGTTTAGACGTAGACATTTTTACAGACAACCCTTGATGGTGTGACTTCATGCAGTATTGTTAGTATAAGTTGGGAAATCTTCGGTCGGATCTACCTTCTTAGTGATTCGATTGTTTTTTGTGGGTTATTCTGAGACACTTTAAATGTCGGTTACCTTACAAGTAAAAGTTACACGATATTAGCTTTAGTGAAGGAGGGGGCCATGCGATATCTTCATTTCATTGACTAAGTACTGAGTAAATTGTGAAGAAAGGGATTTTGCAACATGTCCGCATACTTCTATGAAGTCACTGTCATAGCTTTGTCTAAAACAAATCTGAAAAAATAGCCGCTGTGTTTGGAAAATATGTTGCCAACTCGATCAAGGGTTCGGATTTGGCTTTACACACGAAGTATTTTCAAGCGTGGATTATATCTTTGGTTTCTTAAATTTCTTTATCGTCGTTGACAATGTGTGCTAAGAGTCTATCTTTTAGTCGCTCAGGGAAATGGTACAACTTCTTTTACTTTGAAAATAGGTGCGAAAAATGACACGCCGCTCCCTATCTGCATGAATGGACAAGGCATCGAAGGTGTCGATCAATTTGTATATCTGGGAAGTGTAGTTTCTGCCGACAATGGATGTTGCCCGACGCATTAACAGCACTGGATCCGCTTTCGTTATAATAATAATAATCGTTGGTACAACAATCCATATTGGATCAGGGCCTTGAAGTGTGTTAGAGCACTTCATTCAAGACAGTAACGGTGCACTACAGGATTGCAGTACCCGAGATTATTACCCTGACTTGACTCAGGTACTCATTTACAGCTGATTCGACTGGTATCCGACGTCAAATCACGATGTAAATCACCCTGCCACCAGTGTGATTCGAACCGCGACCTTCCGTATGACAGCCTTGTGCTCTAACCACGCAGCTATCCGGACACTTTCACGCTTTCGTTGCTTTGTCGAAAATCTGAAAATGGATTTATCTCAACACCAAGATCAAGTTGAGATTGTTGTGGGCTAGTATTCTTTCTGTGTTGCTATATGGGAGTAGCACATTGGAAGTGACTACCACTGTCACTCGAAAGCTCCAACCCTTCGTCAACATCTGTCTGCGTCGTATCATCGGAAGATGCTTGCTTGGAATTATTTTAAACGAAAAACATGGTCGGTACATAGGTCTGTTACCGTACCCATTGTGATCGGAAAGCGGAAGTAGCGATGGATAGGCCACACATTAAGGAGGGGCGGTAATTGCATTGTTGGCTACGCCATGCAGTAGAACTTACTATCCTAGATTGCTGACGAGTGGACCACCCTAAGAGCACATTTGGCGCATAATAGTAGAGGAGGAGTACGAGAATCTCGGAAAGTCCTGGGAGGAGCTAAAGTGCATTTTAGCGAACTGTGAGCGAGGGTGTGAAGATGTGGTTGTCGGGCTATACCTCACGAATTGGTAGCCTACCATTTTAATAAAATTTTTGGGAGTATTCATACGATCCACCGATCAATTGTTATGCATGTTGAGGTAAGAGGAACACAGCCGGGTGCATTCTCCCTTCCACCTTTCTTCAGCTGAGTACTTCATTATTACAAATAAAGTATGTCTCCTTTAAAGCGGGTTTTAATTATTTCAAGGTTTAGTTCTTGGTTCTTGCGAATTTCGGTATAATTTGAAATGAATTCTTCAAGAGCTGCCTTCTGCCATTACATATTGTACGCTTTCCAACTATCAGTTTACGTGTGTATGTTTGAGGTGAGAGAGAGGAAACTATCAGTTTATTTCTCGGTGTGTGAAATTTTTAGGTTACTTATTCTTGTTTTTTTTTTTGAATAAACTCCTCTTTGGTTCTGAGTGTTGGCCGACTATAAAGGACAATGAACGGCGCTTCGTGGTAATGAAGACGAAAATGTTACGTTAGACAAGCGGAGTAACACGCCATGATCACGTCCGAAATGAGGATACTCCTGACCGATATGAAGTTGCACCGATCGTGAAAAAATTGCAAGAGACAACATCGAATTCGATGGAAAACAATGATGGAACAATGGAATGGAAACGATGGTTTGATACATTGGATGGAGATTTAAAAGTTTCGCGACTGCATGCAGATCAGACTTTTGACAGGACAAAATAGCGCAACCGATCAAGCCAGGTCGATCCCCCCCAGAACATATGACAAAAGTTCATTGCTCCAGTTCGACTCTACGATTTCGGAGAGCGTATTTCACTAGACGGAAAAATTGATACCAATTCTAAAGATTGAAAATAATGCTATTAAACGAATTAGCACTCGTAGTGTTGAGTAAATGAAAGTCCAACGCAGCGATGCAATTGGAAGGCATACGGAAACACCCAACAACTTAAATTTTGGATATGATTATGTACATAGTCATGTTAAGTCAATAAAGTGCTGGTCTCGACCTAAGATGAAGGAGGATAATTTGAGGTAAAGTATTCAAGTATTCTGGAAATGAAGTAGTTTGGCACGTTTCAAGGCCTAGATCCATTACTAGTATTATTTTTCATAAAATTCGTGGTTAGTGTAAGTAGCAAGTGGTGGCTCCTTGACATGGGTAAAACGTTTGATTTTGTATGCTAATCATAAACGAATCCGTTATGAGCTAAACTACACCCTTCATTGGACCCCTCCCTCTGCAAATTAACCTTTATCTTTCTAAAAGATCGGGAAATCTAACTAAACGTTCAGCAACAACTGCTCTTTCCTTACACTAATCTAAGAGCGTTCCAAGCTCCGAACTGCATTCTCTGGTTTGTCATTATCACGGCTGGGACACCAAAACGTGGAATCCACTCTCGACGAAAGGCTTCAGAACATGTGCTGTAATGTCCTTCAGAGGTATGTACCAGGCCACCGAGCAAAACCGATCAATGACTATGAGGCATTACTTGAAGCCACGCGAGTCTCCTTTAGGGCCTACAGTTTCGAGATGTAAGGTGCAGACGCAGTTTGTTGACCTAAAGAATACACTTACTTCCTTCTTGACATGCCTAGTGACCCTACATTTCTGGTAAGCGATGCAATCTCTGGCCAAAGAATTAACGTTTTTGTATATGAGGGCCATGAATTCTTATTAGCAACTACTCAGTTCGTTGTCTGAATGCCGAGATGCGCAAGGTCGCGAAATACTTCCACACGTGACGGTGAGCAAAAAGTAGGAAACTCCTTCAACGTCTATTTGGAGTCTGATGGCAGGCTCAGAAGAACTTTTCTGTCATTCTAGACTACACCGAAAAATTAACTGCGGCTGCGATGTTGGTCTCAGAGATCCGGGACAAAGGGTCAGAGACTAAGTTCCCCGGTATATGTTAGGTGTCCGAAGTAAACTGGCTTATGAAAGTTAAGCGCCGAAGTTAGTGAGGGGATTCTTTGTTGGGCCTTTGTGTCAAGGCAAATGAGAGAGGCTTATGGTCCGTGAACAAGCTAAACGACCTGGCTTCAAGAGAAGTATTTGGAAGTATTTGATGTTCAGATACGGGGTTAACAGTTCACGGTCTTAGATACTATATTTCCATGGAGTGTAATTCAACTGTTTCGAGGCAGCGATGAATACGGCTAGGATCGCATAATATTGAGGGAATGCCAAAGGTATAGCATCTACCAGCTGTAGTCTGGTGGTCTCGAGAAGGAGAAACTGGTGAAGAACGACTTTATGAAGGAAACGATGGTAGCAGTTTACCATGCCCAAAAATCTTCTGAGGTCTTTTGCTGTCTTAGACAGCAGAAAGCTCCTATCTTGTCTGTGTCGGGTTGTACATCGACAGGAGTGAGGAAGTGGCTTACAACTTTCACCTGCGGTTCGAGGAATTCGTATTTTCAACGTTGGTAACTAAGTCATGGTCAATGAATTGTTGAGAAATGTGCTTAATGTTTGCACTCAGTGCAGGAGGCGATCATAACATCATCTAAGAGGATGAAAGTTCAAGTGTCGTAGTAAAGTGATTAATATGATGCAGAACATCGTACATAGCTGGCTGAGAGATTTTGCTTGTGGTAGTAATGTTGCGGAATTTTTGGAGTGGGCGAATACGTGGATCAGGAATGCCTTAAAAAAATGAAAAGAATGTTGTTCTGGGAGGTTAACATTTTCCTTGACGACCAAAGAGATATTGTGGGGTCTACCCACACTTAACTATACTGCATATCCTTCAGCGGTCCATAGTGACACAGAAAGTCTGCATCCAATATGGGAATACTGATGTCCACAAAAATGCAACGCTAAAAAAAGGTCCTACGTAAAAAAGACCTACGTCTAATTGCCTGTAACTGTGAGTGTTTATGGGGCTTCGACTTTACTAATGCTAATTCCAATGGTCGCGGAATCAAATTGGTGGATCTGTTGACGAGGAGGTTCGAGACCTCCGCACCCGTTTCTACTAGAAAGCGCCTGCTAAAGGGGGTCGCAAACTATAGGAAGATCTTGTCTAGAACTTACCTTCCTGACAACATTTAGAGCTAATTATATTTAATTTTTATCGCTGGAATTGTTTTCAAGTGAACCAAATAAGCAGTTTGAGATCCCCCTTCCCCCGTTACTAAAAGTCCAAAATATAATTTGAGGTTTTAACCGATAATTGAATGCCATAATAAGAAACTTTGTTCTACGTCTCTGTGTCATTTGGATTTTAAAAGTGTTTTTCAGTTTTGGCTTAAAGATTCTGTTATGATAAAATGTTACTGGTGATGGCCGAAAAACCATCCTGAGCGGCCAAAGGAGACCCACAGGGGAAAGCTATCCTAAAAACCAAAAAATAGCGAAATTGATCATGGAGTTTCGAACGCAAATATTGAAGTCTCATCGACGTGTTTCGTGGATATATGCTTGCACACCTCTCTGCTAGCCAGGTTCCGGAATGTGGAGGGGTATGGGTCCTTTGAACACTTCGATCACTCACGTGTCACTACATAGAAATTCTTGTGTCCTTTACTGATACGTGGGTCCACACCGGAACCTAAAAGTTCATCAAACATTGCAATGTTTGATGTCGCCCAAGCCTATTGTAGGATAGTCACGCGAGCTAAATCTGAAAAATGAAAATAAAAAAAATGACGGATCCATCACGCGTAAAGGCGTGGAAGTTCGGCTACGATTGAAAGGGAAGATCCACGACGGATCGGATACTCAAGCGATGCTTCTCATGCCTCTGATATGCTATGAGGCGCGACCTTTGAGTTTGCTACCCTGCTTTGCTATCCAGATTGCAGAATGCCCCTCATATGAATACCGCGTCCACACTAGCGCCAACTCCTTCAAAGTGACTTTTTGTATTTGCGATCCTCCAACAAAATGTAGAAATATCACCCTTGCTTCCAATAACAAGTAAATCATTACTGATAAGGAGCTTCTGACTTAAAGATGACGCGCAGAATGTGGTGCCAAGCTTCCGAAAACACCAATAATGTTCAACGAGCCCTCGTCGTGCACTATTCACATGAGTCCGACTTAGAAATATGAAATTTCTCCTTTCTGCTCTCACTTCACGAATTCCTATCACCTAACTTCCTCTGACTTTCCGCGGAAATTCCTTATTCGAAACCGTCGAAGGGGAATTCCAATCAAATTACAGGAGGGGATGACTCAGTAACGTAACTAATGTCTACATCCCATTTTTGATGTTTCACTCGAAAGTGGGAAAAGCTGGTGATTTCGACCAAGAGACACACCGAATACGTTTGCTCCAAAAACTGAACTCCTCCGCCGAATCCAGCTGATCAATGTCTTAGCCTCACCAGAAGGTTCGGACCCAGCTAATCCAGGTTCCACCGACCGCGGTCTTGAAGTTCGAAGTTGGGGCAACAAAAGCAAAAATTACATCAAATTTTTGCATTGCTAGTGGCACCTACATTCGCCTCAGCCAAGGTTAACCATTGGACCTACATTCAATAATATGTAATCTGAGCAAGCTTATGTGCAAGCAGAAGGATAAACGTATGAACATTTTGCCCGGTCAATCCTCACTTGCACTATTAAAGAATTGTTATTAAATATAAATTGGACTTTGTTCAAATTGAAATCGATTTTAGGATTTAGGGGAAAGCTACCAATTGTTAGGTTTTTTCTTTAAAATAAATAAAATTAATAAAATTGAGAGGAGTATATTGTGTTAAAACGGGAGAAAAAGAGAAAATATTACATATTACTAGATGGATTCTCTCGCCAGATTGTCTCTGGATGAGGCGGATGAAATACTGTACATATCGCAAAGCCGCGGACACTGCAATTCCTATGCGTTTGTGTTACCTTTGGAGTTTGGTAAGAATAGTAAAATTTATAGCAAACTTTCAAGGAGCGTGCCACAAGAGATGGTTTCCAGTAAATTTCCGAAATAGGATGAATTATTATTATTCACTTAATTCTCAAAACGAGATCTGCTATTGTGGTGCATAACTTGGTCACTAAGCTCATTCTAAAGATTATTCGCTGCAACTTAGTATCAGATTTTATTGCATAAAACCATCTTCGAAAACTTTGATTGGTGTTTTTGTGAAACATGTCTTCCACTTCCAACCAAAATGGAAGCGGAAGTCCGTCCTTGGCATTCCCATGAATTGTTTATTAGATTAAAGTTGGTAAACAAGGTATGAATATGCAAATGCAGATTCCGGTTGGTTCGGAAATAGACCAGATAAATGTATCATCGGAAAAATACAGTTCAAACTTGGCTAAGAGACTTGATTTTCAGGAAATAACCAGTTCAGCCAACTTTAGTTATTCCTTACACTAATGTTCCTCTAAGTTATGCAAAATCTGCAATTAAGTAGTATTTATAATAGTTCTATTCAATACATTCAAGATACAAATTTTTCACGCACTGTAAGAGTGTTAAAACTAGGCATGAATAAACTTAACTCAATTTGAGATGAATTTGACTTAATTGGTTATTCACAGTGACCATAGATACATATCCATATGCAAGGAGACGAATCTTTTCCCAAACTAGATTCACTTGTAATTTGCATAGTATAAGCTTGCTTACAGATATAGTGTTCGCCGAAAGATACTATGTATTTTCTGTCCACATCTAATGAACAGATATTCAAAATATTTGGTTACAAAAAAGGTGAGAATTTGTTACTGATGGGGTTATTATCTAGAGGAAAATAGATTGCAATTACATGGAAAATCTTTCACATTCCTTTGTAAACATCGTCTATTCATCCGAGGTCACTGATTGAATCTTTTCAGAAAAACCCCTCAATGCCTTTAAAATCCTTTATGTGGTCTGGAATTGTTTTCAGATTTCACGGGAAATTGTAATCAATTTAATTTAATAGAAAAATAACTTTCATCCTAAGCGGGTAGCCAGGGTCTTTTGCTCGGGGTACATTAATGAACTATTTTTCCATTCATTTCTGTCACACATTTCTCATTCAACGAAATTGTATCATTTGAATTTTAAATGGTTTTGATGTATCAATTGTTCCTAATCAGATTCGTTTGCTTGCCAACTGAGGATGGGGTACTTCTGACGACAAAGAAGATTTTTGGGTTTTGTAGTTCGAGAAAAAAAATTGGGGTTGTATTAGTCATTTGAAATCTTCTAGAAGAGCTCAGTCTGCGACGCGAAATTTGTTAGCTGAGTTCTCTTGCTATTGCTGGAAATCGAAACAGTAATGAATCTGGGACATTTGACATAGTATAGTGAACAAATTCATACCATACTGTCAGCAAGGGGATGAATCACAAACGTCTATATCGTACATAGGCAATGTCAAGAAATTCTGCCCGCAGTTTTCGTCTATTAACTTGTTTTCGAGCTGGTGGGGGTTGTACTAGTGCAGCCTCTATGACGTAGGTTGAAAATTCCCTGTGAGAACTAAATAGAGGAGATGCAGTGCAGTGAAGGCAGCTATATCCGAAGTGAACTGCTTTGAGGCAAGATAGAAACGTCGGATGCAACCAGTGGTTGCGGAGGAAATGTGGCCGGGTTTCCCCTCCGTGCATCTTTATAAAAAATTAACCTAATCCGAAGGAAAAGCAGCAGGAGACATTTTAGCCAAATTATCTCGCGGTATATTGACGCATCAGAATTTTAAAAGATTATAATCAAAAGTATCTGAAATGAATTGAAAGTTGCATCATTGGATATACATACATTGCGCCTGTATGATAGGTAGGACTCAGAACACGTAACTTCGGGTACTTAAACCTTACCTTACCTTTATGCTTATAGCTCCAGAAAATTTTAGTTTCTTCTTCTTCTTCAGCCTTTGTCCCGTTCACAAGCGGGGTCGGCGCGTCGTGATTGGTTTCGCCATTTGGCTCTATCGAATACCTGATCTGGGTGCAATTTCGAGGCAGCGTTTCAAGCAACCGTTGTTTCGGCCTGCCTTTTGGTCGTTTACTATCGACTTCGATGTTCAGACCATTCTTGGCAAGTGAATTCTCGTTTGCACGAATTGCGTGACCATACCATCGACCTGTCTCGCAATTTTTCCACGATCGATGTAACCCCATAATGATCGCGAATATCTTCATTTCGGATGTGATCAAAACGTGTCACGCCACTAGTTCAACGCAACATTTTCGTCTTCATTACTTCAAGACGCCGTTCATTGTCTTTTATAGTCGGGCAGCACTCAGAACCATCCATGGCGACAGGACGGACGACATTGCGGTAAATTTTAGATTTGAGACGTTCGTTGATGCGTCGATCACAAAGAACACCAGTTGTGGAACGCCACTTCGTCCAGGTTGCGTTAATGCGTAACACAACAGCTTTAACAAGTCACGAATCATAGCCAAATGACTCTCTTTGCGGAGAAGGACCATCAGTTCATTCCAGCGAATATCAAAATAGTAATTAACCAACCAAATATCAGAATTTCAAGGTTTTTTTAGCCTCTGCTTCCGGGTCTGGTGACTGGATGTCGGATATCAGTCGACTCATTTGTGAATGAGGGTCTGAGTCAAATCAGGGTAATAATCTCAGGCGAGCACAATACTGACCACATTGCCTGCTACAGTGTACTGTAGTGTACCGTCACGATCTTGAATGAAGTGCTATAACTCCAATATGGATTGTTGCGCTAACGATTATTATTATTCCGGGTCTATAACTCTGCTAAGGAATCCATTATTTGTCTATTTATAGATTTTTTATGAGATTCTGGATCTATTCTCCTTGGAGAAGTTCTTCAAATTACAATGCGTCACAAATTTTCTTTTAGGGTCCAGTTTAGGATCT
The DNA here is from genome assembly GCF_905115235.1 of Hermetia illucens. Taxonomy (NCBI): domain Eukaryota; kingdom Metazoa; phylum Arthropoda; class Insecta; order Diptera; family Stratiomyidae; genus Hermetia; species Hermetia illucens. The sequence goes on from NC_051851.1 coordinate 167,584,495, forward strand.
TCAAAATACTGTCTAGCTAGGTAAATATTATCCTGTGTAGTTTTTATTATAGGGAATTGATTGTGAAAGCATTAAGAACTGCCAAGAGACTCCTGAAAAAATAGGAGCGAATTTGGTGGTCACCTACCAGAGGGGGAAAATGGGCTATAAATGGGTGTATAGGTTGCTGGGTCGAAAATGTGGACAAATCGACGATAAACACGAGGGCGGGGGGGGGGGGGTTTCTCTCTATCTACAAGCCTGGGTGTTTTGCAATGAAAAAGGCAGAAGTTGAGTTTGTAGCCGAAAGCACAACAAGCGTATTTTTTCACATCAGCGTTTTACTCAACGTGGGGGGATTTCACTGGGTCTTCCTTTTTGTTTGTCCGCTACGGTGTTCCGTCTCTGGTCCACTCACTAGTTTCACTGTAATCTGCGGGAGGAGAATACCGGAGGTGCGATACCACCGCTGGCAGCTGGCGTGGTCAGGGTGCCCCCTTTTGGCGGCGCAATCTGGTGGCGTGGTTCCGCCAATTGGAAACGCAATTTGTGTTGGCTGGTGTCACAATGGACGCCACGGGTTTTAAACACGTCCTCATTGGTCTCGACGAGGAGTCCATAGGATTATCTGAGTGTGATTACGCGGTATTTCTAGCGATTTATTATTTGAAATAATAAAAAAATGTTTTTCCTATTCGCTAGTGTTGATTCATATTTTGCAAATACGGATATTTCGGATTAGTTTCGAACGTGCTGGAGGATTGCTCTTAAGTCCGGCTGAAGGAGTAATTCATACGACGAAGCGAAGCTAAATCACTTGCTAAATCAGCTGACGTTAGGCGACCGTGCCCCCAGCCAGTTGCTTCGAGAAATGAAGCAGCTGGGTGGGGATAAAGTCACCTCTGAGTTGTTGAAGTCTCTCTGATTGCAGCGGCTCCCGGAAAGAACCCGCATCACCTTGGCCTGCGCGGACTCGGGGTTGCTGGAGGTGCTGTCAGCTACGACCGATAAGGTATACGAGGTATGCGTGGTCCTTGGTCGCAGAGGTTTCTCGAGACGCAACTCGGGAAATCGATGAATTGAAAACAATGGTGACGACACTGACCAGTCACGAAACTTACAGCGACGGTAGGTACGTTGCGTTCGGGGAGTAGATCTCGATCGCAGTCACATTCGAGATCTGCTGTCTGAAATGGGCGTTCGGGCAGTCGTACGCAGGGACCTTCATCGGCTTCGACGATTTGGCAGTACCACCGTAAATACGGAGCTCAAGCGACTAAATGTACGATCGTATTCAACAAAAAAGAAATCTCGCTGGGTGCCTCGGCGACGGTTACCCGAAGCGCAGTAGTGATCGACAAGGCCGCTAAGGTGACGGTTCTCCCGGTACACCGTCCATATACATTGATACTGCAGAACCTACCACTGACTGCGCAAACTCCTCTCGCATCCACACCTATGGCTATAGGCGGGTGGACGTGAGCTCCGGACCGCGCCGAACGTTTTTGTAGCGATTCGTTCTGGTGGACATTATTACCCCCTATGAGCTGTTGGTGGGCTTGCAGAACAAAGCTTTAATAGACTCCGCAACCTCTTTAAAATCATCAGGGAAAATTTCCACCTGCGCAGATTACACTCATTCTATTATTTTCGAGCACTTTGCCGCATTTGCGCATTCCTTAGAAAATACCGCAAAAACACTACTGAAAATAGTTTCTCCTAGCCGGTTAAGCACGATGTGCAGTACCACATCAACACTATCGGCTCTCCAATATTCTCAAAGGTGCGTCATCTATCACCCCAGAAACTAGCTGTTGCAAGGAAAGAGTTCGATGATTTAATGAAACAGGGTATTCGCAGACCTTCCAATAGCTGTTCTACTTCACTTGGTCCCGAAGTCAAACAACGAAGGGAGGACACGCGGAGATTATAGGCGTCTGAATGCTCAGATAATTCCTGACCGTTATCATTTTCCACTTATCCATGATTTCGCGTTTTTATTTACAAATTGCCGTGTTTTTACGATCTTGGATCTAGCCAAGGCGTATCATCAAATCTCTGTCGCTCCCGAAGACTTATCGAAAACGGCTATCTACACACCTGTCGGATTCTACGAGTTTGCCAGGATGACTTGCGGCTTATGCAACGCTGCGCCGACATTCCAGAGATTCATCCACTCTGTCCTGCGAAATTTAAACTTTTGCTTCGTCTATTCTTCCGAGTCTGAGCATTCTCCTTGAGGCCGGGTCCTTCTAAACGTTGAAAAATGTAGATTCCTACAGAAGCAGGTGAAATTTCTCGACTCAGACTCAGACAAGCGATAAAAAATTTTTCCCTGCCAACCAGGTGAAGGATCTGCGAAGGTTCCTGGACATGTCAAACTTCTATCGTCGTTTTTTGCCTAAGGCCGTTCATCACCAAGCGATCCTCAACGCTAACTTGTCCCAAACTAACGACTCCCGAGAGGTTTCGTGGATTACTGAGGCCGTCCAGGCGTTTAAAACGGTCAAACAACAGCTTGTTGTTGCCACATTGTTGGCATTTCTTCGACCAAATGCACCCCTAGCTGAGGGTGAATCAAACCTGACAACCTTCTTTTCGAACCAACTCAATCCAGCTCAACGTAACTACAGCACCTTTTGTTATTTCTTTGGTTGTGTGTATCGTTTTTCCGACCTATAGTCGTGGGCTACTTGCCGCGTACCTCTCCATCAAATACTTCCGTTTCTCCAATGAGGGGAGGCCATTCATAATGTTCATGGACCACATATCTTTTGCGCTTAAACAAAAGCCCGACAAAGTGTCCCCTCGCCAACTATGGCACTTGAACTTTATCAGCCAGTTCGCTTCTGATATCCAGCACGTGTCTGAAAAAGACAACATGGTGCTATGGTCGATTACACAACAATCTCCGAGGTGCAGAAAGACGACGTAGAGCTTCAGAGCCTGAAGGCAAACTCTAAATACAAGTTCAAGGAGTTTCCTATCTTCGGCTAAAATTCCTATTTACTCTGCGAGACCTCAGACAAGGGACCTAGGACATTCATTCCGGCCGATTTTTTCAAAAATATATTTCATGCAATACACGATCTTGTGCACCCAGGCATCAGGACGATGAACCAGTTAGTCACTGAAAAATACTTCTGGCCGTACATGAGCAAGGACGTAAATTCTTGGATCAGACAGTGCATTGCGTGCCAAAAGTGCAAAATCAACAAGCACGTAAGAAAGGAAGTAGGCGTATTCCCTCGGTTGACCAAGTGCTTCCACACCATCCTTCTCGATATCATTGGCCCTTTGCGAAACTCACACGGATAGAAGTATTGCCTCACAATTATCGATAGGTTTACGCGGTGGCCTGAAGCAATACCTCTGACTGACATTAGGGCACAATCATGTGCCGAGGCCCTCTGTCGGAGTGGATCCCACGCTTTGGTGTACCTGCTGTAATTATGACGGACTAGGGAATGCAGTTTGAGTCTACTCTTTTCTTGGAGTTAAGCAAGCTCCTCGGTTTCAAACGAAGCAGGGCTGCTGCATACCATGCAGAGTTCAATGGGATGCTGGAGCACCGGATACTAAAGGTCGGCTAAATGGCTCGCGACGATCTGGCGTAGTTGCGACTCTTGCCTTTCGTCCTCTTTGGTCTTCGCACAGCCTACCGGGAGGAGTTCACGGCTAGCCCCGGGGAGATGGTGTACGGGAAGAATTTGCGCCTCCCTGCGACCATGTGCTGGACATCAGAGTAGGGTTAAGCGACTTTGGCATGGTATGTCTGCTGAGAGGCGCGGTTTCGAATCTGCGGTCGACTCCATCTTTCCGACACACGACACCGAAGGTCGACACTCCCAGGAACCTCGAGACGTGCTCGCAGGTCCTCATTCGGGTAGATGTTCCTCGAAGGCCGCTGCAACCGCCCTAAGAGGGTCCCTTTAGAGTTCTGGAGCGAGGGGAGCACTCTTTCAAGCTCGTCGTTCGGGACGGACCCAAGTGAGCTTTCTTGTCGAAACTAGAGATCTTCGATGACCCCATTGGCGGGATCTCGTGAGGGGATCAGTGGCATTAATAGATTGATGTAGAGAGAATTTGATTTCGTAAAAGAGTGGCATGGGAGAAAATCCCGAAATTTTATCTAGGTATGCGTACAGTTTTCCATAATCACTTGAAATTCATCGAGTATAAATGAAATGATCTGAATTTTCGAAAATGATCGTGGGTGTTTTGTTCATTTATCTTGCAGTCAATCTTATGCAATCCAGTTTTGATCTCGGTCCGTTACTACTGGACCTATCGTAAAATGCGCCTTGGTTATTTGAAATTCAACTCCACGCATTCGTCATGAATAAATAGTAGCTCCAAATCGAAATGAACTATTTCACTGAATTTATGATTCCACTTATAGCCTGTCCAATTGTATGTATGTGCCCTGAATTCATTTGCAGATTTTATCAGAAAACAATGATTTTGCAGTGACACCGCGAGACAATATCGCAGTCATGAACAATTTGAAATGCTCACGAGCCTTATTTGGCATAATTTCGGCTATTGTATTGGTACCACCTTATTTATCCAACCTTCTAACATTTTGATTGGATGCCAACATTGCTGCCATGTCTTCAAATAGAAAACAAATTCGTTGGAAAATTTTGTCGCCATTCGTGTCGAATAGAAAGCTATGATAGATTGTCCTACAAAGTCGATAAAACCCCGAATTAAAAATATACTTTATACGCATATAAAGCAAAATCAGTTGAAATCAAATAATTTGTCAACTTCTGATGTTGACACAAAGTAGCATTGAAAAGATAGCAAATCATTGCTAAGAGTCAATGGGAGGGTTTGATTCAGAGAAAAATCTATGGAAGGCAAGGAGAACGTGAAAATAAAACCGGCTCGATGTTATCACTCGTGATTGCCTGCCACGCATTGTTTCAATTTATTTCATTTAACAATCAATTATCGTCCCCCATCGCTTTGCAGTCAACTGGAATGTTTTATGGACCCACTACTGGGCAGATAGAAATGAATGAGAAGATATTTCTCAGTTCTAATTTATCTAGATGCATTTGAAAGACAGATGCACTTTCATAGATATTCATTTTAAAACCAACATTGACGGAAAATTTACGAGCCTCTCAGTGGCTGTTCGAAGTAAGACCTTGTCTTGGGGCCAAACACAGACATATGGGAGTATTCTATCTCAGATTAGTAGTTATGGTGGCTCAATTCCCAATAGAAGCTACGGAGCCTCAAATTGTATCTGAGAGCTGAAAACTATTTTTAAAAAGCAGTTACGGTGGGTTATTATGATTCATGGGAAAAACATGTATTTTGTATGAACGTGTTGAGATAAGGCGACCTTAAATTCTCTCAACTAATAATACCACGGTTGCGTGCTACAGAGCCCGCAGGAGGTGCAATAATGGGCTACCTATCAAAGCATAAAGCATAATTGAAAGTCAACCTGTCCATTTAACTTGGTTAATCAAATACCGCCATCGACTTCAATGTCCAAGCCAAGCACAGAAGTAACAACATCTGTAATTTCCAGACAATCATCGCGTCAAGGTTGCTGGTATCCATCTCTTCCACTAAATAAATCTTAGTTAAGTGACCGTGATGTAAACATGCACCGTTGTTTTCGAATGGGCCAATGTTCAGGAGAAAGTTTAGTAATTTCACACTCTCTGGGCCAAGATATTGTTTAAGTCTTTTGCTTTCTTGGTTATGCGGAGCTGACTTTACTCCTACCGACCTTCCCAGAGAGGCACCACATACAGTCCACCAACAAGTTTCTTTAGATGAAGTATTGTATTATATGATAGATAGTCTAGCACTGTAGCCTTTGCCACTAGACATTACTAAGATTACTGCAGTATCAAGTTCAAATTTCAGCGCCTCCACAGGTTTTTGGAGCATGCATATTTCTCTATTTGCAGATTAAGTATTTTTCCATGACTATGACTAAATAGTTGAAAGTATCTATCGCTTTTTTTTCAAAATCTTCGCTTACTAGCCGTAATTCGATGGGATACCAAATTATACTATTTGGATGAATCATGGGCGCACTTTCAGGCCAAATATAGTGTTCCACCGTAACTCAACGCTGACACTAATTTGTGTTATTGGTTGAATGACCCAAGAGTACGCGGGTGGGTTGAAGACAACAAGTGCGAAATGTATATGTTAGTATGAGATCCAGATTTTGCAGCACCTTTTTTATATGGAAAAAGTCACTTCTGATATGGCAAAATGCAGCAATAATATTATAATTGCGAGTCGTTCATATCTTTAGGGAAATTTCTATCTATTTCAGCCCCGCCGTGGATACATTGACCACCAGGAGACAAAATAAAAAATATTTTCTTTTAAAGCAGTTATTTGGTCTTAGCTCGCTAGATTTGCACAAAAACCTACAGTAACTGAACACATTAGTCTTTCTTCTTGATCTGAACTGATACTCGAACTCAGCAGATGACAGATTCTATCATAGATCCATCGCAAGGCCTTCATTATTTTCAGAGATATGTATCCCTGATACGTACACTTGTTGTGCAAAATCCCTAAAAGAACATTGCAGGGTCATAAAGAGGAAATCCCGGCCTGGGATGAAAATTATGCAGAAAATCTGGCCCTGAAGTGGAAAGTAACTATATGGTCCCTTGTATTATCTCTCCAATTTGTTTGTCTCAGAGGAAGCTCTGTGTCCGGGGGAATTACTTCTTTTCCATCTCGTGATGCCTAAGGGATTGAGTTAAGGAAGATAACTGACCGGGTTACTGCCTCTTGTAGTGACCACGGCTTTGCGACGGGAGCGGGATTTCATTCGCCTTTTTCGGGATCAATTTGATCAAATAATGCATTCTATATATATATATATACATAGTATAGCCATAAGTTCTGTCAGTCGACGCATATAGCGAGAAATGTTAGGCCGCCGATACTGGTAGCACTGCGCATACCCCACTTCCGTCAGACTTTTAGGTTCTGAAGGCCAGTCGCATGAACGGTAACACGATGAAGTTCGGTAACTACGAAAAACGAATCACGATTATTGCGTTGCACCAATGTGGGAATACGCCGAAAAAGATTCATAGTTTGTTAAAAAACCTACCGATAAACGGACGATTCGTTTTTAGGACATTAGCTCGGAACGGCGAAACAGCTGATGTGGTTGACAGGCCGTGAGAGGGGTGCCTGCGCTCCGTACATTGTCCGAATGTCATACATGCTGTGCGTGAGCGTTTCGTCGCAATCCTCTCCGTAAACAGAAACGAATGTCGGCGGAAATGAGCGTTTCAAGTCGAAATATGAGTCGAGTATTTTACGAGAAGATCTCGGTCGCGATGCGTACCGGCGGTGCATTAGCTATATGTTAACGTTAAAACTGAAGGAAATACGACGAACTCGGTGTCCTGCTCTTCTCTAACGATTTCCGGGTAAAAAATATCACAAAATTCTATATTTTGATGAAAAAATTTTTATCATCGAGGAAAAATTTAACCGACAAAATGATTTGAGTATATGCTCACAATTGTTATGAAGCCAAAGAAAATGCTCCGCGAGTTCCCATCGTCACCATCCCATTTCTGTCATGGTATGACGGGGCGTCTCATTTCACGGAGTAATTGATACTTATTTCTGCGAGGCCGGCGTCAAAACCAATGCAAGTGTGTACAAAAAGATGTTAGAGGATGTAATCGAGCCATTGAGTGAATCTCAATTCGCTGAAAAGCCGTGGTGTTTCCAGCAGAGTTCGGCCCCCGCTCACAAAGCCAGGATAATTCAGCAGTGGTTAGCGGCGCATGCTCCTCACTTCACAACCGCGGATGAATGGGCCTATGACAGCCCAGATTTGAATCCTGTGGACCACAGCCTTTGCGATAAGTTAGAAGAGACTGCCTGCGATCGAGCTTACACCGATTTGGAGAGTTTGAAGGTCAGCATTTTGCGTGCAGCTCGAGAAATGCCGCGTCATACCTGCGTGAAGCGATCGATGCATAGCCTCACAGACTTCGGGCCTGTATAGTCGCTAGCGACAAACATTTTGAATAATTTTTTCTTCGTTTGAAAGCTCTACGTTTCCCTTTTCTAATGGTGGGTGGCGGTGGGCTTTATTACTTTGTGAGAAATAAAGATTTGTTTGACTGACAGAACTTATGTTATATTCTTTATGCAATCACCTTAAATTTCGTCGCCTATTGCACATAATTGAATGCATGCGGGCGAATTGATTATACGGCATCCACCAACGCTACTGTGTATGATGTGGTAACATGAACTCTACAAGTTCAAAGCCAAGTTTAACGGAACCAGCTGATCGAGAAACAGCTGATGGGCTGAGAAGATCACTTTGACTGTTGGTGAAGAAGGTTCAGATTTCAGACTTGCTAGAAGTGGGAGTGATTTGTGCTGTTCTTTATGCCGGCAAACCGAGAAAGAGAATTTTGGCCGCGAAAAATCGCACTCATTGTCTGAAATAAAAAACTTATTGTTTCTTTTTTTTCGTTGGTGTAGATATTTATTCTTGCAAATACCGATATTTCGGGAACCACTTGTTCCCTTCATCAGTGTTAACAAGGCAGACTAGCCGTAGGACTACCAATTAAACACATCCTCGTCAGCAGAGCACTAGTAGCCTTGTATCGTTTTGACACATTATTTGGGGCTAATTCACCTGGACGGTAGTCTTCAGGTGAGGCAATTCATCGCACGAATGAGGGAAAAATGGTAGCAACACGGCTCCTTGGTAATGCTATCCAAAGAGAACCCCTCTGTGTCTGCTTAAAGTCGGTTAGTTCTACCTTCCATAAGAAAAAAGTTGTGATCAGCCTCGTCTACAACCCCATTGTAAAATTAATAGTCAGGGGATCATGCTTTTCAAATCTTGTGCAAGTAGATCTTATGCCTGGAGTTTTTCTCCGGCAATTATTGTCGACGGTCGAAGTTGGGCAATGATTTTTCACCGCCGTAAAATTTCAGACAATGCGCTAGGAGTTGAACCTCTTGAATACAGTCTTGTTTTTGAAAACCGATAAGCCTATTTAAAGGTTGCGAAAGAAAATCTATCTCGCCATGCTTTTGGCTCAGCTACGAATTTAAGTTTCCGATGAGCCGGGCTGCCCATCTGTCTCTTGACTCGTTTGCACAGGCGAATTGCCACTTACTCATTGTATATAGTGTATGCCGTTTTTCATGAGCAACCGCTTCCTTTCAGATCTCTCCATGTGTTTGTAAATGCTTCACAGTTTCCTAGCAAGGAGGGAGATGTGGATCATTTCCGCGGTCACAATCATAGCCAGTTCTAAAACAGTACGGTAAGTAGAAGCCACCCGCAAATCTTCCGTCTCTGTGCATGTACAAGGTGATTAAAGAGAGCATCAGCCTATACCTCCGAAACATAGGCCAGAATGGACTGCATCGCATTCATGGAAAGACATCTGCGATTAGAAGTAGGATTCTCAAAGTTTGCCATTAGTCGACTTAAGGTCTAGGTATACTCCTGCCGTTGATACTTTGATTTGCTTGAAAAAGCTTATCTTTGAGCCGAGCGTCACTCCAAGGTACTTAATCCTTGGCTTTAACTGTATAATCTTCTCGCTGATCGCTACCGGACGCAGGGTCGAAATAAAAAAGCCGGTAAAGATTGAATTTTCAGCCCCACCCTCGGAGGTGGTAGGGCGGAAGGGGGTTATGGATGCGGAAGGAGGGGATCCTTACTCTTCAATCCCGAGAAACATTAGAAGCGATCAGCCCCCTTAAAAGCTTATAGTGCCTCAAATCGGGTTTTCTTGTATATCATCATAGTAAAATTTGAATTGGATGGTATGTAGGAGGAAGGGCAAGGTCCATCCTTTGCAGTTCCGTCGGAGAATATAGCAACTTTCCCCTCTCAAAAATTATGGTGCCTCAAAGTGGGTGTTAAATCTGAAGGAGGTAGAAGAGCTGTCGGAGGAGAAGGGGACTTTCCTCCCTTTCCTGTATATCTTTTTTACCCCTTTCTTCGTCGAGGTTGTGGTTGACAACAAACAAAACCATGATGATATCAAAATATAAATATATTAAAGTTATTCCTACCTTTCCAAATCTTACTCCACAATTTTCGCAGGTCTCCTGTACTCGCTGCCTCGTATCACATTCTGAGCATATTAATTCTGTTAGTGTCTTCCTATCAAAATGATGATCCTCATTTTCATCATGGCAATATCGACATTTGTAGAATTTATTGCAGCAGGGTGTCTGTAAGTAGAAGAAGAAAGAAAGAGTTTAAGAATCTGGTTTTCTAGCTGTTGGAAAAAAATTCAAGGATTTGTTGTCCATGATTATTTAGTGCTTTTATTTTGTAACAATTTTCCATAGACTCCATTGTATTTTCAGATAATTATCGATATCGCAAGTCGTTCGTCCAGTCGTCGTCTATTGTTCTGGGTTTTGACCGACTATAAAAGACAATGAACGATGTCTTACGGTGATGGAAACGAAACTGTTGCTTTGGATTAGTGGCGTGACACGATTTGATCACATCTGAAATGAGAATATCCGCGATCGATATGTGGTTGCACCGATCGTGGAAAAATTGCGGTCATGTAATTTGTTCTAACGAGAATTCATTCGCCAAAATTGGTTTGAACATCGAAGTTTCAGTGACTGGCTAGATTACATTTCGTCCTCTTAGAGGATTTTTTACATTTAAGTATTATCTGATCTATTAATCTAAGCTCACATCGTTTTTAAGAGGCTATCTAAGGGAAGCTTACTATTTTCCTCCTCATTGACTTTCTAGGCAAGAGGCAATAGAAATTGGTTCTACCAATTCCTTGGTAATAGTAATAGCTGACCTTATTGACCCCATTGACTGCTTAACTCTTACTGCAGATTCGTCTTTTCTATATCCAACGTATATTATAATTTAAGGATAGATCAGAGGGTTGCACTGTCGTTTGAAAGTGGAATGGTGGCGAAAAGCTCAACTTACAGCTCATGGTTTTCCACGGTAGTTAATAGCGGATTTTAGTGAGACTTTTATGCCTGTTGTGCGCCTGGCATCTACTATCATAGATAATGCAAGATATCATCCTTCCCAGAAATCATAAAAAGAAATCATTTGAGTTGAACCATTCTTGAGACACAGCGTAGGTGGGAATCGAAGTGAGAGATAGTCATTTACATGATATGCGCTCACCTCAATGAGCAGTCGTTTTTCGGGAATTAAAGGAATCTCTCCAGTATGAATGGATGTATGGATGAATAACAGTTCAATGGATGAATGTTGCCCAATACTGGGACCTGTTCAAATATTGCGTATCCTATTAAAGCCGATGTAAATTAAAAGTCTTCTGCTAGTCCTGAAGCTAAAGAGATGATCAAGCCCTTCTTCGGGATTTGGTACTTTGAAGGTGGTATTTTTCCACTGCACTTCATCCTCCCATTGCTGTCAATAGCTTCATGCCCTGATAGTCATTTCCACATTATCTCGCTTTTTCCCAACCAAAGGGGCCGTGCGACGGCTTTTAATACTGCCTATCTGTATGAGAGAATATGGATTTTAGCACGATTGTACTTCTTTCATATATTCTTCTTGACACATAGGTTTGTTATATATACCCCCGCCTGGAAAACAGTAGTAGGTTATGTTCGTCCAGCAATGGAATTGTTGCCTTTTCTTAATGTGTGACCTACCCACTGCTACTTCCGCTTTCTCACCAACATGTCCATGGGTGTCAGGCCCATATATCGCTTTAATCCATTTATCCCAACGCCAATGATTTCAGTCCTCAATTATCGAGGTCTCGACTTTGGAATCAGGGTTAAGTGTGTAGATATGTAGATACATTGGTGATACTGCTATGCTCATTCCAAAACCTTTATCGAAGGCGTAGCAGTGAAGGCATCTTAGCCTTCCCAGAATTTTCGCAGACTATCAAGTGAAATTTTATGTTTTATACTTATATCCAAATTACCAAATTACCTGTGCAGTATCTAATACAACCGATTTATGTTTGCACCGCATTCCTGAAGCATTAGCCTGTGGCGCCTGGTTTTTTGATACCGAACCTAACTGACTTGTCATTCTTTCCCCATATTAAAGCGAGCACAGCATGCTAGTATCTTGTTTTTATTATAAAGCAATATATACTCATTAAAATGAGATGGAATAGTGATTGGCCTTTTTATAAACCCCCGATTTCGATGCAACGTCAAAATTAGAAAATAGAGAAATCTTGGAGAAAAATCTGTTGTTAAAAGCAGCAGGTGGAGTAGTTTTTTTTACTATCACTTATTGAATTAAAGCATTGGAACAATTTTAACCAACAAGTTGCAGGTAGGTCCCTCTTGACTCCAAAGTCGAAATATACTATATCTGTGCTTATCGTCAATTAAGATAGATAACATAAAAAATGTCGTTTATTGCTATCTGCTCTCTTTGTGACAAGTATAATAATGACTTAGAAATGGATTAATTTGCGAATCTTCACCACATTTTCGGGATCACTATCTTGAAACACACTTGAAAAGATAATTGAAATTTCAAAAAATCCCAGAAAAAATCTATCATGAAAGTCAAATTTTTTTGTTGTTAAAAGATAGTCGACATAGATTAAGTAAGGAAAATACCGAACACTATTTGAAATATGGATAAATCTAAATTACAATCAAAAATGATAACTAATGGATTAATTGATGGTGAATGTTGGATGTCAAAAAGTTTGACTGTTTTTTTAAATATTGATTGGAGTTAAAAATATCCATGGCTTAGATGGTAGACAATGTAAGAGATTAGGTTACTCAATAGCTTCATATGCTATTTTTATAACAGTAACGCTATTATCAAACTAATCAAGCGTTATTCTTGGTATAGCTAAAAATGCCTTAGCCTTATGAGTAGTAGGAAAATTATCAATATTTTAAATAGATTTGGACTTTGTTGCTACTTTACTACACAGTTTTGATAGAAACGTCTGGTAACTAATTTTTATCTGTCCTTTTTTGGGAAAATTAGTTTTAATTATATTTTTCTATAATGAATCCGACGAAACTGTCTGGCAATAGTAAATTTATATTGCTAAAAATAGGTTACTTAGTTTCGGACTTCGCAACAAAGATTATTAATCGATGATATTATGAGTGATACCACCACCTTCTGGTAGTGGATAAAATTCAATAGGTTACTGCGGTCTGTTTACTTAATTGGGCTAGGTGAGGATAAAACAGCGCCATACGTCTACAAGGGCGATATTTAAAACCGAAAAAGAAGACGTGGCATACCATACCTCAGGTAGAGCGATGGCGTAGGCCAGGGAGCCAAACAGGTTTTAAGGATATCAAATTGGCGGACTTTGGCGCGAAACTGGGATGGTTGGAGTTCCTTACTAAGGCAGACCTACAGGTCATCGATGTTAGTATCAACAACTCATAGAAGTTTCTCCACCTATGGAATAGCTCCTAAGCCTTTTAACTACCGTGAACGTATTCGTCAGCGGAGGTATATGATTTTGAGAGAATTCAAAAAACTGCAGATGTTGTTTTAAATCGTCCACAGTTCTTTTGTATGTGCAGCGACAATAAGGTTGTCGACGGTCAAAAGATCATCCTGAGTGGCCGGAGACGAAAAAGAGGGGAGAGCTATCCCAAAAATCTAAAACGATGGCGGAATTGGCCCGTAAATATTGCTACCACGAAGCGTTTCGTCAACATGTGCTTGAACGCCCCTATGCTAGTCATTCTCGGCAATGTGGTAGAGAGGATCCTATGAGTACCTCGATTACTCATGTGACATTATACCAAAATTCTAGTGTCCTTTCTGTTACGCGGGTCCGCATCGAAACCTCAACCAAACACGGAATTCGCACGAGCCTAACGAAATAAACAACGCGCCAGTTAAACTTGAAAATGAAATGAAATAAAAATAAGGTTTTTTTTACACAAAACCTTAAAAAAAGGACGGCTCGCTCACTTGCGTGGAGCCATACAACTCCGAACCCGAGTGCCGCGATCGAAAAGGAGGATCCATGATGGAGACGCGGCCTTTGAGGTTTTCATTCTGCTTTAACATCCTCAGGCCATGATATTAAAGGATGTCCTTTTCGTAAAAGGAATTCTACGGGATTAAAGAGGAGGAGGAAGGAAGGGCGAAGGGAGAAGAAAATAACAAATAAAATAAAAGGAAATACTCATATTGAAAGAAAAAGATGAATATATATAAGAAGAAAACAAATACCTGACTCAGAGCTTTATGCGATCACCCTTTTTTTTTAAAAAATAGTTTCTGAGATGCGATATTAAAATAATAAAGTCCAGTCAAAATTTTGCTTCCAAAAAAAAAAACAAATCAAAACTTTACGAATGAAGATATAGAGTTGTTCTACAGTCAAATCAGAGGGCATCAAATACGTGTTCTTAACTAACTGACAAATTCTCGCTTTCGGAGCTTTTCCTACGGTGACTGGCACCTTCTCTGGATATTTCCTTCTAATTTGCGACCTTCCGCGCGCATATATCATAAGCCTGCACTACTTTATATGGTTTTAAAAGACACGTTAAAATGTATACTTTTCCACAATAATTTACGTCGTAGAAGCACTCCCCACTAATCTTCGCGTCCAAAGTGAAGATGTCCATACCATCAACTCCCCGGTCCAGATTTTCTGCTGTCTATCGATTAGTCAGTTTCGGTCCCGCTAATTCCTCATGGGAAATGTATTTTCAATCGCCTTAACCAGAAATAAACATTATGCATTCTATAATATATGACCTGTTCAAGTTTAAGTGCAAGGTCCATGTTCTTTTTGACCGTCATGCAATAGTGTAGCATTGCTAGTAAGTTCAAATTGATAATTTGTTAAAAGGAAAATAAGTTTTATAATTTTTAGGGAAAGGTATCAGGTTGTAGGGTTTGAAAAATAAAATAAAATCATTAATTTTAGAATTTTTATGTGATTGATGTAAGTGAATGCCGAGAGGAAAAGTAAATTAGGAGGAATATATTGAGCTAAGGGGTGTTAAAATGGAAGAAAAGGGGAGTAAATTAGATATTAGTAAATGCATTCCCTTTTTAGGTTGTCTCTGGAAAAGGTGAATGAAGGACTGAAGAACTGTCGCAGAGACACGGACATTAGGTATTACGGTATTACTTTTTGAATCTTATAACACTATTGTGGATACTATTCCTCACCACTGTTCAGAGGGAAATTCTTAATCATATATACATACATGCTTAGCTTCAATATAAGGGTGAGGCGTTTATCGGGGTGGAAACATAAGTATTTGCCTGCTTGGCTTCGAGGAATCTTTACTTCATTTAGCTTAAACGCTTTTTTATCTTTATGGCTCTTTTATCTTTATTTTCTGATCTTTTGTTGGGAGGGAGAATCGGACGTGTAAAAGAGAAGCAAAAGTATTCCGAGCAGGTTTCCCTGGAGAGCTCTAGCTCCGATGCAATAGTAGTTCGAATGTTTACTTTATCTGACTATGAGTTGTCGACCGTTATTAGTCGATAGGAAGATAGGGATGGGTGTATAGGGTCTTTACGAGGTTTGGGAATCTTTATATTATAAAAAATCATTGATGGTGAGCGTAGCATGTCCGAAAGTAGCTACAGGTGGTAATCGCTCCTTTATGTATAATTGCATACACGACCTAAGTTCGAATTATATAGTGAAGTGAAATCCGCTTTTATATTCAGATCCAAATTAGGCCGAAGTGACATTTGTTGGTTTGAGGATTTAGGGAGTCCTAGTTCCGTATCCAGTTGATGCCAGACCGGACCAATTGGGAATAAACTTTCTTCCACAGTGACGAAAACGTCAGTCATTTTTCCAAATACCACAAATATGGAAGAAAGTTTTCTCCCATTTGGTCCAATCTGACATCAGCTGAATGCAGATTTAGGACTCCCTCGATCCTTAAACGAAACAATTTGTATTATAATTATTGACATTTTCCAAGATTCAGGGAAGTAATTTAGTCGAAGCACGTCATCAAGAAGGGACGTTAAGTGTACTATAGTAGCACTAGAAAGCTCTTTAAATATTATCGTAGTAGATATGTTATGCACAGATAGTTTTCTACGATTGAGATCGACTTTTAGTGATTTAGTGATGGGTTCGTCTCTTGTCTCGTACTCATTGCAGTTATTCTGTTGAATGGAAAACCTATGATGGAGAAGCTTAGAGAAGAAGGATTGAACACAATGCAAGTGTTTAGCGGAGGTACTACCTTTACTTTACCTACGTCCCTTTTTGTCCAAATTTTTTTTAGGAATGGAATAGGGGATGGTATTACAGATTAAGGATTACATTGTTAACTGAAAAACATGGAAAACGTCAAAAACTCTAAAAAAGGCGCCCTGGAGGGTTTTTCGCTCTTTGTGTATAGATTTCTTCAGCGCAGTCCAGTCACTTCCCTCAAGAAAAATTTACCTTGATTTTGCGTAGTATCAACATCGTCATCGTTTACAAGTGTGCTACACTAGCCACAGAGGTGCACATTCAACGTCGGCGAAGTTTGTTCCAAGTCGGCAAAGTTCTTTCATACACTGCAGTTCACTCCGCTCCTTCATCTCGCACACACCCTTTGATTTTTGCCAGCAATTCATCAGATTGGCGGCAAGTACCAGCGAATGGATACACCCAAGTACTATTTGTTGATGCTTGGCAAGTGTGTGGACGCGCCAGATCGACAACAAGCGCTTGCAACCACGCCAAACACCCTGTCCACATGCTTAATATTTTTTGTTAAGGCTTAGCCAAAATGCAGATGGCGCTTTACGTTCGTACTATAGATCGTGAGAATATTGGAGCAATGACAGTTTTTCATCCCTACTCGAATTTTTCATCCTTGGAATTTATCAAACGGTCTGCTACTAACGTCTCACGCTAACGAAATACGCACAGAAGAGAATCTTCCATGTAACCAGAACCTTTGTATCGGTAACATCAGGCTTGTCTTTTTCCGAGTTCAACTCCAGAGGTACATGAATGCATGCATGAGATGTATAGGAGAAGGGTTAATTTGCGAATAGTTGCAAGAATTTATGAGAGCCAACAAAGTCAAAGCAACGCCACAACACTATATCAAGTATGGCTTTCCTAAATGAACGAATAGGGAGAATCTCCAATTATATGCTTCCTCGGCTTCCTATGTATCCTCAATATCCCTTGAGCATTCTAAGGATACGTGAGATGCTCGGTGATTACTTTTCTTGGTTAGCATTTACTATCTTCTACATCTCAATGATAGCGGAGGTTCAGATGTACTAGAGTTACGACACAGTATTTCTGTTAATGAAGTACGAGGGACCGGGGTATCGAATACCTGACCTTCATGCACATATCTTCGGTTACTTCATTTAGATACTGGCCGACTTGGACCCTAAAGACTTGCTTATGCTGGTTCTCTACCTTCGTGTTGGTTGTATTAGTTATAGTTTATATATATCAAACACCATACCTCCAATATAAAATAATATAACTTCACCATCGCGCTGTCAAATTGTTTTGGACCGCCTGACACAAGTGGTGCTCAAGGTGACGACGAGGAAGACGTGGCAGCAACCCTCTTGGCTGAGCCAATTCTAAAATAGCAAAAGGGAAACTTCCACGAGATGGCACCGGGAAACGCTGTATTCATAATAGCTCCTAAGGTCTGGCATGTCGGTTGACAGCAGTCAGGTACAAGGTTGTGAATAAAGTAGGTTCATTTGGTTCTGTGAGCACAAATCGAGCATTAGTACGGATATTTTGGACCAATAGTGTGATTAAACTGAGGGATTTACAATGGTTCGAGGGAGAAAGATAAGTTTTGACAACTCTTGGGTATCGTAGTGTGTCCCACCAACATATGTGCGGTATCCAAGCATGCTACAACGACCTTCAATTCATTGGAGGACGGTTCTCGGGTTAACTGGTTCACCGGCATAACCTGTGGGAGCTTGGAGTGAGTCCAGCAGATCTCTAAAGGGATCGAACGGACAATCGCCTTGGCTTAGAAGGAGTCTTTAGCAAACGGATGCCTCGGGGTTGAGCAATGGTGCAAGCATGCTTCGTATGCGCTTAACGATGGGGTTGGACTCTAGGTGGTTGTGGTGTTATAATAAGTCAACCAGCTAAAGTTGCACCCTCGGTGAGAGTCTCATACGGGCGCACCCTTCCTTCTGCTTTGCCAGAAAAACGCCGTCTCTTCGGAGAGGAAGGTTTAGGTACTCTGGTTGGCAATAGTCCATTTGTTATCCTAAAAGCTCAATTTTATCACCGCAGCTTATTTAGAAGAAAATACGAAATTGCTTGGGAAAATTAGGAAATATCTTAGAAAAGGTATGAAATCGGTTGGAAAAAATTTGAATTTAATACAATTTGATTAGAAGAATCAAAGTTTTGATTGGGAAAATACGAATTTGGTTGAAAAAAGCAATAAAGCTGATATCATGCAATGAAACTAAAGACAACTTCTTCCAATAGAGTAATGTTCGATTTTAACCATACATTTAAGTCATGATGTTTATAGCTCAAAATACTATGTTTTATTCACATATACCTTATAATAAAAAAATATCCGGAATTTGTATAATAGATAAAACGCAAAATTTAAAATTTTAATGAATTTTTTTATTGTCCCCTTCAAAGTACTCGCTTTGCGAAGCTATTCATTGATGCCAACGCAAAATCCTATATTACATACAGTTTTCGTTGTTGTTCGTTTGTTTAGGTATGGTTTTCAGCTCTCGCAGCGAGTTTTCTCTTATGGGTTCAATCGTCGCAAATCTCGTTCCTCTTAATAGCAACTTGAGTTTGGGGAACAGAAAAAAGTCACACGGAGCCATATCTTATTAATGACATTACTCGCTATCTGCATTGGAAATCATCTCTTTAGCGACAACAAATCGACACTCTTTTTGAACAAAATTCAGTGTTTTTGGTACGAGACGAGGAGTGATACGTTTTATATCCAAAACATCCACCACAGATGCTCAATAACACAGCAAGCTCCCGGATTGATGTACAACGATTTTCCAACACGATTTGCTTCGTGGACTCGATATTTTCTTCGGTAACTGATGTTGTTTGGTCCTCAGGACATTCATCATCATTCAGGCTTCCACGACTGACTTTGAATCTTTTAAGCCATTCGTATGACTGTATTTTCTGTATACACGACTCTCCCAAGGCTACTTGCTACATTTTAAGCGATTCGGAACATGACATTTTATTTTTAACACAAAATTTAAGGCAATTTTTCTTCCATAGTAAAACTCGTCGCGCACCAATGTTTCGACTTACTAAACCAGACGCAAAACAAAAACTATTGATCCGATTGACGTCAAACTGTGACAGAATGTTAGAATTAGTGTTGCCAACGAGAATATATCAGCGATTTACCGATTCACAAAGCGCGGGCTTTCAAAATGACGAACTCCGGTTATTTTTTAATCATAAGGTATTCAGGGCTAGACATGTGAGTTCCAGAGGATAAAACACGTGTTTAACATAATCGGAAAGAATGTTGACCTGGATGTCAAGAAACGAACTGGAAGGCCTCTAATAGGATTAGAGTTGATGAAAATTTGATTAGCTGTCTTCTTTTCTACTCTAAAACAATGGCAAAGTAAATGAAATGATGGGGTGAGTAGCGTCTGAAAGACATAACGACTAACATTATAAAATCATATAGTGAAAATATCTTTTATATATATGTTAATATTATTGTGCTCCGTGCTGACGGTTCAAGGCAATTATCATATTTTAAAATCCTGATTTATATGGTACAAAATACTGGTATGACAATGAGGAACTCCAAACGAGCTGGGAAACCACCTCAAACCAGATCAGAAAAGAAATTAACTTATTCGTCGTTTATGGATTCAGACAAATTCACAAATTCACAGCAGAAACAAGGTTAAACCAAAAAAGGAATATTGAACTATTGGAGACAAAATGAGGTGAAGTAAATATATGTATTTATGTGTGTATAATAATATATCATTTTCTCTTCTCTGTATAATTATATATAGGCATATATATAAGTGGTTTATGCTTCGTTTTTCATGTTATGTATTCTCCTTAACTTGTATAGAAATGATAAATGCAAACGTCGAAAATACAAAGGCGTGAACTAAAAACTTTGTGTTTTCCCTGAATTATCAATAAAATTAAATCTGATCAATTATACGGCAGTTTCTAAAAAACTGGTAAAATGTTTCAATTTTCCAATGAGACAGGTTGATTACATTTAAACTTTTGAATTCCCCTCTTACAAGGAATTATTTAATTTTAGATTAATTAGAATGTACGTGCAAACGTAAGTGAAAATTTGCAATGGCCGAGTTTGTTACTATAAATCGGGAAAGTGGTAAACAATTTAGCCAATTAAATGGGAATGTGTTTGCGCTTCATTATTTTGTTGACAAAAGTCTTGAAACTATTTTGAAGTTGTATTTAGATTTTCAATTAGATACAAATATCTTGAATATTTTCGTATATATTTTACATTTTTCTTGTTTAAGGGGGAAACCATATTAGAAGGTCTTTTTCGCGTATTTTTTAAGATTTCTTTTAGTAGGAGGAATTATTCGGAATGCAATCGAATTTGGACATTATATAAGCCATATCGTCTTTATATAAATAAATTACTATTTACTTAACACTACCAGATTTCGTAAGGATATAAAGCGACTACCTTCTGGGCGATGGACCCTGAGTCTGTATTCGGTAATCATTCGCTTCTACCCCTATAAAATCTAAAGGACCACGAATTTGGCTCCAAAATATTCCTGGACATAAAACATTTCTAAACTCCACCAATTTGACAATGACATATGTACTTCCAGACTCTAACTGCGCCGTTCACATGGGTTCACTTTATATGATGATGACGGTGCCATAGATTCTATAACTTTGTTAATAATAGTTGGATTTTCATGAAACTTTTTAAAACTATGCATTCTATTATTATCTATAACATAACCTTTTACTTCGAGGAGGAACTTAAGGGGGGTTTCCGGGTAAATTTCTAAAATATGGTAAAATGCTATAATTAACTTTATTTAAGCAGATGCGAAAAAAAATTGCTCCCCCTCTTTCATGTATGGGAAGCTTCCCCTCAAACCCAGTGGAAAATGATACCACCTGGAGACCACACGTTCTCAGAAAATTTCGTGACAATTGATGTAGCCGTTTTTGAGTAAATCCAGTGTGACAGACAGACAGACGGAGGTACAGACATCGAATCGATTCTAATAAGATTTTGTTTCACACAAATCCTTAAAAAGTCGATTCTGAAAACCACCTAATGTGGTTTCCCCCCTTAAGTGTTTCGGATCAGGAAAATATTTTACTTAAGATTTGCAATCTATTTTATGTAAAGAACTTCGTACATTGAATGATCGCCTCATGCAACACGGCCTCAGATTGAATTTAAACAAAACTGAATTTTTGACGAACGATCCCCATGAAACAGACACAATCACTGTCAGCGGCAGTAATCTGCCCAGAACTGAGCGATTTAAATGCCTCGGGTCAACGCTATCAGCCAATGGAGAACTGCGTTATGAAATTGCTTAACGCATTAACGCAACCTGGATGAAGGGGCGTTCCACAAATAGTGTCCTTTGTGATCCACGTATCAGCGAACGTCTCAAATCTAAAATTTACCGCAATGTCGTCCGTCCAGTCGCTCTCTATGGTTCTGAGTGTTGGCCGACTATAAAAGACAACGAAGGGCGGTAATGGAGACGAAGATGCTATGTTGGACTAGTGGCGTGACACGTTTAGACCACATTCAAAATGAAGATATCCACGATCGTTATGGGGTTGCACTGATCGTGGAAAAGTTGCGAGAGTGGCGTCTTCGATGGTATGGTCACGCAATTCGTGCAAACGAGAATTCACTTGCCAAGATTGGTCTGAACATCGAAGTCGATGGTAAACGACCAAAGGGCAGACCTAAACAACGGTGACTTGATACGCTAGATGGGGATTTGAAAGCCTATAGATTGCATCCAGATCAGTCATTCAATAGAGCCAAATGGCGAAGCCGATCACGACGAGCCAACCCCGCTTGTGAAAGGGACAAAGGCTATAGAAAAGAAGAACTTCCTACATTGTTAGAGATACAATATCAACCTATTTTTTTACCCTTACCCTTACCTTAGTTGCCGAACAAATTTTGATAGCTACTTCGCAAGCTCCGCCTGGACGGTGTTCGAAATAAATTAAGGAAGCCACATCCCATTTTGAAATCCTAATGCAGAGGCGAGTTTTGACGGCTTCCTACATAAGGACTTGACATATATAATACGAATATTGCCAGGGATTAGATAAAGATAATGAAACTGTGAACAAAAATTAACGACACGGTCAACAACATGAGCTAGGTCATCGACAGGTGCAAAATGTATTCATCGTGGATCTAGTCAGACATCATAGCCGCAGATTAGTGCTCCTACTCTGTTTATAAATTCAATATGTCTTAAACTGCATGTTAAATAGCCATAATAGATATAATAAAGACGGAAGGCTATGTTTTGCGGTATTTTCCAGAACGTTAAATAAATTTAATTAACTTAACTGATGTCCGAGCGAAGACAATTGAAGAGATTTGAAAACACAGGAAGGAGAGAAGATAGATTCGATATCGATGAGAGAGGGGGGGGGGGGGGGGGTAAATGCGTTCTCTACGTCCACACCCTTGATGCTGGGAATCAATCTGTGGGTCCATCGATCCTCTTTCGTCCGTTCCCACCGTTGCTTAATGATTGCTCTATTTCGGCCTTTTTCAAGAGCCCATCTTAGATATCCATCTCATCAGCCAAAATGTCGATCGGTATCATTCCGGCTACTGCATAGGCCCCTTGGTCCGAGATGGTTCTATAACTGCAGCACAACCTTAAGGCGTTCTTTCTATAAATCGCATTCATCTTTTCAGTATTGCATGTGGTATGCGGCCAAAGGGTAGTATAGGTCCCAGGGCGAAACGTGGGTTGGTACTCACGATGGAGCATAAAATCTGGGAAACGCCTGCTGACCCAACAGCTCTACTACCAAACCTTATCTCCACGTCCACCACCTCCACGTGGTGATCGCTGGGAATTCTTTCTTTATAAAAAACTGCAGACGGAGAAGGATGAAGGCGAGTTTCCCACGCGTAAAAACGGGACAAAATGCACCAACAGGTCCTCCAGGTTGAAGATTGGGTAGAGCTGACAACCTTACACGGAAAACCGATTTTACGAAGCCACAACAGGAGCCTCGGACAGGATGAATTTTACAACGACGAACCTGGCAACGACAACGGGGGGGGGGGGGGGGGGGAGTGGTGATGGGATTGGGAAATGCGGGCGGTGGCAATGAGATTGGCGTGGGCTTCGGGCGAAGTATTGTGGGGGAGGACGCTGGCTGTGTAGGGTTTGGCTAGGCGAAGACATGTTCCACGGAGCTAATTGCGGGTCTGCTGATAAACTGAAATACCCGCGTGTTTCACTGCGTAGTGGTTAGCATAGAGTGTTTAGATGTGGGATTGGATGAGGTGGGTTAGGGATTTAATTCGGGATTTGAGGACATTGAACTGGGGTGCGTATCTGCGTTGGGAAAGTTGGTTTTTGTTTGATGAGGTCAAGAACATGGGATGGTGGGTGATTAGGCCCTGGTAGTTTAGCGATCTGAGACGGATGGTTTGATCGCAGACTCTGCGTGGTTTTCACGAACTTTTACACGACGGAGTCAATTTCGGAAGGGGACGGGTTGGAGGGAAGACGGATAACCGACAGGTTGTCGGCGAGGTTGTGGTTCTGGAGCTGCAGTAATGGCAGCGTGGTTGGGGAGGAGTTTGAGTTGGGTTTTGGGGAGGTGATCAAAAATGTTGAAATGAAGGACAACGCCGTCATGGTCGCTCAGTCTTGGAATGGTTGGTAGGTCTTGGGAGGAGGTAGGGGAGCTGGAGTGGACAAAAGGTGGTTGCTCACCAGGAATAGGTCGATGAAGGAATGGTTGTTTTTCCTGTGGAAAGTGGGTTGGTTGGTCTGAAGGAGGGTCAGCTAGAGAGGATGGGAGTGCTGGGCGTACCAGTTGGTTAACCTATTGCCATTGATGTTTATGGTCGGGTTGTATCATGCGTTGTGCTTGGCGCTAATTGTGGCTAATTGGGAGGAATTTGAGGTATTGCGCTAGGTTGGAGATGACAATGATCGGAGCAGTAGAGGCCTCCTAGGAATATGATGGAGGTGGTGATGTAGGCGACTGTTAGCTCAAGGAATGGGGCAATTGTGATTTGGATGAAGATTCGCTAGGCGTCCAGGGGATTTGCTACTAATATGGCCGTGCCTCGCCTTGGCGGTCAACACGATCAGAACGAAAGGTTGTATAATTAGGAATGGAAAGCTTGTGTTTTGGGTTTAGTTTGGATTTGGTGAGAAGAAGTAGGTTTGGTTTGTGGAAGCTGAGGAAGTTGACCAGTTCGTGCCATTTCTGTCGATTAACAACTGAGTTTACGTTCAATAACACAATTTTAATGGACATTGCTGGGGGCACTTGACAAAAGAATTGGTGGAGGTGTGAAAGCTTCGAAGATCTCGGAGTTAAGATCGAAAGTGGGTTGCGGGCGGGTGTCGTTTCTAGGCATTGCTGCGTACGAGAATGATTGGGATTGAGTGGTATAAGAAGAGGGAATTTGAGAGGGTTTTGGTTGGAGACAGCAATGGTAAGGTAAATTGCAGTCCATTTTCTGCACTTCGTAATTTCGTGAAGTTGGACTGCGTCAAATTTTACTATACAGTGGAACATCGCTTCGGCTTTCGTGATTGAGAACTGTTGAAATTTGGGGCTAAACATAACGAGGAATAGGTGGTAATTCGCCGGATGTGTGTTGGCTCCGCATTTGATGTATGTGGGATTTTCCTCCTACTTTTTCAGACATTGGTGTGGGTCATGGGAGAGGTTACATTTTACGCAACGGTAAGATAAATTGCAGTTCGGTGCAGCGTGTCCTATGCGTTGGCAGTTTCGGCACTGCGTACTTTCGTGAAGTTTTACTATGCAGTGGAACATCATTCTGGCTTTTGTGAGGGAGGACTGTTGCAATTTGGGGCTAAATGTAACGAACAATAGATGGGGGAGTGTAGAATTCCGACGTGACGAGCTGGTTTCGTATTGGCGGACGATGATTGCTTCGGAGATGCCGAGGCGATGTAGTTCGTTGAGGATTTCCTTATGGGAATACGTGGAGTCCAGCCCATAGAGAACTAGATCGATGGGTTTCAGGTGGGACGGTTTGTAAGTGAGGATGGAGTGGTTACCTTCTTTCAGAATGGTTTTGGCAGATTCATAGTCCGCCTGGGATGTGACGAGGATGTGGGTGGATTCGATGGAGGTTAAGGGAGGAGATCCTGGCTCAGATTTTGATTTGACGGCGTCAGTACTATTGGCGGCACCTACTTTCGAATTATGTGCGGCAGGCTGTTGGGACTGCTGAGGAGGATTGTAGCTGATTGGGGCCGCAGTTATAGTGGGTGAGATTGGGGCTGCTTCTGAACCATCTTCGGAGCTCGATTGAGCTTCGCTCTCCCTATCCCCATTGGGGCGGATCCTTTTGGGGTCAGGATCCAGCCCTAGAGGCGACATTGACCTCTCGTCGCGTAAATTGCCTTTTGGTTCAAGCTAAGTGCCCGCGTGCTTTGCTCACTTTTTATCACACACACAATTGTTGAGATTCTTCGATCGAATATTTTTCGAAACGGAACATTGTAACACTCTGAGGCCTGTATCGAGGCTCTTCACTTGATATTTTTTATACTTTATTGGGAGAATCAACTCCTCCTCCCTTTGAAAAAACATGAGGTCCACTGCAGTCACGGGGTTCGATTTGAAAGTTCGTTAAATTTCTTGGAAATTAATACACTTGCTTCTGATTAAGTTGAGTGCGAACGAGAGGCAGACATTGAATTGATTTGATCAAGGTTTTGCTAGACACAAAAAATCTTAAAAATTAATTGGCAAAACATTTACACGTGCCTATTTACTATTTGCCTCACAAACGTTTGAAGATTCTTCTCAAGTAAATCCCCCTAAAAACCTGATTATACATTTAAGATACATTTGAAGACTATTCCCTTCTTATGAGGGGACAAAGTTCGATTTTGGAGTTCGTGTTGGACTATTTATAATACCGAAGACGACAATACGTTTTTTGTTATACAAAAAACCCGTTTAGGGTTTATTTCTGTAAAAAACAGAATCAGGTTCCGATTGTATCTTTGACTTACTAAAAGCACTCAATCGTGAAGGTGGCATGCAAGGTGATTTTTGGAGTAAATAGAAAGATAGTCATAAATGTCACTCTAAAGATATAAAGTGTTATTTTAAATTATATATTTTATCTTTATTTATGAAGCAAAAGTAGTGCAGAATACGCTTATCCGCTAGATGCGAGTATGCACGTATTCATTTGGCTTTACCATGCCCAGCTTAATAATGAGGTCCATGTCAATCTGCCTCTGAACGTCGACATCTCACTTTAGCAAGAAAATCAATTAATAACAATAATAAGTGGTTTTACAGATATTAATCGCTTGACCTTAGGGTGCTAATTTTTTCCTAAGACAGAAATAAAACTTATACTTAATTGTCACACTGGACAATCCTGACTTCAAGACGCATTACAGACTCTGGAAAAATGGAAAAACACGCACTAAACTGCAGCGAATTCGTCCGGCCCAAAGTGAATGTAATCTGGGTCAAGAGCGTGAGTTTTCATTGGAAAGCGTGCAATGATACAAAGTGCGATTGCTATCTTGTTTGCAGTTTACCTGTCGCATTCGCAAATGTTGTTTTATATCTCGAATGACACAGGCAATTTACGCATTTGCGGGATAAACTGTAGCGGATACGATTAATTTAATTCGAATGCGAACTAGTATGGGATTTGCGTCTTGCGAATGCTGCGTCTCTTATGGGCCCAGAGGTATCGGGGTAGACCTGCTTGCAGCGGTATAGAAAGTATGATAGGTTGACCAGTGAGCCCCGTGGGCCTGTAATTAATAGTCGGAACGTTGAAATGTCCGAAAAATGAATGAGTGATATTCGATCATGTCCCTCAGTTAATCGGATCAAATTATTCAGATCCGAAATTGGTTGAATGTTTTATTGGCGGAGTTGTCATTGTAATAAAGCCAAGTTTAAGCCTTTCTTCTTTATTGGTTTGACCACAATTCATGAGTTGAATCTATGGCGAAATTCGAGGCCTTTTAGCGCAATATTCCCATAATAACTCCGTTTAACAATAGAAGCAAACCAAGAAATAAAGCCATTGCCTATGACAATGAGTAATTTTCCCAATTTCACTTGCCAACCAAACTGGTGTGTCGGTAAAACCAGAGCTTGATGGCTTGTTTTCGGCTTCTGAAGTTATGTTGATATATTCAGAGATAATGAAAAATAACCCCGCAAACAGATATATTTGAATGATTACATATAATCAAGATTCAGTTTATAAGGATGGATAAGACATTATAGACTTTTTGAGTGATTGCTTCGAGCTGTCCTTAGTAGAGATTTCGCACTCACAAATGACATATTTAGATACAGTTTTGCCTGGAAATTACGTGAAAAAATAGTATTTATGCAATGATAGGCTATTTAGGAAGATTACAGCGGATATCAAGGTCTTATAAGCTTTCGTGGTTTTCTTAGAAAATACACCTACAAGAGTAACATTGAAATAAGATAAGAACAATTATTGCGATTTAGGATTTATACCTGCCAAAATCGACATCCGTTTTGACTGCCAGAGATTGGATAACAAAATTCCTGAGATTAACAGGCAAGTCATACTTTTCGGGGAAAATCTAGATGGTTAGGGTGTTCATAGATCTAACTGCTGGGGAGTTATATGCCTGAAGTTCACAGTCGAGGACCCCACAGTGACCAGATGAAAATGGATACTTCGGAATGAAACTAAACTTCCGTTTAGAACTCGCTATCTTTTTTCAAAAAAGTAGGTCAAAGGACCAAAACTAAACTGATTCTTTATAAGACGTACTATTCGTCATGTAACTCTTACACGGATCATATGCTCAAAGGAAATTATAGAAAATGATCTTTCGTATTTCTTCTCAGAATTGCCGATTGAGGACACACAGTGAATGAAGTTTATCATATTTTGTTTGTTTGTTTAGTCCAATAATGTGTCAAGTTAGGAAGTTTTTACTGGTACCTGCTTCAGTAAAAAAATCAACGTCAAAAGACAGGAAAACCATTTCATATTATTCCCCTTGTGTACTGAAAAGAATTAGGACTGAATTAGTTGCTGGAGAAATAATATCAACGCCAATTAGACATTTTTCAATTTGAAGTAAATTCATGATATGTAGTGCCCGGACCTTCAAGCGGATGTATCATTTCCTTAACTTTGCCCTGTGATAATACAAGAAAATATAGAAACTCTCTATTATTCTAATATTACAAAATGATCATTAACGTTTCATTTTGATGTTTTATGTTTATGCATTGCTTGGCTCCCTCATAGACCTGATTATGCTATATAGTATTAAATACATTACTGGCGTTTGCTTCAGACTAAGGTGAAATGCTATCCATGCAAATGTTTTTACTGGGATTTTGTTTTTGTTATGAGACCAATTCGAGGCAGGATGGGTTGATACAAAATAGTAGAAATATTCAAGACAGTTGTTCCAGCTGATGACGGATTTCAACAGATTGACGCGTCGTCATATGATGAGTGTAGTGCTGCGCCGAGAGTTGTCCATTTTTTTTTGGACTGTATCCTTTGTCGGAAGCCCGTACTCTGAAGACCTCAATCATCTCGATCTGATAGGAGCAGCTTAGTTAGGTCGGGTATTAATGGCATGGGCTATATATGAGCCACAGGAATTCAAAGCTCTCCAGATTTCAGTCGTCTAAAGAAACTTGCAGCAGCTACCAATACCACCATGTTATTACAATCGGGCGTTTGGCGTGGATATTACATGAAAAAAATACTATTTGTGCAATGATAGGCCATTTTGGAAGATTAAAGTGTATATCAAGGTCTTATAAGCTTTCGTGATTTTCTTAGAAAATGCACCTATAAGTAATAGTATAAAAATAAGATAAGAACAATTATTGTGATTTGGGATTTATACGCACTGAATTCGGTAAATTTATCCATTCTGGGTGTTTTGTCGATAAAGAATGCCCGACCAAGAGTTGCTAGTCAGAGAGACCCAAGCATTTATGGAATCTCTTGAGCATCAGTTCAACGCAGCATCACATCAGAAAAACCGGGTTTCTGGCTAACTTCGATTGTGGAATTAATTACTAAATCCTTCGTTTCTGAAAACTCTCTAAAGTTACCCCCACCTAACTTTATTTAAACAAACGGACTCTTGAAATTTGTTGTGTTTATCACAACTTGCAATCATCACCAAAATTCCTAACGATGGGACAATATGCCATCCTTAACTTTGTCATTAAACTCCTTTAGAAAAATCATCTTCCGCTAGTATGGAATTTGCGCGAACTTTTTTAGAAAGACTGGATATTATAGTCGATCCAGGTTTATGATCCTAAAGACAGTCAATTGGATGCTCCTTTAAACATGGAACACAGCAAGCTTTGAGCTACCTCTATAGCACTGTGAATGCCTGACCCAAGGTCAACGATGAATTCACGATGTACGAGCATTATACTTGAAAAAGCCTTTTGATTTTGTAAGCGAGGGCTTTCTTTTAACTTAATCTAAAATTAGTCCTCTATCTCTGTGATAAAACTCCCAACAACTTTCTACGAAGGTAGGCATTTCTTTATTAGCACGGGAAATGATTTTCCGAATTTATGGCCTGCAGCCTCGGTTATATTTCCTCCGAATGTCTGGCCCAACAACGCAGAAAAAGCAATTTAGTAATAATTGGTAGACCTCTGCAAATACTGTCAGAGCTCGGATATCGAAATTCGGGAGACAAACACACAAGTCTGTCCCTCTAGGAGAAAATCCAGATATTTAGGACGTATATCGATCTACCCCCAAAATGATCAGGTCAAAATCAATACTTACGAATTAAACTTGCTTAGTTCAGTCTTCATTTAGAGCTCGCTATTTCTTTCCAAGAAAGTAAGTCAAAGGATCAAAACTAAACTGGTTCTCTAGAGGACGTACTATTTGTTCCGTAACTCTTACACGGAACATATTCTTAAAGGAAGTTATGGAAGGTGCTCTTTAGTATTTCTTCTCAGAATTACCGATTGAGTACACAGTCAATAAAGTTGATCAAACATCACCTTCCTTGTTTAGTCCAATCATTTGTCAAGTTAGTTAGTTTTCACTGGTGTCTGCTTCAATAATTTTGGAAAGACAGAGAGGGCACCTGAAATTATTTCCATAATGTTCTGAAATTTATAGGACTCAATTTGTTGCTGGAGAGATAATATCTACGGCAATCAAACATTTTTCGATTTCAAATAAATACATGATAAGCAATGCGGATGCATCATTCCCTTAACATTGTCCTGTGACAAGACAAGAAAATATAGAAACTCTCTAATCCTATATTACGAAATGATCATTAACGTTTCCTTTTGTTGTTATTTTCTCCATGCATTGCATGGCTCGCTCATAGACCTGACTATACTGTATAGTATTAAATACATTTCTGTAGTTTGCTCCTGGCTAAGGTGAAAATGTAAATACAAAAGGTTTTGCGAGGATTTTGATTTTTTAATGAGGCCAATTCGACAGCTTGACACAATTTCGTAGAAATATCCGAAGGAGTTTTTGTTATTGTCCCAGCTGATGATGAATTTCAACAAACTGATTCGTCGTTATATGGTTGGTAGGGTGCTGTGGCGAAAGTTGCTCGTTTTTAGTTGGACTGCATCTGTTATCGAAAAATCGTTCTCCGAAAAGTTCAATCACCTCCTTCAGTGATAGGAGCAACTTAGTTAGGTCAAAGTTCCAAAGGTCGACCCCGGAGATTTCAGTCGTCTAGAAAGGCTTAAGGCAGTTACTGATATTATAATGTCATTGGAATTGATCGGTTGTTTATCTTTATCTTTTACAATTTATTCAAATTTAATGAGAGATTTCATCCTTGCCATAACAATCTTTTATTTGATAATTCAGATTACGAAAAATTTAACAGGCTAGCAAGATATTTTATGTAAACTTTTGATATTTTCTACGGAAGCAAACAAGCAACAAGAATATGGCAGTATGATCGTAGCGTACTGTACGAAATTATACGTTAGTTTGCCCTTCTAGTAGAGCAACAATGATGCACTCACTTTCGCAGGAGAAAATTCAGAACAGTCTGATTGATCCATTTCTAATACGGAAAGGCTTCAAGCGAGCTGCCCTAATGCGAAGCTTGACTTGAAAAATCACTAAACGTCTTTAAAAAGAAGGCATTAAGAAAAGTAGAAAAGGTATAAGGCACTGACGGACGTATGTAGTAGGTATACGGCACTGGCGAACGCGTGCAGTAGCCGTGTTGATTTTGGATTCCAGCTGTCTTCCTTGAACAGATGGGTTCTGGATTGGTTAGGTATACATTTACATCAACTGAAGATCAGACAGTCAGGGTAGACTGTTACAAACCTCTTTTGACCATTTGGATCATTCAGGAAAAAAAGGCAAACTTACAGTCTAGATCTATTATATATATAGTATATGGTTGCCATTCACTCTTGATGGGATATAGTGCGTTAACCACACTTACGCGCCATTGTTCTGCGTTACCTGAAATGCCCTTCAGCTATCCCAACTACTTCGCAAGACGTCCGCTTTCCTCCTCTACTGTTTTGCGCCAAATGCGGGGCGAATCATTCGTCAATCAGCTTGAGAGAGTGGATTCCACTGTATGACGTAGCCCGTAATGCAATTGTCGTCCCTCCTATCCGCTGCCACTTCCGTCTTTTGATCACAGTGCGAACGAGTGCCAAGCCAGTGCGCTGATCAAATTCAAATAATACGGCGCAGACAGGTATTCATAAAAGCTTGGAGCTTTTGAGTAACAGTGGAGTTCACTTTCTATGTGCTACTCCTATATAGCAACACAGAAAAAACATTAAAAAATTCTCAACTTGACCCTGGTGTTGAGATAACTGTATTTCCAGATTTTAGACAGGACAACGAAAGCGGATCTAGCGCTGCTAATGCGTCGGGCTACATGCAGTGCGGTGCAACCCTTGGCAGAAACCATGCTTCCCAGATAAACAAGTTGATCGACGTTTTCGATGCTCTGGCCATTAATGCAGTTAGGGAGAGGGCGATGACCCGTCAGATTCAGAACTTTGGTTTTGTTGGCGTTTATCTTTTGTCTAACTCTACTTTCCTCCCTTTATAAATCCAGAGCCATTTGGCAGATACCCATGACCCGTTGAGGGAACAAGCAGATGTCATGAGTGCAGTCGAGGTATTTGAGAATAGATGTCATTGTCCATTGAACTCCAACACGTTCTCCGAACAAGACTCATGAAGAACGTCATCGATAATAAGAATAAATAATATCGGTGACAGAATTCAACCCTGGACCTTAAAATCCTCCATAATTTTACCTCGGTGCAGAACGTGACATTTTGCGCCATCAAATGTCGGTCTGGTAATAGCTATTAGTTTCTCCAAAATGCCCCTGCAGAGAGCATACCAGATACGCTCCCTGTTCACGTTATGAAAAGCATTCTCGAAATCGGTGAAGAGCAGGTGAAGCGAAGATCTATGGTCCGCGCACTGTTCCAAAATGATGCTTAGGACGTTGAGGTGGTGAATGCAGGAGGATCCCAAGTGTTTCTACCTATTCAGTTATTAATGATCGTGGATGGCTCCTGCACAGGACTATCGATAGATTTGTGACCACATGCAAGCGCTTCCCTCACCAGCGCAATTGCAAATTCTTATTTGTCACGGCGTACACTACGCTGAACTTCTCGGGTTTTATCTCAGTATCGGAATTCGAGCGCGCTTCCCTCGCCATCACTCGCAGCGATCAGTAGAGGTATCAACTCCTTCCGTTCATTGATCCGGTTCCGCAGATGGTGATCCTTTTCGAGACCGATATCAGCGCCTCTTTTGTTACGAATATCCAACAGACAAATCCTAAATCTACTGTTGATCCCGAAGTGATCGATCTGATTGCTCGTACGGCGTTGGTCAGTTGATATCCAACTGACTTTATGGCAGTCTCCGTGCTCAAACATTTTCCTACCAATGATGAGGCAATGGAAGTTGCAGAAATCCACGAACCTTTCATCATTATTTGAAATAATAAAGTGCTTTTCCTATTCGCTAGTGTTAATTTATTGTCAGACTTGTTAGCACTGATGAAGGAAACAAGTGGTTCCCGAAATATCAGTATTTGCAAAACCAATAAATTAACACTATCGAATAGGGAAAACAAGTTTTTATTATTTCAAATAATTTAATCGCTAGAAATACGCCTAATTACACTCAGAACTTCAACCATTACCGTCACGGTCGCCAAGACCGTGTTTCCCCATTACATGATCGAGTAGTGCCAGATTCCACTTCTTCAAATCTCTTATCACGATCACAATGTCACCTTTAGAAAGTCTCCCTTGAATTACGTTTAATTGTTCGTAGAAAGCATCCTTTTCCACTACATCGGAAGTCTCCATTGGTGCGTAGCACTGTACAATTGTGATGCTCCTTAACGTGGACCGAAATATTGCAGTTAGAAGAGCCTACCTTGCGGTAGCCGTCAGAAGCAACCTGACACGGGATTGGCGCCCGTTACCACTTGACTTTCCAGAATACCATACACATTGCCATGTGTGTGGCAAGAGAGGGAGTAGTACTCTCCGTAGTGGCATCATCTTACTTCGCTTAGGCCCAGAATGTCAAGCTTATATCGCTGGAATTCACGCTCAAGTTGGAGAAAACGACCATTGTAAGGACCCCCGCTATTATTATCGAGGAGCGTGCGCATATTCCAGAAACTAATCATAGTTCGTTTGCGATAGCCAATGGCCGTTGCTTTGAGGACAATCCCTATCCGAGGCTATGCTTTTTAGTTGCCTTTTACGACAATCAGGGAATATTTTGAGTGTATTCTTAAGCCTCAGCTTACAAGGCGTTTAGTCTAGATGTAATATAAGGTGGTAAGAGCTATGAAAACGTAATGCAAGGAGCTTACAAAAGATGGCCTAAAATTTGCGTTTGAAAAGTGGTAGGAAAGTTGACGAAAGTGTATAGCAACGGAGGAGGTTTACTTTGAAAAAGAACATATTGATTAACAAGATTAAATAAATATTTGTATTGGGTTTTTATCATTAATTTTTGAATGACGCTCATAATATAGGAATTTTAATTTTCAAATATCCAAAAATGATCATTAACCTTTTTTGTTGTTTGTATTGCCTATAAATTGAATTGGTCCTGCTATATACGAGTATATGCCCATGCATTTTTTTATACTGGTACGTCTCAGGGATGTTAAATACAAATGTATAATATTGTATTTCCTATTGCTGTGAAGAAGTTGATCGGATGCTGGGTCGAGAATAGTTGCAAGTGTGCGAACGATGACTTGCTCGCGAAAAGTACCGCAGATGCTGTTTTTCGCGAGGGTTTTTTTTGGAAAATTTTTTGGTTTGTTTGGGGTGAAAGGTGATTTCACTTTCGGTTTTTTGATAAGAAGAGCAATTTTTATAGTTAAAACCCAGTGGAAAACTCAAACTTAAAATGTTCAAAAAGCCCTTAGAGGATTCTCGGTGAGACGTTGATGGTTTCAGATCGGCTGGGAAGCCGAAAAATCATGGGAGGACCCGGTTGACGCCGTCAGCTCTTCATTATCAAGTATAGGGAACGGCAGAGGCTGTCATTTAGGAGGACCGAAGGCAATGGGTTCGGAAAGCCAAGCTTCAAAAAGTTCTGTAT
This sequence comes from Hermetia illucens, assembly GCF_905115235.1. Classification (NCBI taxonomy): domain Eukaryota; kingdom Metazoa; phylum Arthropoda; class Insecta; order Diptera; family Stratiomyidae; genus Hermetia; species Hermetia illucens. The sequence goes on from NC_051851.1 coordinate 167,619,346, forward strand.
CACTACGAAGAAGAAGAAATCAAATAAGATAGACTTTCTTTCCCTCGAAGAATCCTCCCCTAGTTCGCTATTATAACATTTTGATAACGTCAAAGTACAACGAACTAAATGTACAATAAGTCTGCCAAGCTATGCAAAACAAATAAAAAATTACTGATTATGCACTCGCATGCATTCTTTTTAAACTCCTATTTATTTTGAGTAATTATTTTTGCAAATATTTACAAACCCACATTTACGAGAGTAAGAAGTCAGCACCAATGATCTATTTTTGAAATGAAAATTAACATGTTTTCTGTGGGTTTATTGTGCAAGTACTGGTGTCGCACAAAGTGGCGATAACGATATCGTTTTAAAAATGAGTGTGAATCCGAGAAAATCTTTTTAAAGAAAGATGTTAAATGCCAAAAGGTGTCAACAACTAGATAAACTTGTTAATAAGATTATAATATATGGTGAGACGTGATGAACATATCTTTATGTGATTCAATATTTGGAAGTAATGCAATCGGCACGAGAAAAAGGAGAAATAGTACGCTTTCAGTCGACCTTAAATAAAATCTTTAAACAATCAACCTTGCGCTATAAATGATGAATGAGAAACTATTTATTAGTGACATACAAGTTTTGGTACTTTGGCTTGAGACAATTGTAAATTCCGCCATGCTATTAACATAGTATGCTGGTCCCAAGCCCAGGTAAAGGAGGAGGGTTTGAGGCAAAGTACTCTGTACTATGCTCAGTAAACCAAAAATAGAATGCTGAGATCAGGGGAAGAGACAAATAAGGGAGTTATTCCACTATGCTAAATCCTACCTGATCTCTCTTGGTGACAGGTCCCGCGACAGGCCGACCAAGCAAATGCATAGAATGTCGTTACAAACATGATGATTGGATTGAGTCACAAGCCTCGGAGAAATGCTAGGGCGTCCACCTCAGTCGACCCGGTATGACCGGCCCCCGTCCTGTCGAGAAAGGGGCAAGAGTTCTTGACGCATGGACGGCGTCAGGACGTAAGCAAGTTAGTCCGAACAAAACATACAAAACAAATACGTATCTGCACGCTAAATGTTGGTACTCTAACTGGAAAGACCGAGGAACTTGCAAGAGCCCTTCGGAAAAGGCGCATTGATATCTGCGCTCTGCAAGAAACCCGATGGTCTGGTGCCAAAAACTGGGACATTGAACGCGAACGCGGTAAAAATGGCTTTAAACTTCTCTATTTTGGAAACCCACACACTTAATATGGTGTTGACATTGCCATCTCAGAGGGTTTCCGTGATGCCATTAAAGAAGTCGAACGATTTGATGATTGACTCATGAAGCTCACCATTGTATCTTCTTCACCGCGTACGCACCACAAACAGGTCGACCTGATACCGAGAAAGACGCTTTCTGGAAACTTCTTCTCTTCGATGAAAAGACTTGTCATGCGCCTGCTGACGACTATATTATCACTGCCGGAGATCTTAATGGTCATATTGGTGAAAAGGCAGACGATAACAGGTGCCATGGGGGGGTCTGCAACCCTCGGGGTCACCAAGCCGGGTAAGCGGTACATCAGCCGAGACACTTGCCTCTACCACAAATTTCTCGACTTTGGCTTGCCAACCGTGATGCAGTAGGCGAAGGCTCCAAAGGCCTAATCAGGGCGATCAGACCAGCGTCTGCACAGGGACTCATCTGAAGTGGCAATGAGTCACGAAACCTTACCAGGGGTATATTTGTACCATGGGAATCGGGATATCCCCTGGACTCACATACTTCGGGTGAACTCCTGTTGTATGTAAGGACAGCTCGGTTATTTGCGGTTGGCTCCCCTAGTGGGAGTTTCATGGTGGTTGTGGTTATGCTCAAGCGAGAAGAGACCTTCGGGCCTCGACGTGGTGTTGCGTATCAACACGGGTGCCGTACTCCATAGTTCGGTAGAGATTTAGGTAATTCTTGCATCTACCAGTATGAATGCTAAGCCATGCACTTGGTATAGACTGGTACCGTTGTTGCTTGTCTCAGCGGGGCTCTGATTGTGGTCACAAAATCAATCCGTGTCTGAAGAGGACCGTAGGATAAAGTCTCACGACAGGTGCCTACGTAAAACACCATGGGCTTCACTGTCAACGCAACTGTGTGCTCTGCTAGGTGAACTTTTTCCGAGGGCCTTCGATGTCTCCGGACGGTCACGTTCAGGGAGGGGAAGAAATTCCCCCCCTGGCGAGTTGTGAGATCGAGGAGAGCATGGCGAGGCTCAGGTCTCGGAAGTCACCTGGCTGGGATGGGATGACAGGCGAGATATGCAAAGCCATCTGGCAGGCCATCTCATCTCATGTCCAGTGTTTGTTTGATTGTTGTTTTCGGGAGGGCTATTTCCCTGCATTCTGGAAGACTGCCAGTGTGGTTGTGCTCCTGAAGTCGCCAGAGAAGGATAAGAGTAGTCCTCGGTCGTATAGGGCGATATATCTTCTCCCCGCCCTTGGCAAGGTCCTGGAGAAGATTATGGTCCAGTGACTGGGGTTGAAACCATCCCATCTGGTGTCTGACAGGCAGTATGGCTTTCGTACTGGTAGATCCACCGACGACGCCTTGATGCATGTTAGGAACTTTGTTGTCCGTTGTCCTCGCAAATATGTCCTTGGAATATTTGTTGATTTCAAAGGCGCATTTGACTACCTAAGTTGGTCCTCTGTGTTGTTAAAAATTCGTGAGTGTGACTGCCGGGAATTGGCTCTGTGGAAGAGCTACTTCCACGGTTGAAAGGCATTCGTCCAAGGTGTCAATGAGCGTGTGTGGGTGAATGTTGAGCGCGGCTGCCCGCAGGGATCTATCGCAGGTCCATTTATATGGAATCTGATGATGAACGAACTGTTGGGTGAGCTTTCTTCCGTGGCTGAATGTGCTGCCTACGCGGATGATCTCCTCATTCTTGTTGAGGGGAGCTCTTGCCGTGAGCTCGAGCAGCAGGCTGCTGAATACATGCGCATCGTTAACGCGTGGTCCAGCAAAGTCGGTGTCGCGATCTCAACGGAGAAGACCGTTGCGATGATGCTTAAAGGCATCCTACGTCGTCCGCCTTGCGTAAAGTTGAACGGAGAGTCTTTATAGATCCAACAGAAAGTTACCTACTTGGGAGTCATGATCGCGGAACGCATGTCTTTGGTCGCGCACCTGCGCGAGCTCAGGCTATGGCTTACAAATTTAGCGTGTATGTTGAGGCGTGTCATGAGGTGTGAGAGGGGTCTAAGAAGGAGAGCTTCTAGATCCATTTATGTGGGGCTCTTCCTTGCATGTTCTACGTATGGGTCCCCTATGTTGTATGATTTGGCGCTGACGGCGAAGGGCAGGCAGCTGCTCTACGCTTGTCAACGAGTCGCTTTGTCTGCGTGTCTTCCTGTATGTTGTACAGTCTCGACCGACGCCATGCAGGTATTGTTGGGTGTTCCTCCTCTTGATCTGGAGGTAGTCCGGCGTGCCACGACCTACAGGATTAGGAGGGGCGTACCTTTGCTGCATACTGATTTAGTAGCTGTTGATCAGGTGGAGGGATTAGGACCGCTTGCGGTCAAAAAGTTGTTAGACGAGAGTGTAACATCTAAGTGGCAGCTTAGATGGGATGAATGTGGGAAAGGTCGGGTCACGTATAAGGACGTTAGGAATGTGTCTGCCAGAGGAAGTTCCGTCGTGGACTTTGGGCTTGAGATGGGTTTCCTTCTGACTGGGCATGGTAGCTTGAATGAGTTCCTCTTCAAGCGCAACCTTGCCTCCAGTCAGGGCTGTGTTTTATGTGGGGCTGACTCGGAGGACTGGTTACATGTTCTCTGTGTCTGTCCAGCGTACAGTGACATCCGCAATCTAGACGACATGGGCGTTCACGTATTGAACGGTATCTTCGATGTTAGCCAGTGCCTTGCTAGCAGTGGGACGCTTAAACGCGCTAATGCATTCGCGAGTGCTGCCTTCCGACGAAGGAGGGAGCTCCTCGACGCTGCTTCGCTTGCAGTTGATGGGCGAATGGCCTAGTGGCCGCGGTGGTTAGCCACCAGTTTTTATGTGCTTGGTGTTAGTGTTGTCTTGTGATGTCCTTTGTGTTGTACGCAAAGCGGTAGTTAGCTGGTGAAAGGTTCCTTTGCTTTTCTCCACCTCGGGCTGGTTCCAGTTAACCCGTTGGGGAGTTCCGTCCCCACGTACTCGAAGAGGGCGATTAGACCCGAGTCTGCAAGGGACTCATCTGAAGTGGCTCTGCCACGAAGCCTCACCGGAGGTTATCTGGTACTATGGGAACCGGGATGGCCCTCTGAGAGCATATGCTCCAGGAGAATTCCTGGAGGATGTGTTCTCGGCCCGGTTATATGCGGTTGGCCCTCTAGTGGGAGTTTCATGGTGGTTGTGGTTATGCCTACATCGCGGGCAGAGCTCCTCGGAGCTCGAGCGTGGAGTTGCGCTGCACAACTCGGGTGCCGTACTCCTTAGTTGCGGCAGAGGCGTTAGATAGGCCTCGCATCCACTGGTATGAATGCTGAGCCGACATCCGACGTCCAGCGCCCTACACACTGTTTTTCGCAGATGATGTTTTCCTAGCACCTGATAGCAAAAATGATCTCGAGCAACTTGTCCAAAAATGGAATGATCGCCTCATGCAACACAGTCTCAGATTGAACCTAAATAAAACTGAATTTTTAAAACCGATCCTCATGAAACAGGCACAATCACTGTCAGCGGCAGTGATCTACCCAGAACTGAACGATTTAAATACCTCGGCTCAACGCTATCAGCCAATGGGGAACTGCGTAATGAAATTGCTTCACGCATTAACGCAACCTGGATGAAGTGGCATTACACAACTGGTGTTCTTTGTGATCGACGTATCAACGAACGTCTTAAATCTAAAATTTACCGCAATGTCGTCCGTCCTGTCACTCTCTATGGTTCTGAGTGTTGGCCAACTATAGAAGACAATGAACGACGCCTTGCGGTAATGGAGACGAAGATGTTACGTTGGACTAGTGGCGCCACACGTTTTGATCACATCCGAAATGAGGATATCCGCGATCGTTATAGGGTTGCACCGATCGCGGAAAAGTTGCGAGAGAGACGTCTTCGATGGTATGGTCATGTAATTCGGGCTAACGAGAATTCACTTGCCAAGATTGGTCTGAACATCGAAGTCGATGGTAAACGGCCAAAAGGCAGGCCAAAACAACGGTGGCTTGATACGCTGGATGGGGATTTAAGATTGCACCCTGATCAGGCATTCGATGGAGCTAAATGGCGAAACCGATCACAACGAGCTGACCCCGCTTGTGACAATTGTAGATACAAGTGGAGGTGCTTCAGATTTAAATAGGAGGAGATTAGCTAGAACTCTGAATTCAAGGATCAGCCTTAAACGAATACCAAAACGGAAGCTGAAGTGACTCTTTCTCTTTCTTCGAAAAAGATACAAAATTCCAATATAAATCTGAGTAAACATTCCGATGGTGTCTACTGATAAGAAGGTGCAAGTGCACAATGCCTCTGTCTTCCACCCAACCGTATTCCAGTCATAAATCTTACATTGCTTTTTCCTATTAACTTTGATTCTCTACCAGAAGCTAAATTGTTATTTACTACCATAAGCCAATTAACGTAAAACAAATACGTTTTTCACAGATACTCCGGCAAGTTATATAGAGTCAAGAGTTACCGAGAAACCGGCTTTGGGGTCAGTAAACAAATTTTGGGTGTTAGTAAATATTTATGCTTGCATTAAAGAAAAGATACTAAAATTGCCGCTATTTATTTACTTGTGACCGCGTCACCTGGAAAGCAGATAAATCAATATCTAATTAAATTGCCAGTGCCTTGAATAACTCTGAATAGTCAAGGCTTATTGTTCGCAGTTACTAAATATGTTTTAACACTTGCAAATACCCCAATCAACTCGTATTTTGGGGATACAAATTGATTTAAGTGTCTCCTTGTCCACCAAAAAGTGGAAAGAGTGTAAATACTGTAGTTGATGAATTAAAAACGGAAATTACCAGATAATATCTTGTTGTTTTTAAGATAACAGAAAAGATTAATGGTAGCAAATAATGGCACTGTACACGCTGCATACATATATATAGAGCTACCCTGAATGCCATCGATTTCATTTACTTTATCTGACCAAATATTTGGACATTTTTAATTATTAATTGAAATTAATTTGGTTGCCAGGATAGTAGTGAATTTATCGCTCTCATAGTACACTCCAGACGGGAATTTTCCTAGTATAACGCCCAGATTGTTGCCATGATTCAAATTCTGATGACACTATCTGGGAACGGCCTCCATATTTAGAACTGAATACTGTTCTTATCATCGCCCACCTCCCATACAATTAAAGATATTGTATAATATCTGTATAATATGCGGTATAATTCTTATTTTTTTATGGTTGCTTCCCAATTATATCTATATATTTTTGGATGATCGATTATTTTCAAAAATATAGATAAATATGAAGTTGATTTTCGGAACAATGCCATTTACTTAAACAATGAAAACTAGGAGTGGAGTGAGTGTAATTAAAGATTGAGATAAGACAAAAATTTATTCCAATTTTCCCTAATTAAAGTTCACTACCCACACGATTAGAGCAATTTATATTTCTAAAAATAAACAATTTTAATTTTAGACAAAACCCAAAAGTACATGAAACGGAAATTAAAAAAAACGTATCTGGATAATTTTAGTTTTCACATTTTAGTCTGTTTTTTAAGTGGAATTTATTTTTTAATTTTTAATCACCGTGGCGTTTAGATAAACATATTTTGGTTAATTTATAATAGATCTATGATTTTGTTGGTCTAATACAACTGGAATTGGCGTATCTAGAATGATTCCGAATCAAAGGGTTTCCAGAAATCGATTATCTGCTTTCACAAGTACGTGAAGCGTAGAGAATGTAAATATAATTTGCAGTATCTTGTTACGGCGAGCTACTCGCGCGGAACTGCCTTATCTCATTTTCATATCAATTTCTACAAAACTAACCAATAAAATCTAATTTCCCAATTTTGTTAGATTCACAATAAAGATAGTCGGGTCTTAAACTTGCAACTAATCAAGTTTTAATAAAAAAAATGTGCATTTTTGATTTTTTTGGGGGAATAGGAAAAAGATTAGAAATCTGGCTTATCTACAATTCTAGCGCTCCGATTTTCAATACATTCCAGAATTTCATTGTCAGAGACTACGCAACTGGAAAATCCTTATATGAAGATTAGGGTGCAAAATACATCCTATTCTGATATCGTACTGGTAAACCTATAAGTACAAAGACGTAATGGCGCAGCTTATAGTATAGGGCACGATATTGGAAATTTCGGTGCGAATTTTACTTTTATTAGCAAAGCTATAATAAGTCAGACTTGTGTTTTTCGTGAAAATTTGTGTTGAAGTGTCTTGGTTTTGTTCCTTTGCAACCAGGTAAATGTCTATATTTCCTCCTCAGAGATCTTCACCGATTTTTGACGCGTCGCTCACGATGCGGGGGTTGAGGTCCTCTAATGCCCGGGTAAGTGATTCTGGCCCCCTAGCTGGCAATATACCTCCGTCTTAGGTAGTAGCCTTGAGAAAGTCCGCCGGTGAAGAGCGAACCGCAAATGACCGGTACACGTCGGGACGCATTGGGAGTACCCGAAGTAATCCGACATTTCTCTGCCGATATCGATGGGGTGATATGAGCCTAGTTCTGGCAAGGTGGCAGTTATGACGTGTATCAGAAGCCAGCCCGTTCAGGACACTGGTCGAGTAGTATGTATTAAACCAGTGTTCGTAGATCGGATTACCCCGTGAGTTCTAGGATCAACTAGATCAGGCCTCAGGAAACATTGATAGGAGCTTTCTTCCCGAAGGTATGCCCGTTCCTGACTATTACAGCCCGCTCCCTAGCACACAATGCACTGATGAAATTTACTTGGGAAACAGACATAACAAAAATTTGGACGAAATATCAGAAAAGGAGGAAGAGCAGACAGCGTTTGAGCGCATCAAGAAAGTGCGCCGCTCACCGCAGCGACCAGCAAAAGAGGCAGCGAGGGCTGAAACGCGTAATGGGGCACCGGGATGCCTAAGTAAACAGAAAGCCTTACAAAGTGACGGGACTGATGGTGTGGGAATAGCAACTCCAATAACCTGCAGTGTACCTGTTTCGGAAAAAAGGCCAGTCAAAATCTCTAGTCCTGGGCAGGTAGATTTGGGCATGAGTCGAGTTGAAGTGGGCTAGAGCTGAAGAAGAAAGGTTCATCAGGAAATGCACGACGGTTGTGAAGCATATACAGTTCACAACGGTCCTCCTAAAGGCCGTTAGCAAAGACGTCAAAAACGGGCAAATGGAATTGGCGGAACTATTGGTTCGCATCTATAAGATACAAGACAATGAAGCAGAAGTGTCTTCCATACGGAAAACGAAGGATGGCGAAATTCTCGTCGAACTAGGTCCGAAAACTACTAGCAGGAGTTCGTTCTGCGAAGCGGTCAACGAGTTACAGGGGGAGAAAGCTCTTGTTTCTAGTCTAGAGCCTATGTGTTCTTTAAAAATTCGAGATCTTGAGTGCCCCACAGGAAAGGTGGAGGAAACTTCTTAGCGGCGGGGAAATCAAAATTTGATGGATAATATCCAGGGTACGATCTTGGATAACCCCCACCGAATGCTACAGGCTGGACTATGGGCACACGTGCAGGGGAGGCAGATGCGGTCAAGTAGATTATCAAGCGAAGACCTGCAATGCAAGCGAAAATTATGTTCTCTGCAATGATTGCGACGCGTCTGGGGAACGCGTTACACTCATTGCTGGTTCGGGGCGGTGTCCAATCTCTAAGACGGAACTAGAAAGGGCAAGGACGCGACAAGCATGATCTGCATCCTTCAAATTAACATGCACTGGAGTGGAACCGCTCACAAGTTGCCAGCGCAGTTCGCTGCGGATGATCTAGTGCTGATTAGCGAGCAATACTGGAACAGGGACTCGGCTTTATGGCTTCTCGGCTTATTGAGTACCGCTGCCATCAGGCGTTTGACTTCGTGTTTCTGCCCAAGGCCCAGGAAATGGCTTTGTCGTTTTTAGCGTTTACCTGACGCCGAATGAGACGATTCCGAATTTTCAGCGCCGGCTTGATATTCTGGAGGACGCCGTTTCGGGCACCGAGTGGAGAATCCTGGTAGGAGGTTACTTTAATGCTAGGGCCCTTGAATGGAGCATTCCTCAGCCAGACTCACGAGGGAAACGGATCCTGAAAATGGTGGTGAGAACCGTTCTCGTATTTTTAAACACCGAATGAAGCATCTCGGATATAACTTTTGCGTCGGAATTTCTGTAACCGTCGGTGGACGGGTGGCGAGTTCTGGAAGACTTCTCGGTAAGTGATCAGCAGTACGTTGTGTTCGAAGTGGTTGACACAACTTGTCAACATGCACCAACATCGCGCTCCGCCTCTGTTTGGAACGTCACAAGGGTGAACATCGGAAAGTTCGTCGAAGCTTTTGGAACAGGCAGAGAGGGAGGCAGAGGGAGGGCATCCCCCGTCAACGCACATTTACCGAGTGATAAGTTTCTTGGCAAAATGAGCCAAGGGGCAAATGGACTACGGGCTTATCGACAATTCAGATCCGTGGCTGGATCGAACGCATGGGTGAGATTGATTACTTCCTCACCCAACTTTTAAGTAGGATGAACGTTTTCAATAGGAAAATAGGAGTTAAAATGGTGACCGAAGTTAAGTGTTGTCAGTGGCACTAAATGGATGGCTTGATTCAGGGGTTGAAGGGTAAGATTGCGTCACTAATGTCAGGAGCGGTTTCAATTGATGAGAAGACCTTTTGATTAGATTTGACGATAATATCGGTCGTGGTCGAGATAGAACTGAATTATCGCAGTATATATGGATGGAATTCCTTTGCCTTTTGATGTTAATTATTACAAAATTTCTTACTCTTATAAGTTCGTCAATTTGATTTGAATATTGCCAACCACGAGAGCGAAGAAATACCTTATTAAAAAAATTTGGCAATTGTGACCGATTAGTTTTACCAGAACTAAATTCAGCCCTCCGAAGTGCCTGTTTTCACACGCTTGTTCATCACTTTTTAAGCCAATTCGAAAAGTTGGGTCCATATCATTTCGCTCCCTCATAGATTGTTAGGGAAGTCAATAGAATACCACATGAATTACATCCGGTATCGGAAATGTCGTTAATTAACACAATCTTTTCAGACTCACTTGAAAAGTTATGCGTTTTTTCGGTATGCGTCTGCTATAAAAGGAAGGAATCAATAATTACTCACTGGAGTATTTGACGTTTGTCGTATGTCCTATTTAAACATTCAAAAAGAAACTTACTAACACTATTCATCTTCTAGTGCGATCCAGAGATGGTAGATAGCAACACCATTATAAATGATTTTTCTCAACCGACACGATCGAGTACAAACAGATTCTGTCTCCGTGAGAGGTTGTACACCTTCTTTCATTTTGTTTCTCCTAGGCCTTTTTGCTAATGGGAGCATCTCTCTTCAGCATTATTTTAATTTCTCAATTATTTCTAGATTTTGATTTTCTTCGGTCACCACCGCCGCATGCCTAAATAAATAACAACTTCTTACTTAAAGTGCTTTTGGCTTTCGTTAAATTCTTGGTTTGAAATGTGTATGTTTGGCCCCAAGAGCATACACCGCTTCTTCTTCTGCTTAAAACGGTATCCTCATCCAAAAATTCAATTGTTTTCCTTCTCTTTAAGTTTTCATGTAATCATTCATTTTCACTCTACCTTTTATCCATCCATTATTTCTCCCACTTTCTCCTTCAAATGATTTAAGCGTATTAAGGTGAAAGTTCTAGTTAGGTAGAAGGGTCAACTCAGTCAAGGCTCGGTAGCAATTAAACGAAAAGACGGATGGAAAGTACTGACTTGTCAGTACTCAATTCCACTCAAGAGTCTTCCCGCACCTATGTGGTCCTTTTCAATACTTATGCCTGAAGTATCGGCCACGAGCGTACACTATGGTAACCGGGATACTGAATTTGGTAGAAACTACCTTCAACTCTTTCTAGGTAGCATCCGTGACATCTTTCTATAGGCCATTATCTTATCAAACTGTACACGGCCATGAGAGAATTCGGTATCCCGACGAAATTGATAAGGCTGACTAGGCTGACCCTGACCAATGTGCGAGGCCAGATAAAAGCAGCAGGATTACTCTCAAGACCATTCGACATTAACAACAGTCTGCGACAAGGGGATGTCCTATCATGCGTCCTCTTTAACCTGGCCCTCGAGAAAGTGATCTGCGATACTGAGGTAAATGCAAGAGGTACGATCCTCTTCGAGTCCACCCAACTACTGGCCTATGCTGACGATATCGATATCATGGGAAGAATGTACGAGCGAGACGTACAAATTGCCTTCATCGAGATCTTGGGCTGCACATCAATGAAGGCAAGACAAAATATATGGTGGCAACGTCAGCACCGAAAACCAACCAAACAACAACATCAAACCGAACTAGTCAAACAGGAAGAATAAGAATAGGAGAATACAACTTTGAGACCGTTGATAATTTCTCCTATCTATCCACGCACGGTTGTTGTCAGCCAACAGAGTCTATTTCAGCTTACAAAAGCTGTTCCGCTCGAAACGTCTCACCATAGGGTCAAAGCTCTACTGTACAAGACAATGATCTTGCCAGTCCTCATGTATTCCTCGGAGACTTGGGTTCTTAGCAAGAAGAATTGCGAACTCTTGGCCGCGTTCGAGAGAAGAATCCTCCGAAGAATTTTTGGCTCCCTACATGAGGATGGACAATTCCGTAGCCTACATAACGACGAAATCTATGAGCGATACCATGACTGTCAGGTTGTGGATAAAATCCAGCTCAATAGGTTACGGTGGGCGGGTCACTTAATCCGTATGGATGACGATGATCGTACCCGGAAAGTCTATAAGGGCAATATCTATGGTAGAAAAATAAGACGAGGCAAACCCTGCCTGAATGGAACGATGGCGTAGGTTAGGACGCCAGACAGCTTCTAGGGATATCGAATTGGTGGACCTCGGCTCAAAACTGGGATGTCTGAAGTTCCTTATTAAGGCAGGCCTAGACCGGATACCGGTTTTTGCGCCGTTGATGGTGATGATAATGATTATCTCATCTCCTCTCCCATGATGCCACTAAATTTCTCCTAGCAGTTTTTGAAACTTTTCGATACGTTCAAGCTCATAGTCACTTTCAACTTCAAAAGATACGATGATTCGCCTTAGGATTCTCGATACACCTTAGTTTCTCTAGGCTGACCTAATATGGGACATGCTCCTGGTTGGAGTTGAAAGGACGAGGAGGAAAGAAACCTCAAAATAAAGATGAGTATAACCTCAATAAAAATAAATCACCAGAAAATCTTAATATTAAACTAAATGAAAAATTGGAAAAATAAAAAATTGACCCGGGTATCTTCAATATGTACATCTTAATATCTTGATCAGCAAATCACGTCACTTACTTGATCGTTAAAAAAAACCGAAATAAAATCGAAAAAGAAAAATAAAAGAGTGACTCTGAAAGATAACATCAAAATTTTTTAAAAAAATATATAAAAATCTAAAGTAACTACACAAATAATATAAAAATAATAGAAATGCAAACAAATAATTTATGAAAGTGACAAATTACCAAATGTATCCGCAGCGAATACTATGAAATTGTATTTCTACAAAATATACCCTCAAGAGCTCTTATGGAATTCAAGACGTCCGAGGATGGACAAATCGCTAAGTCACAATTGGTCTTAGTATTTATCTGTTTCACGAGCAATAATTACCAAAAGTGTTAGATATTAAATTAATATAAATGTGTCCACACAATGTCAAAATGACAATGATAAGGTAAACGAAATTTCAATTAATTATTGTCCATACCAGGTAAACACAATTCATCAAAGTTAATGCGTGCTTCCATGACGTAAACGCGTCGTTTAAGACACATTGTGTCTAACTAATAATTGATTTGTCTGTGGGAGATCTGCTGGTTTTTTTTGTTAAACAGGTCATGGGGATAATCCATATATCATGGAATTCGTTATCAATTTGTTTTCAATTACTTTGCATGATATCCTAACACCGTGCATGGCAGTTGAAATTCAAACAAGATCGCCGATCGCTGTCTGCTTTATTTTGAAGTTTTATTCGAATTTGATTACATCCAGGTTGAGTTCCGATTAGGATCTCGTTTGTTGCTGCGTATAGCTCTGTATTGGCCAGGAAGTTCCGACCAAACCTGAAAGGCGAGGAATTTGTAGCTTCCTGGACTCCTAAATACATATCTAATTCTTCCAGTAGAATTTGAACATCAAAAGTCTCGACACACCCATGATTAGATTATCCTCCTCAAATTTGGCTCAATCATACATTCGCGAATACATGGCAACTTATCCAACGGTAGTCACAATCGGATGACCGAGCTGCAACTATTTTAGCCAAATAAGATTCACAATCAACCAATCTATACAGTGTCTTTGCATTCACCGACCTTAAGACAGAATTTTAGCACAAGGATCTACCAGGATGCGTGGGTAGATCACTACGGAGGATCTACTTTCATTGTCTAGCTTAGTGTATAGTTCTCAATCCAATATATCCAGAATACTTTACGCACCGCGTTCCATGCGTCTGAAGGCTAAAAGGCTTCCCTCGCATCAGAGCCAATCTGGCAGACTCATTCATTTTTTCACTGTGATGGTTTCCGCTATGCCCGAGACTCCACAGCCTTGTTTTTCTTATTTCATTGTGAACGCATGCAACCAGATAATTACCAAGGGCGTTACTGACCAGGGCTCTAATACATAGCAAGAAGAGAATCTATAATGATGTCGGTCCTGGTAATATTCTCTTCGGGAGTCATTTGGATGACCCGGCTGATGAGGATAGATCCTTTCATTTTTTCTTCTAGGGGTGACAGACCCTAATGTTTGTTGATGTTCATAGATAGAATAATGGTATATTTCGTACGCCTTTTCACAGTAGAGATACGAAACCATATTATTGTTTAGGAGAGTGAGGGATCCTAAGTCCACATCCACTTGATGTTGGATCGGATCAAATCGGCGAATCCATAGCTGATTTAGGCATGAGATGGTCCGTGTCCCCTGAAGGGAAGTAATTGTTCGTGAGGAGAAAGATGTCAGGTTGCTGTGTAAAAGTTTCGGATGAGCGGACCTTCATAAAAGTGTGGTTAGACCAACCTAATAAAGCAGGCGTCTCTACAGAAAGAGTTTTCAATGGGGCACAATGCAATCGCTAATGCGTCTATGCGTGTGAAATGAAAACTCCCAGTTAGAAGACCCCACTACTGGTGGCATGGTGGATTGACCAGCCTTCGAGCAGCCTGTCACCGAGCCAGACGAATGGCTCAGGAAGTGGCAGGCAGGTTCGATCAGAGGCGAAAAGGGCACGCCTATAAAGAAGTCTGCAAACCCCTTAAGTTGCCCATTCAACGGAGCACGAGGGAATGTTTAAAGAGCTCTGCTCAGAGGCGGACGCAAATCCGTGGGGGGATGTCCCAGAGGCCATTCATCTCCGCAGATCACGTGCAACCCCCCCCCCCCCCCCTCTGTTGCACGAGAGGAATACCGCCAACTTTCAGCGATGAGAATAACGCAATTCCAGCAGTCACCAGAGAGGAGTTACTGGAGATTTGCGGTAGAATAGGCAAAAGTAAAACTCCGGGCCTGGACGGAGTACTGAGTAAGACCTTTAAGCACGCCGTGAGAAATCTAAACGGGACATGTTCGCCCAGTTGTTCGAAGCGTACATGTCCGGAAGGATATTTCGTACAGGATGGAAGCGACAGAAGTTGGTACTGTTGCCTAAGGGTGGTAAACTTCCAGGTAAACCATCCTCGTATAGACCCATATTTCTTCTGAATATTGTAGGGAAAATACTGGAGCGGGTTATATACAATAAATTACTACCGGTTGTCGAGAGTCAAGGAGGCATTTCAGAAGGACGATATGTGTTCCGTAGAGCCAGATCAATCAATGATGCTATCAAATTGGTTGCTGGCTCGGCTGAAGATACAATTCATGGAAAGGACAGTATCAGTAAATATAACGAGGTGGTATGATACCCATAACGGACCCCAGGAGTACGTTGTCTCTGCGGGTGTCCCACTGGGCTCCGTACTCGGCCCACTGCTGTGGAACATCATGTACAACGATATGCTTAATCTTCCAGTCCCAGAGGAAGCCACGGTGGTGAGTTATGTCGACGACATAGCACTGGTTGTAATCGCAAAGCATCCCGAATATACTGTTGCACTCATGCGAGGCAATCAGTGCTGTTAAGGGTTGGCTAGAGGGGTCTCGTTTGAAATTTGCGGAGGGAAAAACATAAGCGGTTCTCATCACCCAGTGCAGTACAAAAAATTATGCCTGCATTTAAATTGGGGACTATATCATCACTTTCACCTATTAAATATCTAGGAGTGATGATCGACGCGAAGATCAGTATATGCAACACGTGCAGCATGTTTGTGACAATGAATGCGCTGCAAGCATGGTCTTGGCAAAGCTGATGCCGAACGCGGGAAGACCAAGGCATGCTGTTAAGTTGCGTATAGCCGCGGTAGTGAGCTTGATCTTCCTCTATACAATGTCAGTTTGGAGAAGTCATCGCAGATCTCAGCCAACGCTCATAGACTAAGTGCAGTCTACAAGAAAATAGCCCTTAAGGTGCGTTCTGCCTTTAGGATTGCCTCAGATGATGCAGCACTCGTCATCTTTGGAAGAATGCCGATTGACCTCTTGGCAGAAGAGATGACGGACATATACAATGCGAAGCCTATCTCTCCTTTATCGCAGACGAAGAACGCCCCAAGGGAAAGATCTGTAAATAGTTGGTAAAAGCAATGGGAACGGTCGGGAAGGGGCCGGTAGGTAAACAGGCTCATACATGCGGGTACCAGAAAATCTGATGCGAAGAATGCCAGCAGCGGATTGAGATGCAATCAACGTAATGATCGCATCTATTCAGAGCTGACTGCAAAAGGCAGAGAAGGCGAAAAAATCGTGGTTACGTACGTTGCGAAGAGACGAAAGTTGATCAAGCTAAAGTGAGCTGACGAGCTGACTCTGCTCCATGATGTAATACCGTATGGCGGTTCTACGGAGCATGGGGGGAGTTGGGGGTGGTTTTAGAGGGTAAAAATCCCACACACTGGCGGGTCCAAGCTGGTGTGTTTTGAAGATTTCCATCACTTCAAAAAAAGAAAGGGCAGACAGGCAGACATTGAATTGATTTCAGTAAAGTTTTGCTTCACACGGTTTATAATATGTGAAACTTTGATTCAGCCTATCCTGTGTTACGACAGCAAGAGAGACGATGAACCTGGGGAGCAAAAAATCTGTGCTTTCGAACATCGAGTCTTCAGGAAATTCTAAGATCCAGTGTGGGTGGCCGACGGATGGCAAATGGGATACAAAAGTGAGTTTTGCTTAACATATGTCGAGCCAGAAGCCCCCATCTATATTAAGATTCAAAACCTCCAGTGGGCAGGCCATGTAGAACGTATGGACGACAAAAGAATTACCAGGCCTACCCAAAGGCAAGGGGAAGGGAAATGGCCACCAGGGAAACCCAGAGAACTCAGTTGGTTTCCGAAAATAGGGGACGGGAAAGAATGGAGACGAACACTTCGGGAGATCAAATACCGTTAAAGGAATATAAAGTGAGATCTTCATTATTTTTTTCAGATTGTTCGGTTGAGTCGAGCCTGAATCCTGTCTTACTTGAAATTTGTACTTTTTGACACTAGTCTGAGGAACCCGAAACTTGTTTTGTAGTCGAGCCCTTTCATTTGGTACTTCAGAGGGGGTTTGACAGTCTGCATATACCGACGATTTTCATCTCAATAGGTGCAGCCATTTTGGAGAAACTGCGTGTGCCAGACGGGCACAAAACTTTCATAATATTATCTTTACTTAGATTCGGCGATTAGAAAAGTATTATATTATATTCGACGATAGATAGATATTGAGTTATAAGCCAAATGAAAGATTTGCTGAAATTGCTTTTTCTTCCTGAGATATGGCCACCTAAGGTCTTTTCAAGCCGCTTAGCCGCGGAAGGATGTTTTTTCCTTTCAGGCCCTCTTTCAGAAATAAATCTTTTCCCAAAAGAATTTATTTTCTCCGTTGACAAACGAAAAGCAACTCCCCAGACGAAGAAGGAGACCTCTTTGGCTCTGGTACTGCAGATTAAATTCTAAGTTTTTCAATTCCCAACCAACGTAACACTAATTAAAATTATATTTAATTTTTTTTTAATTTGAGACACCTCAGAAGACCGAAGTTTTACCACAAAGTCGTCTGCGGCATTTCTGCAGTGATGAGGTGGAGGGTGTTTCGAGATCGCAGAAGCGGTTATTATTAATTTTCAGAAATACATTTTTAAAAAAACGTTGTATGTATAAAAGAAAGTAAAGTTCCCAATATCTCTGGTAGTTCCTTCTCAATTAATTTCCAAAGTAGGCTTGAATATTCTGCTTAAAGTTAAACAACGCTCTCAACTTTGCGTCCAGCATCAATGATTCGCGGCTTAAGCAGAATGCTTGAGACGTCGCGAGAGGATCAGCTTGACAAAATTTTTTTAAATGAGCGTTTTCTTCCTTGTTCAATAACACTTAAGCTCCTGAGCTGCTTGGGGTTGGCATTGTACCTTAAGGCCTTGGATTCCTTTGAGAATGAATGAAGTCATAGAACTTCAAACGAGGCCTGTCACTAACTGAGTGAGTTATTTTGGGGAAAAATATGGAGTGTATTTTTTGCGTTCCGATTGTATCCAGAAATTATAAAAACAAATCAAAATCCGCTGGAGGCTTTCGGGAATGAAAGGAGCGATCGAGGATCGATTCAAATTCATGCGGACGATAGGTTGTGGCATTTTTCCTGGGGACAAGTTCTGGTTTTGAAGTTTAGAGTTTTCTATCTGGAATGTGTTAGGTGATTAGTGGGATTCAGCTAGGCGCCGACAAATAATATCACAAGGTCACTCTATCCATTTCCTCTCAACTATATGTAACTTGTTCCATGTCTTTTTGACTTTAACATTTGTATCTTTTCGACTTTAAGATAGATAATCGAATATCTCATCCCTTTCTGCCGATTCTTGTCTACGTGGAAAACCAGCCAAAACTCGCAACGAACAAACTCATCATTGCCAAAAACAACTTTAATCATTTCGTACTTTCCCATAGCTGATTTTTTTAATTAAACCCGAAATTTGATGCCTGTTCGCTGCTCCCATTTGAAATTCATTTTTAACGAAGATAACCATGCACCAAACACGTTTACGCAAATGAGTGTTGACAGGTGAGAACTGGTTGTCATGGAACATTGAATACATTCTCTACGTCAGTATTTCGTCAGCCAATTGTTTTTTTGCTCCTCAAGGCTAACAACAAGTTTTCGATCTGATTTTTGATGTCACCACTCCTTGCAAAAAATATTGATGTTCCCCCGAGATAAATTTATCCATTTTTAATTAAAGTAAACGTTAGAAGTCATACAGATTTGCATTTATGCAATAATTGTTTATTCAGTTGCATGTACATCTGTTTGTAGACAATTTCGTTATCTGATCTATTGTTCAGCGAAATAATAAAATTCAAGTGGCCATCATGGCGCTCCCTGGCATCACGGCTTAATAACTTATAAATTAGTGGTTAATGCCTTGAATGGCCATTAGGCATTAAGTGAAGCACCCAATTCTCCATAGTTAAGCTGTTCTTCATAAATTTTAGATAAGGACGAATGGGAAGCGGAAAAAATTATCGGGACCGTCTACACTTTTGTGCCGCATGGGCTCCATTTTTTTAATGGTGAGGCTGTTGAAATATAGCTTTTTTTCCTGGAAAGAATTTAATGACAATTTAATCGCTCGAGATTAAAATAGATAGGAAGTAAGAACTGGTTTTAATTAATAAGCTTCTACCTGAATTTACAGCTTAAGATAGTGGCAATAGAAAGACTATTGGGCTTAAAGTGGCACGCTCCTTATCAAGGAGGAATATTCCTCTCATAATTTCAAGAAATGCCAGTGTTGAATTGATTTAGGGATATATGACAATAGTTGACAGTTGGAAGTTATAACGTAGTTATTTTTGATTGATTAGTTTTACCGATTTTTTAAGGTACCTAACGAATTTTTTTCAATATATAAGAGCTAAGTACAATGAAACCTTTCAAATTTTGATAAAAATAATATATTATTTATGCATCTGTGAAGTTCTTCAAAGTCTTCGGTACTAAATTAAAAAGATTAACATCTACATATGTTGGAACTGTCTGACATACGGATTAGATTTATAACACTTTTACTATTTGCAATCAGCCTGGCATTTTCAAGGTAGCACCACTTTTTATCAAAAAAGTTGACTGACGGTTTCGTCCAGGGCAGAGGCTCATCAGACGCTACCTCACCTGTGCCCTGGGAGCACTATGACGTCAGTCAACTTTTTTGATAAATTTGATTTGATAAATAGGAGCCCGTGGACCACAAGAGAGGAAGTATGTTTTACCCAAGTGGTCCGCTCCGTCATCAAGTAGATGCAGACTCAGAACTCCCAGCACCCTCAACAAAAAAAAAACACTTTTTATTCTCGTAAAAAATCGCTTAGCGAAATACAATAGTCAATGGTAGATCTAAAGACTAAGATAAAATTAGGTGCATTTCATTATCCCCTGGTATCTTTATTTTAGACAAGGTCCTACCTGCCACTCTCGCCGGTTTTTAAAAATATAGATGCTACTCCCGAAGGCAGAATATGCGGAGATTTTTTATTGCAGAAAACCTTCCTTTGTCGCAAATTTGATGTATTCAGATAGGGGGCTGCCATCTATCTGGCAGCAGCTGCAGATAGCAGCGCCTACCACCTCGACTTTCTCTAAACGACAGTTTAGAGGCCCCCCTTGAAAGTATTACTGGGGTTTCCAACTCCTTGGGGAAAAATATAAATGCTGGAGCGGAATCAGGTTTCTTCAATCTAAATCGGGCGCGTGAATCTTTTAGACTTCACCTTTTTGACTAGTTTTTATATTGGAGACTATGGCGCTAAAAGTCAGCTCTGATCCTACCATTGTGGAGCCAGTCACATGGCAAAAAAATTTCTCAAAATCTTCAGTAATGATGCTCAAATTAGCAGGTATCCACAACAGACCCGTTTCGTTTCGTTTTATTGATTGAGCTTAAGGGGGTTTGAGAGAGCTGCCTCCGCTGGCTCTGAGGAAGTTGCTTTCGTTTACTTTCGCAGTCTCAAAGGACCCGTGGTCCACTACCAACTATTCTTGTTTTTCAATGATCACGGAGTATGTGCTCTGAAAGAAGAGTCTAGAAACCGAATGGTCGTGACCTTTGTTCAAAATGGCTACATGATCATATGATCCATCGCCTTTTAATGTGCCAATAGGGTGTCAAGATCAGTTGTTAGCTACTTTCACCTTCATCTGAATGGGAGAAAGCTTACCTATTTTGTGGTGGTGATGGAGATCAGTAAGGAAGATCCTCTAAGAAACTATAGATGACACCTGAAGCTAAGCGGTAATCAAAACTCGAAGCCAAGATATCGCTACCGTGCCGAGAGCCGAATGGTTAAGATGTGACCGTGAACGGTGAACTCTGAGTATCAGGCGACCCCCAGTTTCAACTAGTTTTACCGTGGCAAAAAGGGGCTCTGCCGAGATCGATTTACTTTTACCGATAAAACTGAAGCCATGGCAGCCAATTATGAGAAACTAAAAACAAGAAACCTTTTAAGAAACTAAAATTAAATCTCGATCGTGACGATTGCAACCCCGAGTGAAGGTGCAACCCTAAGATCATCGATGGGGAACTTGAGTCTATGCTCAGATTCTCCACTAACTCAAGTGGGAATTAATCTGATTGGGATTCAGTCCTTAACGGACGAGCCGAAGCAGGCCTTTCTCAGAACTTCTGGCCCCGGGCTCCGCTCGGCGTCACCTGCTGAGCTAAAGTCTTGCTCATGGGTACGCATCTATCCTCGAACAGCAAACAGCCTTCAGCCAAACAACCAATGAATCATAACGCCCCCTTTCGGCTATCCCATCTAATTAACTTCGTAAAATACACTTTTTTTCCCTTTCTGGGCACTTCACTTGCTTAGCACATTAAATAACAATTAACTTAAGCGACGTAACAGCTACCATCATTTTTTTATGCACATTAATTACTACAACAAGAAGAAACCTAACCAGTTCTTTTCCATATGAGCAATTTACAGTGGTTTGTAGTTTTACCTCCTTGACCTACTTCTGAATTTTTACTGACCTATCCCAATTCATGATTCCCATTTAATTGCAACATTGTGAGTGTCCAACTGATGATAGCTTTGCGAAATTGAATGCTGGGTAATGTCTTTCATATGCAAAAATCTTACTATGTACTTTTGCCTGGATGCACTAATGGAATTTGGAAGATCTTGGGGAAGATCAATTGTGGGTTCGATTTCATAAAGGTGAATAAAGGTTAATGGCATTTTTCGAAGATCAGGGAAGGACTCAGCTCATCAGGAGAATATTTACCTCAGTTTGGTCATTTTTATCCTCTTTTCTTCTCACTAAAGAATCGGATCTTACAGACGAGCAAGTTAGGACTACCTACTAAACTGGTATGGGAATGCCTTGAGAGACTGAATACACTCGGCTCGTCCAACAAGGTCTGGATACTTTGGGTTCCAGGCCATGCTGGGTTGGAAGGCAATGAGCCAGCGGATGAACTAGGCAAGAAGGGAGCTGGGATGCCTTTACACCGCCCAGAACCCTTCTGTGGAATCGGAAACGGTTTCATGGCTATGAATCTAAGAAACAAAGAGAAACGGTTGAGGGAACTATATTGAGCGGGCCTACCAGGGATGGAGCAGTCCAGGGTGCTTATTGGGGGATACGAACCCATGCGTACAAAGGATTGCTTAAACCTCACCAAAAAGAACCTCCGAATCATAGTGGGAATTCTCACTGGTCATTGTCGGCTGAACTATCACCTAGGCAAGCTAGGGATATCTACGGACCTGCCTGCAGGTTCTGTGAGGAGGAGGACGAAACCTCTATGCACGTTCTGGGACAGTGTCCGGCACTTGTGCAAAGTAGGTCGATACTTCTGGGAGAACACTCAATACCAGATGCAAAGCTGAAACTTCTGGAAGTGGGGAACATACTAAAGTTCCTAACAGTTACAGGCCTGCTTGAGATACTATGATCAACAGGTAAACTATAACCAGTAAAAGGGGCACAATAGTTCTTCAAGGACGCGGGGCGACTTTCCCTTAACAGAATAATAATAATAGGACTACCAACCGGTCGCCGGAAATTTCAAAGCGAGTTGCAAGAGATCAACGCCAAAAGTAAGGGAGTTAGAGTTAAAGACCGCAGTTTTCCGCTATTTTCATCTAAAATATGCCTGCAAGGGAAGTCTTACTTCCATTCCATGGCATTGCCAACAATGGATTTGAAGGGCATGCTAGGGAACTTGACTGTTCACGCCAAGTTTGAATATGCTATCTCTCAATTGTTTTTCCTCCCTCGTCCATCCCCCGCGCGTAAGTTTTTTGTGTTTTAGTCCCCTCCCTTATTAGGCCGTTTGACTGTTTAGTTCCTTTAAAATTGAAATTTTCGATGGTATCAATCCGGCTCGAAACTTCACGTTTCTATTTGAATAGTTTACCTCGGCTGGGTTTAGTTTTTTTGTTACTATTGAACCAAGGCACATGTCCTAATAGGGAGATAATATTTGAGAACCAAGAACCATGGCCCTCATCTCGCCGAAATGCTAGCATTCGGGTTAGCTCTAGCACGTGCCATTCGGTTCCTCATATTATCACATGCAATCGGTATTCACGACTGGCAAACCTGTTAGGGAAGTTTGGCTGGTTGACAGCCTTTTCACCATGTTGGTGCCAAGTTGATGCAACATCATACTCTCTTCGTAGCAGAGTTGGCACCCAACGTGGGGCCACAGTTGTTGCATATGTAACACAGTATTGACACACTTTAGAATTCCAGGAATCATTCCAGCCTGTTTTTACGACCATGCCTTTGATTCTGGCATTTCGGATAGCTGCAATGTAAATTATATCAGGAACTTCGATTTCACCCGAAGGAGAGTTAGTTTTTACGATTAATTTGATAGTGGTGGTATCGTCCTCAAAACCAAAATCCAAGAACGGGGTCTATCATTTCCGTATTTAGTCAATCTGTTTGTCCGAAATTTGGGTCCCATATTTATACTACGTTCTCTTGCGTTTGGTGATGTAGTAACGCCCATGTCTTCATTTCTAACAAACTTCGCCTACTTTCACAGTGCCTTCCGTTGTCGTCAGCTGGGAGCCCTCCCAGGTTCACGATATCCGGGCAGCATAGATCTGCTTCCATATACTGGAATTAGACCAGTTGCGTCCGCATGACCAGCTTCAGTTTCTTTTGCTTTTCCTGGTTGAGGCGAAGGAGAAGGTTCTGACAGGCACACCTGTAGTCCCTTCTCCTTTGCGGCTGAAGCTTCCTTCTGCTCAGCCTGCCTCTTTGATTTTTTGGAAGAGATAGGCAACAGTGTCACCAGCAGGCCGGCCATAGTCAGTTCCTCTCATTAAGGGAGTTGCTGCATTATCCTTTTGGCGGGCCACGCTGTAGACACCGGGTGAAGTTTTTCCACTGAAAGGAGGGGAACATAAATCTGGTAGGGCCCCGACCTGGTTTCTCAAAGTCGCGGGTCGGTTCGAAGTCTATGATTTCTTACCAGTTGGAGAATTACAACCCTTTGTTTCCACCTTCATGTGTTTTCGGACACCCTTAGTGTAGTAGTAAACTACCACAGGCCCCCACCATGACAAGGTGGTGTCCGAGGGGGAGCTAGGCCCCATACATCATTATTTTATCATCCTCCCTGTAGCCCTGACTTGGTTCCCTCAGACTTTTGTTTTTTCGCTTATAGGATGCTATGAAAGATAAATATTTTCTAGGATCATGTTGCTTTGAAGATAGTTCAGAGAAGAGTTGAATGGCCAGAAAATCCCAGAGGAATATTGAAGCATTAGGGTGCTGCTTCAACAATTTAAGATTTATTGGCGAATATATGTAATTAATAAATGAGGTTTTATGAATTTAAAGCCCACTGCCGCTCGAACTACAAATTCGGAAAGGTTCTTTGCATCGTATTGTTAATTGCAAAAACGTGGCGCAAGGAGAGCCATCGATCAACATCGTCAACAAAGCCAAATATCCATTTCATGTGCAGAAGCAATTTGCATGCAGAGCATTCCAGAAGGAAAGAGCGTCAGATGAATCTCTCCTCGTCGTTGATGAGAAGGCAACATTTTTCAATCAAAAGGGAATCACGAGAATCAAAATCAGAGAATCAGCAAACTTTCGTTTGGGTGAACAATTTCGGGATGGATTGGATCCTATCTTTATATTTTCACAATAGTCCAAATCCATCCTTTCTTCCATCTTCCCAAAGTAAAAAAATGTCACAGTTTGAAAATTGTTGAAAATGAAAGATTTGGCACCCACAAAAAGACCAGGAGCGACATTCCTAAGAAGTTCAGACGGGAAGAAGTCCAGATGGGAAATATCTTACAAAGGTTACCTTTAAATCTCATATTTAAAGAGACTTTTGGGAACTTAGGCGCCAGGATCAGGGTTGCGTATCACGCTTAGGGCGTATCCTGGCGCGAAGAGGCTAGAGTTCGGCTAGTGGAGGGACCGGATGGCATAGGGTCCTTTGAAGTAACAATTCCCTTCTCCTTCTCCACACTCCGGTGAAAGGAAATCCGTCGAGGCGGGAGAGCGCGAGGGCTAGTTCGAAGTAATGTGTCAGATAGTTCTAGGCTAGTTCTTTGATGATGTTCAGTTGGTACTTTGACGGCATGCCGTTGCAGGAGCTTTTTCTTGTTTCATCGACTTCGGAAATAAAAGATTATGGTGCTTTTTAAATTAAAGGATGAACATATGAGTGCTGTTTTTAGCCCGGGCGGTTAACATATTTATAAACCTTGCTTCACTATTTTTTTATGGAATGTTGATGTGTATATTTATATTATATTTTATGCTTTCTTATTTAAAAAAAAAGGGGAGAAAATATATGTAAAACAAGGAAAAGAAAAAACAAGGTAACAAATTTTCTTTTTAATAAATTTAAAGAAAAAACGATTTAATTATAGACACAGATTAGCGTTATATAGGATAAGATCAGGTTGTTTACTATTTGTTTCTACAAGAATATATTTTCAATACGGTGTTTATGAACATTTTCCGATTAAATCGCACCAAATAATTAATTTAAAATGTTTAAGGTGTCATATTATGTTGAATTCTGTAGTTTCTCTGTGAGTTATTAATTTTAAGTGGCCTCAGAGGTCGTTCAATTAATTTAGTTATTAAGTTATTTTGAAATTGTTATTTAATTCATTTTTAGAATCAATAAATTGCTATTATTATATTTTGTTCTAAATTAAATGAACTTGAGAACAAGAAAAAAATCTGCCATGGTGTCCATGACATCTAAAAGTTTGATCTGGATTCTTCCGCATTTTCTTGATAACTTATATTTTCATTGCCGAATAAATAATGTTTTAATTTTTGAATATAAATGACAAGAGTTGAAATTTATCTAGATCCCACTTGAGTAAACAGATTCATCTATTCTATACAAATTTATCATTTATTATTTTCAAGGAATTTGATAAAAACAACTGGAAAAACTGAAACAACAAAACCATTTGCCGACAGATTACTCAAGTCCATATTTCTCTATCACGATTCCCTTTCACTATGTAGACCTACAAAAGATACATTTAGAAAAATATTCCAGATTACTTATCACTAATTGTTTAGTAACTAAATTTAACCCTTTTTCCCTGGCTCCACAGACGTCTCTTGATAATAATGTTTTTTGATGTGATCACGTTTTGAACACGAGATAAGAAAAAGTGTGAATGTGAATTCATATTAGAATATAATGAATTCAGGCATTGAAAGTGATTTATGGTCTTGGTTGCTTGCTTGTGTACATTCATATATTACGAACAGAAAATGAGTTTTAAGGAAAAGTTGACATCTATTACGATGATGGATGACTAAGTGCTAATATTTCAGTACCGCCCCGTGTCGTAGGTAAGTACAGTATGACTCTTTCATAAGAAACTGTTCTCCAGTAAGGTCCGATTGCAAAGATTAAATACAGACAAATCGAGGGAGATTTTCTAACTGACTTCTTGCCAAATGCTACCTCATATCTCTGTAATAGGACCATGAAAGAAAAAAATATCTTCTCTCAGGTTGAAAGGCCTAGCATGCCACCTCTAATGGTTATCTGGTTCAGATTTAGCCAGCTTCAATCAGAAACCTCTAAATCGAACTTCCCCACTTGATGTCACTGAATCTGTTCAATCTGTAGAAATATAATAGTTGTAGCTTCTGAATCACATGTCTTTTTATATAGAAAATTTTCGGTTGTTTTTTTGTGGTTATCACCGTGCTGTTGACTTATCAACATCACCCCAAATGAGACCTTCATATTTTTTCTTTATTTTTAAGTCAACCGTTTTTTCATCCCAGGAAGCTACTAGTCATTGCTTACAAAGTGGGGTAAAATTTAAATTAAGAGACTTGTATAAAACACTATCTATGTAAGCATATGCTTCTCTAGCATAGCGTACTCATTAACATTAGACAATCACCGGTTCATCCTGCATCGCTCTTATTTAAAAATTTTAAATAAAATAGCACAGGTTACACGGAGCGAACCGACAGAGCTTGAACTGACAGTCTGAACCTTTGTCACTAAGTCAAATTCACGATTTTCCAAATAAAATTAACTTTTTTCTCAAATCAATTTAACGATTTTCCAAATAAAATTAGAACTTTTCCAAATAGAATTTACAGGATCAAATTATTGCATAATCGAGAAAAAAAAAATATTTATGAAAAGGGACTATATTCCTAGTTTTCACACATAGCTTTTTCGATTACTTAATAATTCCATCCTCTAAATTTGATTTGGAAAAAATGTTAATTTCAATTGAAAAATCGTGAATTAGACTTGGAAAATCATGAATTTGACTTGAAAAAACGTGAATTTGGTAAGGAAAGCCGTAAATTTGATTTGGAAAATTGTTGATTTCATCTGGAACGCCATTAATTGGAGGTAGAAATGTTATAAATCAAAGAGGAACTCGCCACTCGGGAACCAACTGCGCACTGAGAACGGATGAGATAGAAGACCAGTTGTGTGTCTGTGTTTGAGATGGGGGAGAGGCAAAGCCTCTGAGCACTCAGACCGTGGTGGCCCATTGTACTCGATTCCCCCATCTAACGAAATATCCCAGATTTGTTTATGTAACACAGAATTTACGTTAGTGGATGTGATCATCATCATCAACGGCGCAACAACCGGTATCCTGTCTAGGCCTACCTTAATAAGGAACTCCATACATCCCGGTTTTGCGCCGAGGTCCACCAATTCGATATCCTTAAAAGCTGTCTGGCGTCCTGACTTACGCCATCGCTCCATCTTAGGCCGGGTCTGCCTCGTCTTCTTTTTCTACCATAGATATTGCCCTTATAGACTTTCCGGGTGGGATCATCCTCATCCATACGGATTAAGTGACCCGCCCACCGTAACCTATTGAACCGGATTTTATCCACAACCGGACGGTCATGGTATCGCTCATAGATTTCGTCATTGTGTAGGCTACGGAATCGTCCATCCTCATGTAGGGGGCCAAAAATTCTTCAGAGGATTCTTCTCTCGAACGCGGCCAAGAGTTCGCAATTTTTCTTGCTAAGAACCCAAGTTTCCTAGGAATACATGAGGACTGGCAAGATCATAGTCTTGTACAGTAAGAGCTTTGACCCTATGGTGAGACGTTTCGAGCGGAACAGTCTTTGTAAGCTGAAATAGGCTCTGTTGGCTGACAACAACCGTGCGCGGATTTCATCATGTGTGTGTGATTTTCGACCCTAGATAGGAGAAATTGTCAACGGTCTCAAAGTTGTATTCTCCTATCCTTATTCTTCTTCGTGTTTGACCAGTGCGGTTTGATGTTGTTGGCTGATCCGTCTTCGGTGCTGACGTTGCCACCATATATTTTGTCTTGCCTTCATTGATGTGCAGCCCAAGATC
The DNA here is from genome assembly GCF_905115235.1 of Hermetia illucens. Lineage (NCBI taxonomy): Eukaryota > Metazoa > Arthropoda > Insecta > Diptera > Stratiomyidae > Hermetia > Hermetia illucens. The sequence continues at coordinate 167,647,543 of NC_051851.1, forward strand.
TCGTGCCGCCTGCTCGATCTGGATGAAGGCAGTTTGTACGTCTCGGGTGGTTCTTCCCATGATGTCGATATCGTCAGCAGAGGCCAGTAGTTGGGTGGACTTGAAGAGGATCATACCTCTTGCATTTACCTCAGCGTTACGGATCACTTTCTCGAGGGCCAGGTTAAAGAGAACACATGATAGGGCATCCCCTTGTCGTAGACCGTTGTTGATGTTGAATGGTCTTGAGAGTGATCCTGCTGCTTTTATCTGGCCTCGCACATTGGTCAGGGTCAGCCTAGTCAATCTTATTAATTTTGTCGGGATAACGAATTCTCTCATGGCCGTGTACAGTTTTACTCTGGCTATGCTATCATAAGCGGCTTTAAAGTCGATGAACAGATGGTGCAACTGTTGTCCATATTCCAACAGTTTTTCCATCGCTTGCCGCACAGAGAAAATCTGATCTGTTGCTGATTTGCCTGGAGTGAAGCCTCTTTGGTATGAGCCAATGATGTTCTGGGCGTATGGGGCTATTCGGCATAACAAGATAGTGGAGAATATCTTATAGATGGTACTCAGCAAAGTGATACCTCTATAATTGATGCATTGTGTGATATCTCCCTTTTTATGTATGAGACAGATAATACCTCGTTGCCAATCGTCAGGCATTGATTCGCTGTCCCATACCTTGAGGGCAAGTTGATGAACCACTTGGTGTAACTGGTCGCCTCCATATTTAACCAATTCGGCTGTAATTCCATCGGCTCCTGGCGACTTATGATTTTTTAGCCGATGAATTGCACGGACTGTTTCTCCTAAACTTGGTGGTGGCAGTATTTGTCCGCCGTCTTCAGTTGGCGAGACCACCAACTCGCCGATGTTCTGGTTGTTCAGTAGCTCATCAAAGTATTCAACCCATCGCTCTAATATGCCCATTCTGTCGGAAATCAGATTTCCCTCTTTGTCTCGGCGGGATGAGCATCGAGGTGTATAAGGCTTCATCCTGCTGACTTGTTGGTAAAACTTCCGCGCTTGGTGCGGTTGCGCCCTGTACTTTTCTAGTTCACAGACTTGTTGGTTCTCCCAAGCTTCCTTTTTCCGTCTGTGAAGTCCCTTCTCCGCTCGACGGAGTTCGCGCGAGTTTCTGCGCGTGCCCGCGTTCTTTGAGAATGCAACATTACTCGGTATGCGGCATTCTTCCGTTCCGTTGCTAGCTTACATTCATCGTCAAACCAGCCGTTCCGACTCCTTTTGCGGCTGGGGCCAAGTATGTTTGTGGCCGTATCCATGATAACGTTCTTCAGGTGGTTGTGAAGATCATTTGTTGATGCTTCATCTCCGGGTCCTCTGTTGACTACGGTTATTGCGGCATCCATTTCCTTCCTATAGGTGTCGCGGATGGTTGTGTTGTGGATGGCTTCAGTGTTCACTCTCACCTGATTGTCAGAGGGGATTCTAGGTGGTATTGTTATTCGAGTTCGGAGCACCATGCCAACGAGATTGTGATTCGAGTCTATATTGTTCTGACATTCATCAAGGCTGAGAGGTGGCGGCGTTCGATCAACACGTGGTCAATTTGGTTGAAAGTGATCCCGTCTGGAGAGGCTCACGTATGTTTGTGCTCATAAAGAAATACTGCAATTTCTTTTTTTGTAAATGAACGTAAATCTTACATTCCGATGCGCGTTGTTCAGAACCTCTAGCATCTACCCCACTTTATCCCTATGGACAATGGTGAAAATGTTATCCACTTATCTTGTCCAGGTTTCAGGAAGCCGGCCTTTGGAATGCAGGTCATTCTTAATCCTATTCATGAAAAGGTCACTCAAGAAGGGTAATAGGGGGATACTGATTGTCACACCTCTGGTGTAGGTGTGAAGCAAATCAAGTTCCATGAGCACACTGCTTTACCATTTCTAAGTCAGGGATGTGAGATTTTCATTAGTAACTACTCCTTCAGATAAAGAAGCGTATCCTTCACCGGGAGTTTTGGAAATAAGACTTTCGCGTCGAATAACGATAGTCGACCCAGTGATGTAAAGTTCACATCCTTTGGTTTCCTGATGAGGTCCTCCACATATATATTCCTAATGGCCTACCCAGTTCCTTTCTTATAAAGAAATAAAAGGACTCTGGTTGCTTTTTCTTACAACGAGATATAATTCTTTAATTGTAGACGGGCATTTTAGTATTTTAACCACAAGACTGAGATTGAAAAGTTGAGTTATTGATGAAAAGGATCAACATGGAAACCGGGACAGGTCCCCAATGATACCGAATTTCGCCACTAAGCAACATCATGGTAGCATTTAAATCCTCCTCAGAACCGGAGGTAACTGACTATCTATGAAATTAGAATCGAAATCTACTCAGAAGAGGGATTTATATAGGAGATCAAGAACTTGGGGATTTTACAGCAGAAACAAAGCAATACTACACAGCAGTAGTAGATGTTTATGCATCATATTCAAAGGAATTGAACTCGAAGTTGATCCCAAGAAAGTAAAAGTGAAAAATATTGCATTCAGAGAGTGCGGTAATTGTGGACAAAACTGCATTGCTATCGATAAAGGATGCAAAGGCTATGGATAACACTATCCTACTCGGGTCGGACGAAGAACATCAAAAGGCGGCTACATACACGTGGAGTCCGGGTCACCTTGACCAGCAGACGATACCTACTTAGGACCTGGTTACAATCATCATCATCATCAACGGCGCAACAACCGGTATCCGGTCTAGGCCTGCCTTGATAAGGAACTCCAGACATCCCGGTTTTGCGCCGAGGTCCACCAATTCGATATCCCTAAAAGCTGTCTGGCGTCCTGGCCCACGCCATCGCTCCATCTTAGGCAGGGTCTGCCTCGTCTTCTTTTTCTACCATAGATATTGCCCTTATAGACTTTCCGGGTGGGATCATCCTCATCCATACGGATTAAGTGACCCGCACACCGTAACCTATTGAGCCGGATTTTATCCACAACCGGGCGGTCATGGTATCGCTCATAGATTTCGTCATTGTGTAGGCTACGGAATCGTTACAATCAGTCAAGGATAAAAAAGAGTATAGGAAAAAAGGAGCGTTGATAAGATCTCCTGCCCAGACTGCGACAAGATTTACATAGGGCAAATAAAATGGCTAGTCCCCACCAGGGTGTGAGAACACTTAAAGGAAGCCGAATCCGCAAAAACTAAGAATAATCCACATATAAGGTCCGCAGTTGCAGAGACATATAATAGAACAGGGACACCATATGTCGTTGAATAACGCCAATATCTTGAAAGAGGTGAACCACGTTAAGAGGCTAGATTTCTCCCCGGAGAAAAAGTTAAACATGAATATGAAGGTCAATTCCTTTGGTATTTCATCAACTGAAAATGAGCCACATAACCCCAAATATATCAGTATGGCTGTAAATACGATATACCTTGACTGAAATGAAACGTGAGGCTGAACTCCTTGCAAACACAGAGACAGCAATAGAAAAAAAAATCCACAAATGATAGCATTCTCTCCCGATAGATCTTGCTGACCCGGATGTAAATTAGACACGACCCTTGGATTCCGTTTCCAGTCTTGACATCTCCTGACTTTAATATATGCAGATGCACCCTCTTCTTCTTCTTCGTAGCACTACAATCCGTTTCGAGTCTTAATCGAGTTTCCGTTAAATGACCGTTTCCACCAATTATTTATAATTAATTGAAATGTCAGCGCCGACTGAGTCCTCAAATCCTTTTCTCGGGTTGTCAACCGTTCTGAAGCTTTGAATATCCTTTTTGGGTATTCTTAAGTCGCTGATTCGTTGAATGTGGTCAGCCCGCTGGAGCTTTCGCATTGGTATCAGCTCCGAGACTTTCGGATCTTTATATATACCGCACAGCTCTCCCTAATACCTAATTCGCCATCTGTCATACTCTTGAACTGCTCCCAGGCGTTTTTCAGCAATTTCCTTTCAAAAGTGTTTAGTGATTTGGCAGAAACCGTTTATTTGACACAACGGATGAACTAGCTTTGTTAGAATACCAAACTGAAGCACCCAGCATCGACACTGTCCTATGCTCGTTTGAATACGGCGAATATTTGGTAGGCGTAGACGGTGATATTTCAACACTTCCTCAGCATTTATTCCACAGTTGAGAGTTCATCTACTATTGAACATCCACCTCCCAGGATTTCGGTTAATACGTTGTATGATGATGCCTTTTACGACATTCTGCGCATTTCTACGTACCTTATTTTTGCGCAATGCTTTTAAGCGCCTATTGTGGGCAAAGCTCTCTGACACTTTGCCACTACTTGTAATTTATCAACTTTTGTCAGTAGACATTGAGATATTTCCTGGGTTTCACGCAGGAGCTGGCTTCTAGAAATAGCGAGCAACCTGCCAGGATCTGCGGACATGTCATCTTTTGGATTATAGCGCTTAGAACGGAAATTTGAACATCAGCCATTGAGGAATGCTGAGAATTTTTGTCTATTTTCCACTTTAGTGTACGATTTGCTGGCGTAATGGAAAGACAAGGCCAAAAAGGCGGTCCGCAGCAAAAACTATCGTCTGCTACGCTGTCAAATAATACGAACCAGTTCATGGAGAATATCAGCACCATGGTCCCGAAACTAATGAAGGTCCTGGTGATTCAACGTGAGTAATTACCGTGTAGGCATAATCATGCAGTAGCTAGCAAAACGGCACTGTCAGTGCAGGCTCAGCATTCATACCAGTAAATGCGAGGCCTATCTGACACCTTTGCCGTAACTTAGGGATACGGCACCCGAGTTTTGCAACCCCAGACTTGAGCCCGCTATGTGGACACAACCACAACCACCGTGAAACTTCCACTAGAGGGCTATCCACAGATAACCGGGGCGTCAGCACATCCTCCAGGGAGAGCATATGCTCTCCGAGCCGGCCCGGATGACCATCGGTGAGGCTTAACTAACACAAAGTTCAAGTTAAAATAATAATAAAAAAAATAATAAGTGATCATGGCAGACCGCACTCAAAATTTAGGAGTGACCTCCTTCCTTCTAGTGCACGGGCTACTCTACTTGTCAAACCCATGTCAGGGTTTTGAGTTAATACATTCGGGGTCAACAATACCTGTAGCCGCTTTCGGTTCCGCTGCTCTACAGGGGAAAGTAAAGGCAGCTTCTGATAAGTTTGTGTCTGTTACTAAACCGTCAGCAACACATTTTCTTAAGAAACAAATATATCCGTGCGGGAGACTTCAATTCAAAACATTCTGGGCTCTAAGTTGGTCCTTCTTAAAAATATTTATGAGGCAATTTAGACAGCAAACTTGATGCCATATCAGTAGCCGAGCCTATCCTCTTACTGGATAGAAACACGGGAATAATTTTTCGCCGAAGATTTCATTAAAAAGTAAACCTGACATTTGAAAAGTGCTTGCGGGTTTTAAACATTATACTCAAATTCACCCGCCTCTATAGTAATACTCAAATCTTCGAAGAAGTCAATTCATCAATAATTTTGAAGCTTCGGTATAACATGCACGGAGAGAATAGCCACTGAATAGGTCTTCCCAAGTGAGAAACAACAGAGGATCAGAAGTCTGATAAACAACGATTTTGGGCGAGCTATCTACTTCTGAGTTCAGTAACTATTGGTTATGGGGAGCTTCTAAAAAGATCAATAAACCAACAACCAGAGAGTCTCCATTAAGAACTGTCTCAGCGAATTGGACTAAAAGTAATGAGGAAAAAGCCAGAGCGATCGTAGTTCACCTAGAAGAAGCAATCAAACGAATTGAGCCCCAAACCCCTTATGAATTTCCTAGATGTCCAATTAATGCCAGGTCGAATTGTCTGCAAATATCCTTGAAAGGAGTCCACATCTACAGCTGCTATATGGAGCCCTACACTTGCCGAGTATGAGCAGATGTTGAGTGCAATGGTTTTGAATGCACGAGGACGCTGGGCGACCATAAAAGCAGGCAATTTTCATGCGTGGGGCAGCCCAACGAATGTGAGGGGACATGTTTTCGTCGAAGTATTCCCGTAGCTAGACGTGGTACTTGCGAATATTGAGGTCTCGTACACCTTCAGGGGAAGAGGTCTATAGTAGATCTGACATACGTGAGTGGGGCTTTAGCCAGTAGAGTCACCTGGCATGTCAGTGAGGACTATAATCACAGCGACCACCAGGCAATCAGCGTGGAAATCAAGGGCAGATCAAAAGTTCTTGCAGAATGCCGGGTGTTTTGCTCGGCTGGACCGTGAAAGCTTTCGAAGGGGACACGTTATCTGTGGCACTCAAATCCGACATATCCCTGAAAGGCACGGCCAAAGAAAAAGCCACCCCAATCATCCGATCGCGACGCGATTCTACTATGCCTAGAAGGCGATTGCTCCCTAATAGGCAAACCAATTACTGGTGGAACAACGAGATCGCAAGCTTGCGAGCCGCATGCTTCCGAGCAAGGAGTCTCTACCAGAGCAGGAAAGCCCGGTGACGATGGTTGAGAGGAGGTACACCCGCCTAAGGGAAGCCATTAGGAGGAATTCAGCTTCAAACAACTGTGTGACCATGCCGATATAAACGCTTGGGCGAGGACTATAGGGTAGTAATGATAATTTTTTTAAATGCCAAAGATTGAGTTTTTTTCCTCATGTATGGGTATTTGGAAGACCAGTTGTCCTCTTGTCAGTGGAGTTCTTGTCTCTCAAGGAAAAAACTCACTATTCAGCATTTAAAAAATAAAATTTGTCTTTTTTTTCATTATAAAATAAGCCAAGAAAACGAGACGCACAACCGAAGAAATACAGGGTGGTAATAAAACGGCTGCGGAGATTACCCCAGGTGAAACAGATTGTTACAGCCCTACTCATATTTCCTCACCACGAAAATAGGGGAAAGCAAACGGTTGTCCAGCAAAATGAAAGCATAATATCTCCAGTAACTATGAAGGAGTTGCGAGAAATATGTGGCATGATCGGTGACAACAAGGCCTCACGTTTAGATGGTATCCCTAACCGAGTTTTGAAACTGGTAGTGTCAACACCCTTCGAGACATGCCTAAACGAAGGAATATTCCCTGTCAAGTGGAAAAAACAAAGCAAACAAGCCACCTGGAGATCCAGTATCTGTCTGCTGGATACAAGGGGGAAGATTATGGAAGGCGCCATCTACAACACACTCCTACCTATCGCCGAAAACATCAATGGCTTGTCGGAACGCCAGTTTGGTTTCCGGCGTGCCCACTGCTGGCGCTGGAGTGAGAACAATGAAGTCCTGGTTAGAAAGAGCCAAGCAGCCAGTGCTACCGTGGCACTTGCAAAACTATTGCCACATATTAGTGGGCCGAAGCACTGACGGAGGCTTCTGGCTGGAGTGATGCATTCCATCCTACTTTACTTGTCACCTGTGTAGGCAGAGGCGCTTGAAAACTCTCAGAGACGCAATTAGGTGAATTCGGTTTACCAGCTAATGGCTCTGAGGGATTGCAGTGTGTTTAGATCCACATCAGACGAGATAGTATTAGTGGTGACAGCATGATTCCCGTCGCCCGGTCATACAAAATAAAGAGCATTGGAAAGCGCGTTCAGAGTTTAACAACATAACAAACATATATAAATGTATCGGAATTGCTTAAGGGGAGACATTAAGACAAAATACATGGAATTGCACGGCAGCAGGGGCAGGTGAATAGCATGGTTACTAAATATGATTTAGGGTCTATCGAATTACATTGTGAATTACTTCACCATACACGTGTGAAACATTAGCCAAACTACCAACGTATCTTCTTTAAAAAGAATTTGAACTCTTTTGTCCTCCTGGTAATAAGTTTGATAAAGTCTAAGATACATATACAACGTATGTCCATATCATATGAACACTAGCCCATTCTCTGTACATCTTCACAGTTTCACATTCAAACGAGAGGAAAGTCAGTCAGTCGTACGTTTATAGAAATTAACATCAATAAAGCGTGTTTAGGAAGTTGGAAACATACAAAGTCCATTCTTATACTGAACACAACGTGAGCACAGACACACACAATATTAATCAATCTACAATTTGATTGTACGACGAAACAAACTCAATTCTATCTGAAAATTGCCGTCTTGTCTGATGAATGTGAAAGGAACAATGAACGAACACGATATTGCCAACGAGCTCTCTGTTTGTTTTCATCTTATTTTGAGTAATCTACAAGTTAAAGATGGAATAAGGTTGATAGGAAGCCAATTGAACTGATAGCGGGGATTTAATATTTGTTATTGTTGATTAAAGAGAAATGAAAAGATTGAACTCTATCGGGGATGAGATGTACGAAAGACGTTAATTGTATATATATACGCGCGGTTTTCTCAGTTGGCCCTGAACACTCTAGACCTCTTTTCTTTCAATGGCGAACGGAGGAATTATAATGGTTGAACGGTCTTGAAATCAATCAATGCTTCACTAACATGACACATTGGGCTTGGTGGGAGCGAAAAATGCGCAAATATAATAAAAAGCTTTAAGTGCCTACGTCTTCATAAATACGCAAAATTCGAAGAGAAGAAGCGCAATTCGCATTCGCCCGCCCAGGGGGAAAATAGGTTCCAGGGTAAAAAATGTGCCAAAATTCACGAAAGGAAGAAAAGGTCTTGATCATATGTTGGAGTAAAAAAATTATCTGGGATTTAGAGTATAGTATATTGGGTTGTTCGGAAAGCTACTTCCTTTTCGTTTCCAATAGAGGACATAATTTAATTTTGTTACAGCCAACTCCACGCTTAAACCTACCATACACGATCCGGCAGACCTGTTAGTTGTACCTCATAAGTCCACAGTCCATCCGGCCGTGGATTGGACCAAAACCAACATACATGTACCTGCATCCCACACGTGTACCGGTTTGTTGAACTCCTTTCCAGCTATCCAGATGGCTGAATCGTTTTTCAATTGATCAGCTTCCGTCTGTACATGAAGGTCCTTTGGGTTTTAAAGTGAATACCTGCCGTGTAGGCATGATTCCACAATCCTCTTCGGACACGGATGGATTTCAAGACCGCCATCGGACCCCTGTCGTGATTGACACAGTGGTACTGGCAGGCTCAGAATTCATACCATAAAGCAACTATGTGGTACCGCACCCGAGTTGTACAGCGTAACTCCACGTTTGAGCCCATAAGGTACAACCACCATGAAATTCCCACAAGTGGCCAATCGAAAGTAACTGGGCCGAGAGCAGATCAGGGACATTTATACAGTCCGAACTGAAAGGCCAGTCTATAACCAGTTTACTGTAAACTGTTCAGGCGTAACTAACAGGCCGGCTAGATCATGTATGACAGTCATCAAACTTAAACTATCATTATACACTTTGACAGGCGATACAGCAAGGCTGGCTTATTAAAAGGTTTGTTTCTGTGAAATAGTTTTATTTGGTCCTCTATATATATAGTTCGGCCTGTCGGTTACGCCTGAACATTCCGCCTGAACATGACCAGTAGACGGAACGTGGGTGGTATATGGTTGGCTTGTCAGTTTGCACTTTTCAGGCGGTGGTGATTGAATGAGAAACAATTTGGCCGTCCGGTCAGACGGAAAGAAGATAAGGCAAACCGGGTTGATGCGCCCGGTCGGCGGTCGTCGAACAAAGGCTGTTTAGGCAGTGAGTGAGCATTTTCATCGTTGGTAAACATTTTTTGCTCAAATGCTCAAATACAAAAATATCTTTGATTTGCGTCTCAACGCCTTTCAGTCTTAAGTGAACGCATGGTGTCGTCTGGCTTGCCGCTACGTGGATGGTGTTTTCAGTCCAACAGGCAGCCGGTTTGACTGTTCAGACGTGTCTAACAGCATAGTATACTTTACTTTTCTACTGTCGTAAACGTAAATTGCTATATCAGCAAGAAAAATTAGTCGAGCAAACACCGGGCTCTTTTCACCCCTGTCTTGTACAGCCGGTGTATACGTAAAAAGTGCGGGAAGACTAGAAGAACTGTCTCTGTAAATAAAAGTAACTCAACGAAAAGGACGAAGTGCACGATCCCGCCATGTTAGATGAGGAAAAGGATTACAAGTTACTGAGAAAAAAAAATAAAGGGCGAAACTCGTGATCTGTACAGCTATTTGGGGTTAGAGAATTGTATTGTAATGATAATATGGATGCCACGAACGACAGCTTAATAGCATCTCAGCGAATCATGTCTACACAATCATCACGGGAGGGAGCTGAGTTTTGATGGCACACAAACATTTTTGGCAATCAACCAGTTCTTGTTCCGTGTGGAAACTTTGGCATACTCAACTTTACAGGGGAATTTCGGTCCGCTGTGCACTTATGTACATATCCTGTTCAGAGATAGAGTAGCAGATTAGTATTGGGATTACCAACTGGTCTCTTCGAAGAATCGGATGGACCTCTTGTCGTGAGGCTCTTCGCCAGCAGTTCAAGCACTCTTTAGACTGGGATATCCTTAAACTGATGTGAGGTCACACTCAACGTCCTCTAGTCAATAGGCTAGAAAATTCCTTAGCCGAAAATAAACTGATAGAACTGCTACATTGTGAGTTGAGATCGGACGTTTAGAGGGTTTCCAGCTAATACGCCTCGCAAGCTACGTAGGTTAGTACAGCAGAGCGAAGATTCAGAGAATTGTCTCTCAAGCATATTTTCTCTGATCAATTGTCCAGCCTTTTTGCCGAATCCTGGAGAGCAGGTAAATATCAAGTACATTTCAGGAAATTCTTCGGTTGAGAACGTCATGGCAGGGAGGGGGGGGGATCTCTGAGGCAGGAGAGCATAGAGTTAGGATGCGATTCGTCGTGGATCTTCCCTCTCGATCACGGCATCCGAATCCAGGGGTCGAGGCGTTATTTTTTTATTCCCAGATTTAGATTTAGATCGCATGTTTGCTTGATTTTTAGGATTTGGTATAGACCCACAAATCGGCCAAGAAAGCTTGAAGTTTCTGTAAAACACACATGAGCGACTGCAGTATTCAGAGGACCCCTACCCTCCCCACATTCCCGAGCCTGGCTAACATAGAACGAAGCAATAACCAAGCACGTGTCCTCCGTAGACACGTGCTCCGGTGGAACGTGAGTATTTGAAAGCGGACCTTCACCGTTAATTTGTCAATTTTTTTTAATTGTTGGGGTAGTTCTTCCCCTTCAATGGTCTCCGGCTACAAAGGAAGGTCTCTATCCATTGAACAATCACTTGATGCCATTACAGAATTCCCGGAAAAGGAGTAAAATGAATTCACTTGTTTGGGAGAAGAAATAAGTTACAAAACTGGGTTTAAATCGTCGAGTTAAACATGGGAAAAATTTGACGAAAAATATAAAAACCTAGCGAAAACTTAAAATGTGTACGCCTCGGTAAATATGCTAAACTAGAAGGAAGAGAAGGCGAGGGTAATTCATGATTACTCGTGTGGAGAAAGAAGTGAACTTCTTGATCGCTTGCCTGGGGAAGAAAATGAGACCTGACTGTTGACTGTTTAAAAAAATTAGTGCATTGTGTGCTATCAATCCAAAGCAAGGACCTAAACGGGGTTGCGTCTGAGGTGGAAATCTGGACTGCATTGAAAGCGTCTATTGGCGGTGTTAGCCAGGCGTACCGTGTCGACTATGTACGGGTACCAATCGAGGTAGGTTTGTATATTGAAAAGACATACAGGTGCTATTAATTGGCCGACCTCATATATCAGGCGTAGGAAAAGAAGTCACATTAGCGCGAAGTTCCAGAAGGATCAAGTATCCTGATTTTAAGAAAGCAATGCAATGGAAGAATGAAATTAATTTGAATCAACCACACCTATTGTAGGGTCGTTTGGAATTCGCTCTTGCCAATCATAGTTTGACTTAAGGACCAAATGAAGCGGAGGGAATAAACAGCTAATGGAAGGTCTGTAAATACTCTGTTTTATTAGATTATCAAACTCTTTCCCTGCAACAGCTATTTTCTGAGGTGATAGGGGATGGACCTTTGAGAAGATCGGGAAACCGGTAGTGTCGACGTGGTACTGTACATCGTGCTTAACCAGCTAGGAAAAACTACTCTCAGTAGTGATGTTGCGACATTTTCGGAGAAGTGTGTGAATGCGTTGGTCGGCAACATCCTCGAAAACAATGGAAAGAATGTCGTTTTCGCTGGTGGAGATTTTTCCTGACAACTTTAAAGAGGTTGCGGGGTTTATTAAAGGTTTGTTCTGCAGGTCCACCAACAGCCTATCGTGACACAGGAAGTCTGCGCCTAAAATGAGGGTGCTAATGTCCCCCAAAACGAATCGCCACGAAAACGTTCGGTGCAGTCTGTGACTCACGTCCACCTACCTAAGTGCATAAATGCGGATGGGAGAGGAGTTCATGTTCTGCGGAATCAACGTGTTTGGAAGTGGCACCGAGAGAACCGACACCTCAGCGTCTGTGTCGATCAGGAAACAACGCCTACTCAGAGGGTCGAATATTGTAAGGCGGGCTTTGGTGTGCGGTTTTGATACCATAAACTCCTAAGACCGTGGCTGCTGTTATGAGAGCAAGTAGGCAGAATCCAGTCGGCTCGGATCTTCAGAGCCAGTCCGTAGCATTCACGAAGGAAAGCAGCTCTCCCGCCCTGTAGCTAGAAATATCTCTGAGGTCCCCAAAGAATGGTTTACTCAGTGTCCGGAACCTGACTCTAGCTAGAGCTGGCCAAACGCATAGGAGGGTTCCCTCCCTTCTTAGCAGCTTCTTTAATGCGAATTGTAGGGCATGTCGAGCCTGGCGGCATGATCCCCCATGGTTCAGTGCCCCGTGCATGCCGCGGTAATCTTGTATGCGTTTGCACGCGACTGATACAGGAGCTCTCATGTTCGGGCTATGTGATAAGCGGGCCAAATCCTCCTTGGCAATCGCCAGCGGGACACTGACTGTATTCGTTGGAGCGCTGACAAGAGCATTCCCCCTCTATGTTCCTATGCCCGGGAACCTAGATGGTGACCTAGAGCGTGCCGCCTAGATGGTTCAGCGCGTTTTTGCACTGCACGACAAGCCTGGAGAATGTCGTCGCTGAGTACAAGGCCTTAATAGCCGCTTTGCCGTCGGTCAGATTGGCTACGTTACGCTTGGGGCTGGGATCATGCTCCAGCCATCGACAGACTTCCAGTATCGACAGTATTTTCGCTTCTAACACACTGGCGAAACCTAGTAGACCATATGACTCGGATACACTGTGTGTATTCGAGGCATAGAGGACTATACAGGTCTTCTTAACATTCAGTTCTCTGTTCAATCTTCAATTTAGTTTTGGATCTTGGATGAGAAGAAGAGCCAATTTTTGTTCATTCAGCCGTGGTAGGTGGCAATCAGGTACCCTTGTCTTGGTGGTAAATAGCATCAGTTCCGTTATTGTTGGGTTATGCTGAGTTCGCATCTTGCGGCCCACAGGCACACCTTTCGCAACGCTCCTTTCACGATGTCGCTCATAATGGACGGAAACATCCCTGACACTAATATCACTAACTCGTCCGCATACACCACTACCTTCAGCCCCCTGCTGTCCAATATTCGTAAAATTTCAACCATCACTATTAACCAGAGCACCGGAGGGGTCACCCTGGGGCGTACCTCTGTTCATAGCTCTGGTTAAGTAGTTGCCTCCAACTGGACTATACTGGTACTTAGCATGGATATAATCCAATATGTAAGAGACCCCTCTAATCCAATACTGGTCAAGGCCTTCTTGATGGCGTTGGTACTAATGTCGTTGAATGCCCCCTCTATATCCAAGAAGCCAGCTAGGGTATACTGCTTGTACTGTGACCGCTCAACCGTGCCAATTACCTTGTGCAGAGCGGCTTCTGTGGATTTTCCTTTGAAGTTGGCGTGCTGGGTCTTAGAGAATGGCGTTCTCTCTATAATCGTCCTTAAGTAGATGTCCAGGACGCACTCTAAGGTCTTCAGCGCGCAAGAGGTGAGCCTAGTTGCTCGAAAGTCCATCGCGGCCGCGTCTGCCCGCATTCGATGTGAAAACCACTCGTGCACGTCTTCAGAACTGTGGTACGTACCCAAGAGAGGTACAGTTCTGGTAAATCTCAATAAACCACGGTATAACCCTTCCCTGCTGCTTCTATAGCATGATTGGCATTATGCCATCTGGGCCTGGAGATTTATATGAGGAGAAGCTGTTTATAGCCCAGCGGATCCTATCCTTGACAATTACCGATTTGATAGTCTCGCACGGTTGGGGTGGCCGCAAACCCTCCGGGCAAGGTTCTGACTCACAGGCCTCTTCGCTGGCGGGAAAGTGCGTCTGAGCCAGTAGCTCCAAGGTTTCACTAGAAGATTCCGTCCAGAAGCCTTCCGACTTTTTGAGAAAGGATGGGCTCTTAGGTTCCTTGCGCAGAATCTTACTGAACCTCGCGGAGTCGCTGGTACTTTCGGTGTTCTAACAATAATCCAACCAGGACCGCCTTTTGCCTATAGAAGATATTGTAGATTTTCCTGGTCAGCTTTCTGAGACCGGAGAGATTTTCTTTCCACCACGGTGGCAGCGCCTTCTTGCTGCATTCAGCAGAGCACGAAACTTTAAAGGCGATATCGAATGCCTTTTCCAGTGCCCCAACCTTTGAATCCAGTTTATTTGTCGTACCAATCTTGCCAATTTTGGTTTTCTGGGGTCTCTGGAGTTTGGAGACCTCTGCGGTGAGATCTAGACTGAAAAGTATCCAACTGTCATCTGAGAAGGATCTCTGGTCAGACACTCTCTAATTCTCCATCTTAAGAATCCCATTGTCGGTTAGTAGGGTGATATCAAGGCCCTCTTTACAATCGTCACAGTTCTCCAAACTGGGGAAATGGAAGGTTATTGTACTGCCCTTGTTACACACTGATAAGTTTGTAGTAATAATTAAATCAAAGAATGACTCACCTCTCGCGTTGATTTCCGAGCTGCCCCAAAGCGTATGCCTTGCATTGGTGTCGCAGCCTATCAACAGATTGACTTTCTTTGTTTCTATGGTGTTCGTCAGATTTTGTAGTTATTCTGGCGGAGCTGATCGGTCGTGAGCCATATAAGCCAAGGAAATATACACGTTCTCTGCCCCCCCCCCCCCCGTGCTTCATTTTGACCACGAATAGGCCTCTGGAACCGGACTTGAGTCCGGACTCAGTGAAGCGCGCAGACTTTCCTCCGCGGGGATACTTGCTCTAGTTCTGTCTTGATCAGTCTCTTCTGTGCAGTGGAATAAATTAAAATATTTGCTTTAGAACCGTTTGATGGTTCGGTCACCTCCGACTCAGGGTTCCTGTATTAATACGATTTCGATGTCTTCCTCTAAGAGATTAGTTGAGGCGCACTTCGAGTGCTGCAGATTTATCTGCGTTACCCTCAGCATGATCTGCTCGCGTAGGAGGTTCGTCAGTCCCCGTCGGACCGTCAATCCTCATCTCCTCCAACAGCTCGTTGGCGACGTCGATTGAATCCAGGTCGTCGTCCGGTATTGCAGAGCGTAAAACTTTCTCTTTTGCGTCCCTGACTCTGAATCACACTTTATAGTCGACTCCAGTACCTCCAGGCAATCTCCGTTTATACAGAACAGAAAAGGTTGACTGTTTGTCTGGGGTTTCTCGTCCTTGATAACAACCCAGTCGTCCATGGGAATACTGGGGTTTTAGAGGCGCAGGTATTGAACGAGCTTATCCTTATCCATGCGGATCTTCGGCAACCGATTCGAGCGACCGGTCCCCTGGGAATCTCGTCATAGGGGATGACATTGAGCTTTACGCCCTCCCAGGCGTCGCTGATCTTGGTGACGCACGAACTGAGAAAGTCCCTGGAGAACTGGTCCTCGGAAACTATAACATGGAACCCACGGACCATCTGAGAAGAATCAACGCAGAGGATGGATCGCGTGTGTTTCCCCTTGGCGTCCAGGAGACGCTCAATGGCCATCCCCGACAGCCTGGCCTCAACACGGGTTCACACCTCCGGTGCTAGTTTGTCGCTAGCGGAGTAACGACGTGATACTGTGCCTGAAGTAGCCGACGCCGATATACCCAGTGAGCCTTAGTCATTTGAGGTCCGTATTTACAGTGGTAATAGCAAATCGTCGAGGCCGATGAGGGCCCCGGCGTGCGACTACCCGAACATCCTTTTTGTCCTGACGAGATCTACCTCCCGAACGCAAAGTACCTACCATCGCCGTAAGCTCCGAGACTGCGCACACAAGATTACTCTGAAGTTTTTAATGGTACTGCGTTCCCGATAATAAAGATAGGACCTGCCAGGGGCAGCTATCAATTTCTTGATGTGCAATCGAACCAGCACTAGGTAACGTCGTAATTTTGGAGGGTAATTAAGCCATGACCAAAGGCTTTGAGTTCATGTTTAAAAAGTTGACAGGTTCAAACGTATTCTGACCTTGCCTGTACTTAAAGGTTCCGCTGCTTGGAGGGTTTTTTTTTCTCAAATATGGGGATCATTAGGCTTAATTATATTTTGTTTTTGTACTATCGAATGATATAATTATGTTTGTAAACTAAGCCCTGAAGTTGTATTTCCTCTACTCCATGACATTATGAAGGGCTGAAATTACTGATCATTATTTAATCATTATCAAATGATGTTACATTGTAATTTGGATCCCAAATATTACTTAACTTGAGTCCCTTAGGTGGTCATAAACTATCATAAAATACCATACATAAAGCATTCTTAATGTGGTGACGAGTATTTGTTTTTTTTTTATCTTTGATTGTCTTTTGATTGATTTTGATTATTAAAAACATCACAATCTCGCGGTTTGCATTCCATCGTGTAAAGTTAATGTGACTCCACAGAATATGGTGTGAATTATCTTAATCAATCATTTCTGGTTGTTTGTCAATGTCAAGAGGTAAATTCATAGAACACCCAGAATTTTTTTTTTCCACACCTTACTTGAGTAAAATTGTGATGAAAATTGAAAATAAAAAGAGATTTAAAAAAAAGTTGATACATACAACAAACATCGCTCGTCGTTTATAATGAACACATCCAAGAATGTGTTTAGTATCCGCATCTATTTGGCTATCACAATCTTCATTTGTAGTTTTATTTGCGCTGCTTCCTAGATCTTCACCAGTTGTTGATCCGGATGTGAGCCTCTCCTGCTTATCTTCATCTCTAGCTTCATCAGCAATCTCAGCATCACCATCATCATCCCAGAGTTTTTTGCCACGATCGAAATTCAAGGAGTTTTCCCCATTTTCGAACTTAAGGCCTTCCTCAATCCTACAGTCATTTTGAGGATGCAATTTTCCAGTCTCCGCAACAGTGATTATAGCAACTGATGACGATGGTGAAGATGTCATCGATGGCATCAATGACGTCTTCATCTTGTTTTCGCCATTGGAAGCATTTACTGATGGCGGAGATGGTGCAACTTGCGAGGGAATGGTGGATTCCATTGTGGTGGTCTTGGAGTGGAGCTGAACTGAACCATTTAATCCAGTGGTTGTGTATGTGCTGGTACTGGTCGTTGAGTTCAATGCAGTTTTTCCTGGCGCCACTACTGGATCTGCAGATGCTGTAAGCGAGGGTACTGAGGGTGAGGCTGACAAAGTGGTTGATAGTAGCCGTGCTGCTGCTGAATTCATTTGATATTCAAAATCATTAGATTCAGACAATTTGTCTGTCTTCTCCATAGTGTAATGGCTTTTCACTTTCACTGGCATGTTCATGGTTTTACTTCGGCACTCACGAAGCTCCGATGCGGATTGCCTTCACTATTACACCTTTCGCAATTGTTGCGATTATTTCGAGTCACACAACCGAAAGTTTTGTTGATAAATAATCAGTGGCGCGATTTATTCAATTTAGTTACGACTTTCTTCTCCATTTACTGTAAACAAATTCCACACGGGTTGGGGGTGGTAATTGTGGGATGTTGTGATTCGTTCACTTGCCGCGACTAATTGGAACCGCTTTGAGCAGGGTTGCATTCACTGCAAGTATTCCGGGAACATTCAATTATTTGCACTTTGCTGGGAATCTTAATATCAGATAGGGAAATACGCTATTGGAAGAGGAAACGGCTAACGACGTGGGTTGAGCAACGAATAATCGCAAAGATCTTCATCACAACAATGGGAACAAACAAGTATGAAACTATTCAGCCAAAGAGCATCACGAACAATATCCACCAAAATTCAAGACTATGATCTTACTAAATTTCCTAAGAAGCAATTGCATTATATTCGCATAAAGATACACGAAATATACGTAGACTTTTTGCACTATGAGCAAAGATGCCTGGCACGATCTCTTCACCTTTTCGACCAAAAAATCCGCGAGAGTAGAGCTTCAATAGACTATCTTGCAGGCTTCGGTGCTTCGCGATATCGCGTCTTACCACGCTCGAGTATCATACGGGTACTAACCTGATTGGATTCGTCAGATACGAGTAGATGGAAAATTCAGCCCATTACTGTGTTACTTCCATACTACATGTGTGAATGAAAGTTGCCCGAGAGAGTATCTGAACTTAGATTCGGAGTGAGCTTAATTTTTTTCTTGAATGATACTTTGTTGATATCTCTTCGGGCACCATTGGTTTTTCAATGAGCTCTAGATGTTGCTCGGCTAGCCAGCCAATGAATAAGATAAAGATATGAAAGCTAAACAGTGATGAAAATTAGTTTTAGTACGTACATTGCTGGTTAGGGTTATTGGATAGATTTCGCACCATTCGGTATGGGAGATTTGAGCAGTTATTCAACTGGTTTTTAACTCGTTTGGGGTGAATGTCTTAATGAGCTCTAAACAAGTTCAATCTTCATTCCTAATAACATGCAATCAGCTAGGATTTTAGTTATGAGTTTATATATAGGCAAGGTCCCAAAAAGCAAAATCCGGCCCAGAGTAAAAACTGCGCGAGCCCTTCTATCACCCTTTTAGCCTTAGTTAATTTCTTCTTCTGGCAAAGAGACTTTATCTGTCCAATACTAAGAAGAGGGATATAACGCAGTGCAACAATTGGAGAGGTATCACGTTCCTGAGTATTATCTATAAGATATTCTCAGCTATCTTGCTAGATCGGATAGCCCCATACACTCAGAACATCATCAGCCCATACCAAAGAGACTTCATTATCATCATCAACGGCGCAACAACCAGCATCCGGTCTAGGCCTGCCTTAATAAGGAACTCCAGACATCCCGGTTTTGCGCCGAGGTCTACCAATTTGATATCCCTAAAAGCTGTCTGGGGTCCTGACCTACGCCATCGCTACATCTTAGGCAGGGTCTGCCTCGTCTTCTTTTTCTACCATAGATATTGCCCTTATAGACTTTCCGGGCTGGATCATCCTCATCCATACGGATTAAGTGACCCGCCCACCACAACCTATTCAGCCGGATTTTATCCACAACCAGACGGTCATGGTATCGCTCATAAATTTCGTCGTTATGTAGGCTACGAAATCGTCCATCCTCATGTAGGGAGCCAAAAATTCTTCGGAGGATTCTTCTCTCGAACCCAACCAAGAGTTCGCAATTGTTCTTGCTAAGAACCCAAGTCTCCGAGGAATACACGAGAACTGGCAAGATCATTGTCTTGTAGAGTAAGAGCTTTGATCCTATGGTTAGACGTTTCGAACAGTTTTTGTAAACTGAAATAAGCTCTGTTGGCTGACAACAACCGTGCATGGATTTCATCATCGTAGCTGTTATCGGTTGTGATTTTCGACCCTAGATAGGAGAAATTGTCAACGGTCTCAAAGTTGTATTCTCCTGTTTGACCAGTACGGTTTGATGTTGTTGGTTGATTCGTCTTCGGTGCTGACGTTGCCACCATATATATATGGTTTCAATAGTTAGATTATATATGGTTTCAATGGTTACATCGTGTCAGCCACATCTACGCGCCATCGCTCGCGTCTTCCTGACATGCGCTTCAGCTTTGCCCATGACTTCCTCCTCTACTATTCTGCGCCAAGTGCTCTTGGGGCTATCTTGGGAGAGTGGATTTCATTACATTACCTAGCCCGCAATGCAATTGTCGCCCCACCCTAAAGTGCGACCTATCCACTGAAACTTTCATCTTCGAGTGCAAGTCTGTGGGCGACCAAGTTCTTCGTTTGAGCTACATAAGGTCTTGCCAGCGCATTCCGATGATATGACGCAGACAAGTATTGACGAAAGCTTCGAGCTTTTGGGTAACAGTTGATTTCACTTTTCGTGTACTACTTCCATATAGCAACACATAAAGAACACTAGCACAAAAGAGTCTCAACATGATCTTGGTGTTGAGATAACTGCATTTCCAGATTTTAGACAGGGCAGCGAAAGCTGATCTAGCGCTGTTAATGCGTCAGGGAACATCCAGTTCAGTGCCACCGTCTGCAGAAACCAGGCCTCCTAGATATACAAATTCATCGATGCTTGATTGAAAGAGCGGGATGACTCGTCAGACTGAAAACCTTGGTTTTGTTGGTATTTACCTTCAGTCCAATTCCAATTCTTTCCAAATTCAGAACCATTTGCCCAAGGTCCATGACGGGGTGAGAGAGTAAGCAGATTTGGTTAAATATGAATTTATTATTTTTTTAAAACAATTTATTTAACTCACAACTTTTTTAATTTAAGCAAGACATTGTATTTTTTAAAACAAAAACAAATGTCGTGACGAGATCTATTTTTCTTGACAGATCCAGGCAAACTATTTATTTTACCTAGTTGCAGTTGGCGAGCCTCTCAGGCGGATGAGCGAAACTCACCATGGCTGGAAAGTTTCGCTAACCTGGTGTGGAGCTCGTACGAATCTCCGCTAAGTGGCTCCACATTAGAGCGCCTCCACACTACACTACCCCCAGCTTGATACTGGGTTTAAGGGACAGAACTCACGTCCTGGTGAACACGGAGGCGTTCACTGGCCTGCCGTCGACGTCAAGGCTAGAGAAGAACTCCCCCTTCTTCAACGCTTCATAAGACCCTCATATGGTGGTTGCAAGGACTTCAGGGAAGCAAGACCTGTGTGCAGACGACCAGCTCCTTGGGGGTGTAAACCTTCACCGCAGGATGACGGGATGGCGGGGTGATTTTAATTTGACCACGGTGTCCCGGAGCAAGCATAAAAGCCCAGTGGAGGAAAGGACTGACCTAGTATCGAATATTGTGGCTGGGGAGTTGCAAATTCTCCTTGTATACTAACTCAGCGGAGTTGGCGGCAAACTCTTCACGATGGGCTGTACGTAGGCCAAGTAAAACGAAAGATATGACTTGTCACCACAAAGAGTCATCGTGTGCGATTGTAGCGGCCTTCAGAGTCCTAGCGGGTGGTACGCAGTCGTCCGAAGGTGTTTGAAGCTTTGGAGTTTGCCTAACTCTGAAAACAGGGTAGACTCGAACTGCATTCCTCCACTTCGGGTGGGACACCAAAGCGTGGAATGCATTTCCGACAAAGGGCCTTGGTACACAGTTGTGCGGAAATGTCGGGCAGAGTTACTGCTTCAGGCCACCGCGTGAACCTATCGACGATTGTGAGACAATACTTGAAGCCACGCGAATCTCGCAAGGGGCCAATAATGTCGATTTGGATCATGTGGAAACACTTTGTCGCCCGAGGGCCTACTTCTTTCTGTACGTGCTTGGTGACTTTACATTTATGGCTCGCGCCGCACTATCTGGCCCAGGAACTAAATCCTTACTCATTGAGGGCCAGAAATACAGGGTGCGGCAGCATAACTTCCTTTTTTAAAATGCGCGCCACTCAGTTAGTTGATGTCATAGCGGAGCGCTAGTGGTCGCGTTCAAGAGGGGATACTGTAAAGTTTTGTCCCGACACGGTTCAGTCGCCATCATGCGTTGGAATAGTGAGGAGCGTGCCTTTGCCGTTGAGGTTTACTTTTCAAGCGGATGTTCGGTTATTGCAACACAGCGTGCATTTCGGAATCGCTTTAATTTAGCCCCGTTGGCTCCCGTCCCAGACCGCAAATCAATTGTTACATGGGTCACTACATTCAGACAAACTGCAAGTGCGACAAAAGGAAGAACTGAAGTCCCTCGGCTCGTTAGATCACCTGAGAACATTGAAGCAGTGAGAGCGTCAATGTTGCGATCGCCACGGCGTTCTGCGCGCAAGCACGCATCTGCCCTTGGACTATCAGATCGTTCTGTGAGAAGAATTCTTCGTGATGATCTTCATTTTCATCCCTATAAGATGGCGATAGTGCAGGAACTTTCAGAACGTGATTTCAATTCTCGGATGAACGCGTGTGAGCTTCTTCTTGATGTCGTTCCCGAGGGTGCTATTGTTTTTTTTAGCGATGAAGCCCATTTTCATTTGTGTGGGTCGATTAACAAACAAAACATACGCTACTCACTTGCTGAGAAGTCTTCCCGGACTCAGAGATTCCGATGCAAAAGTGATGTCAGGAATGCTTCCTTCACAGCCTGGGCTCCCCGTTGGCGTGGATCCGGTGTTTAAAAATACGAGCCCGGTTCTCGCCGCCATTTCCAGAACCCGTTTCTTTCTGGAGTTTGACTGAGGAATGCCCCATTCAAGGGCCCTAGTGTTAAAATGACCGCCTTGCAGGATTCGTCCCTCCGTACTCGAAACGAAAGTCCGGCATGGTCTCGTTCGGCGTCAGGTGAACGCTAAAAAACGTTATCCATAAACATAGAATCTAGACAAGCCCATTCCCTCGGCCTTCGGCAAGAACACAAAGTCAAACGTCATCCTGAACCCAGATGGCAGCGGTGACCGATAAGTCTAGATGCTAAGAGGACAGATCCTTGCTTTGGTATTGTTCGCTAATTAGCACAAGATCAGCATTTACTTCCGCAGTCGGTGCATGTTAATTCGTAAAATGCGGCTCATGCCGTTCGCACCCTATCCGCAATTCCGCCCTGAACGTTGGAAGGTGCAGGTTGGCTGCACATTAATGAAGGCAAGACGAAGAGCTTGTAGCAACGTCGGCGCCAAAACCGAATGAACGTACAACATCGAATCGCACTGGTCAAACGAAAATAATAATGAGACAGGAGACTACAACTTTAAGACCGTTGAAAATTTCGCCTATTTAGGGTAGAAAATCACAACCGATGACGATGAAATCCGCACACGGTTGTTGGTTGTCAACAGAATCTATTTCAACTTGCAAAAACTATTTTGCTTGAAACGTCTCACCATAGGGTCAAAGCTCTTACTACACAAGACAATGATCTTGCCAGTCCTTATGTATTCCTCGGAGAGTTGGGTTCTTAGCAAAAAAAACTGCGGACTCTTGGCCGCTTTCGCGAAAAGAATCCTCCAAAGAATTTTTGGCCCCCTACATGAGGATGGATGATTCCGTAGCCATAACACGAAATCTATCTCCGTCGGGTATAGGACGTATAATAACTCGGCGTAGCTGGCGGCAAACTCTTCACGGCTGTACGTAGGCCAAATAAAACGGAAGGCACAACTTGCGACCAGGAAGAGTCATCGTGTGCCATTATAGCAGCCTTCAGAGTCCTATGCCAGCGTTCTAGCATCCTATTGGATTGCGGGTGGTACGCGATCGTCCGATGGCGTTTTAAGCCTTCCACGTCTAAAAACATTTGCAGATCTTTGACCGTTTTAGGTTGTGGAAAGTTTTTGATGACCTGAACCTTGTCTGGATCCGGTTAGATTCCCTCAAGGGAAATCATGTGACCTAAAAAACTTCACTTGCTGTTGAAGAAATTTGCACTTTTCAAAGTTCACCACAAGATCGGCCTCAAGAAGACCAAAACAACAACCAAATATACGAAACAAAAGTTAAGGTTTCTCAGGAGACAGTGGATGAACCTCTGAAAGGTTTGCTCCACATTGCACAAACCAAAAGGCATCCGTGTGAACTCGAAGAGTCCGAAGGGTGTGCATAGTGCCGTTTTCGTAATATCTTCTGGAGCTTCAGGGATGGTACGCCTTGGCAAAGTCCAAGGTCGTGAAGACACGGTAGTTAGCGAGTTTATGCGCAAAGTCGTCGATGAGCGGTATTGGAAAGCGGTCTGGAATAGTTTGAGCATTCAAACGTCTGTAGTCCCCACAAGGTATCCATTTGCTATTGGATTTAGGGACAATGTGAAGTGGCGAAGACCAATACCTCACTGAAGTCTACAAATACCTTGCTTGAGAAATTTTTCAAACTCTTTCCGCGCAACTGCGAGCTTCTGCGATGGCAATGGAATCACCTTAGAGAAAAATGGGGAGCCGGTAATGTAGATGTGGTGCTGAACATCATGCTTAATCGGCTCAGAGAGACTACACATTTTTGAAGAAGTGCGTGAATACGTGCATCGGCAACGTCTTCAAAAACGATTGTGATGACACAAAGGGGTCAATGATGGACGTATTATGTATTATATATTCACTAGCAAGCCATAGTGGCACAGGAAATCCGCACCTAAGATGAGAATGCCGATGTCCGCGATAATGAAGCGTCAAGAAAACGCTCGTCGAAGTCCTAAACTCAAGTCTACCTGCCGGTGGCCATACGTGCGGATCGGCGAAGAACTTGCTGCCGCGATTTTCATTGATTGCGGTATTAAATTATTATGCCGGGGTACAGAAGGAACCGAAACTTCAGCGCCTGTATCGATCAAGTAGTTGCACCGGTTGAAGGGGTCGTAGATTGTGCGGCGACGTCATGCTGTATATCGGGTAGCAGTCGCCAGAACTCCGCTCGATCTTCCTTACTGAGCTCCCTCACCACAACAAGATAGGTAATCGTCCAGGAAGGGGAAGGCATCAGCTACTTGCTCGTTTCATGAGGCAAATTTATCATCTAGGTTGCAAACATGTACTTTTTTATACACCTTTATAACCCATGTTCCTAGCATGCTGCCCTTATCCAATTCCTGAATGGTTCTCAGGTTACCTAATCTGTGTTAACTGCACGAGATAGGACTTTATTTCAGGAACTTCTTCTTTAAAATTTTAGAGGATGGGGTAGCTCATCTGTTCATACAAACATACATTATTTTCTAGGTATTGGTCAATATTACCGTTAGGATGGAAACGTATCTAAATCTAAAGGAGAGCCATACATGACCACTCCGCTGTAGATCACAATATCTTGCATTTACTCACTTCGGCGGCCACCACAGTCCAATATATTTAGAGATACTTCCAAGCCACCTATGGTCTTCTATGCTTATCCTTTTATGGTGAGCATGTTGGTTTTCATTAAGTGGGTGCGACCTAAGTGCGTTTCCACGAATATGACCCTCCACCAGTCTCTCCAAACCTTTCAGCAAGAGTGAAGTCAAGCTGTGATCTGTCTGAAGTTCTTTGGATTAAGATATTCATCTTTCTCAGGTTTCGGTATGAGGACTACCTCAACCTTTTGCCAAGAGGAAGGCACGGAGCCCAGAGCAAGACATCCTCGAAAAATATTGCTTAGAGGATGGTGTACTTTCAGGAGGGTCTGTATTGTATCCAGTCTGGAGCTCGTTAAGATACCGTCTGGTTTTCTAAGAGAGTCCAACTTGGCCGACTCATCCCTTCCAAGGATTCTACACAATCTTGAAGTGTCTCTTTCGCCTTCCAGTTCCTCGAAATACGTTCTAAAGGAGTCTCGTTTCGGACACCTAACAAGCCTCTTATATTCACGCTGTGAGTTCCTGAAATTTAACCAGTCTTCGTTCTTATTACTGCAAGTACGGTTCAGAAGTCGCCTGGTTGATTTCCTGAGTTTTTGCAGTTCCCGGTTCCACCAAGGGACGGTTTTACCGCTTTGGCTTCGGGAAATAGGACAAGCCTCTTCATAGCACTCTAAAAGTGTGCAGTTCAGAGCTTTCACTTCATCTTTCAGCGCCAAAGTAGTCTTTAGTCGCCTAGGGAACTGTACTTTATTTCCAAGGAGCTCATTGAACTTTGGTCCTAGGGTTTCGTCTTTGTACTACAAGCTGTTCACCCGCAAATAGTCAAATCGAATTCTAGGTATCGGTGATCTGACAGTGAGACCTCGTCTAATATTCATCATCATCATCATCAACGGCGCAACAACCGGTATCCGGTCTAGAACTGCCTTAATAAGGAATTCCAGAGATCCTGGTTTTGCGCCGAGCTGCACCAATTCGATATCCCTAAAAGCTGTCTGGCGTCTAACACTTGCCAGCGTGTAATCAACCCTAACACTTTTAAGGTACAGATTGTTAGGTCAATTACTTCACTTCTTCTCGGTTCTACGAATGTAGGGGCGCACCCTACGCTTGCAGTCATAAGACCAGCTGAAGTGAAGCAATCAAATAGCTTCTCTCCTTGAGCATTTGCATCGGAACTTACTAAAAGTTCGAGATCACTTGATTCTGTATGCGGCACAAGATCCCTAAGCTCTTGCGTCCATTTATTTGATATTGTATGATGACCGTAACTACGTCCTGGAAACAGAACTGCTTTCGGTCCTATGGATCTCTCATCTTAGAAGATCCTAGACCCCTTTACTGATCCAATGCCACCGATTCTATTAACTCGAACCCATGGCTCTTGCACAAGAAAAATGTAGGGAAAGTACTGTAACCTTTTTAACCTCGCTGCCAGCAGATGGGAGGAGGCTTTAGCATGCTGCAGGTTGATATGAACAATCTTTATGTTTTTCCACATAAACTTAGTCTAATGTGTTATGGAAAACAGTTAGAAGTGTATGCCGCATCCGCGTGTGACGAGGTTTCCCCTACACCTTACCGCCAGAGACTCGATCCCCTCGTGTTTGATTTCTCTAAGAAAAGCCCTACTTGAAGATGCCACAGTTCCCATGTCCTCATCCATGAAAAGTCTCATCTCATCGCGCAGAGCATTCGTCTGTTTTCCACTTAGCACCTTGACTGGTTTGTGGTGTCCGGTTTGTATAGATTCGATCACTCGAATTGGCATTAAGTCAGTTCCGTTTACGTCTCTTGTTTCCCTTTCTTCCGCCTGTTCCTTGGAAGGTGTAGGAGAAGTTATTGCCAGGTAGGATTCACTCTGTAGTCCCTTCACCAGTGCGAACCCTCACACGGGGGATCCGCCCCTGTTTGCACTTTCCTCCGCGCGCAGCTCCATTGCGGGGAAGCGCACCAAAGATGCCGCAATTTACTCTATATTGTGAGAGTCGAAGACCATCATTGTTCTTCGCTCTCAAAATGGAGATGGTGCTCTACAGTTTCCTGATATGACTGAATTTCAGTTCATCCAGGAAAAAGTTAGTGAGCAAATTCAGACTCTTTTGGTCCAGTTCGAATATCAAGATGAAACCCTCCACGTTTGTAGATTTTTCCTTCCTGGCATTCATGAACTTTACCTTCTAGTGTCCAAAGTCCACGCCTGGGTTCTATTCACCCAGCATGCCGATGATACCCTCTGCCTTCTTTCGAGGGTGCGGTAATCAATATCCGACATGTTCTGTCCTGCGTAGCTCAGTGTTCACAATAAGGAACTTGGGCCGACCGCCAGAACTCTAATCCGGGATTACCTGCTGGAGCGACTTTAAGGCAGCCTTGTAGGTGTACTCCAAATGAAGAAGCCCATCGCGAAAACCTTGATTGTTGAATCGTGTTTTCGTTCCAGGCTCCAGTACTTTTTTCCACAGGCATTCCCGGAGAATGGTAAATTTTCCCTATGACATTTTGCCATCCTTGGAAGAAACTCCCACGACAGCAGTCAGAACAGAGGCTGCAGCTTGCGCATACGTCCTCTTCTTTCCCGCCTTCGTGTCCGTATTCCTATGGGAGGGACCAGCTTCCTTGACATCTCTCTCGCTGATTTGATCACCTCCCGGCACACCGGTCCTAATCCCCGCCGGACGCGTGGATGTAAGCCCTGATGCGGAGCACAATAAAGCGTTGGCTACAACAGGTGAGTTGGTCTTCCGTTTCTTGAGCGTATTACCGCCGACAGAAGAGTCTGGTGCGTCCAGTGTGGATCTCACCGGGGTATCCAGTTTATCCCCACCTTTCGCCGAAGATTCCGCTTCCTTGCGTCCGATTTCTCTGGACGTTACCACATCTAGTGGTACAGCCATGACCATGTCTTCATTCCCAAGGTGCTTCATCTTCCTTCGTAGCGCCCTCTTCTGCCGCCGGGTTGGGGCTTTCCAAGTTCACGATGTCCGGGTCGCTGGATCAATTTCCACATACCATTGTTAAACTAGTAGCGTCCACGTCTCCAGCTTGCCTTTCTTCCACTCTTCCCGGTAAGGATGAAGGAGAAGATTCTGATAGGCAGGCGTCCAAGGGGGAGCTTCCGATGGTACTGGACCATTCAAATTAAATTTAAAAAACCACCAACCCATGGTTTGAGCTGATTTGCTCAACGTAATGATCAGAGCCATTTTAGAATTCACAAATCCTCTTCTATGAAGTATGTATGTGTTCTCCGGACATATTCTGTAATGAATAAAGTTCTTATGTATATTTGCAGAATAAATCAATTATGTATATTCAAGATTAGTCACTGTCACCGGTAATATCCAGTTTTTACTTGTTTACAAGTTGAGTTCCATGAATATTTAAAGACTTTAGACATTTATTAATCGGATTGAAGAGTCTGAAGAGTCTCCGAGCGTCGATTGTGGACAAACAAGTCATACATAGCATCAATAGAAGTCATGGCGAATTCCAAAGATTAAGTTCTTGAGAAAATAGGTTTCCATGCACACGCCTTATCTTCAAAGTAAGGAGAGGCAATACCATGCTTTTCTAGGCGCAAAACCTAATGAGGCCATGTCATCCTTAAAGGGCCCTTAAAGAATTTGAAAGGCTAAACTGCTACTATCTTACGAAATGACCTTCAGTGCATTGGGTGGCTCGGCTTATTGCCGAAAAGGGATTATGAAACATCTTTCAAGTAGCACTCTAATATAGTAATTAAGGTTAATTACGACCCTTTTAATTTTCGTGGCTAATAAAGGCAACTATTTTAAATTTAAAATTACCAAACGCATTACGAAGCTTCTCCTAAATAACTATTGCCACGATTTGCCCCTCAACTAGTCCCTACCATTTAATTGATTCGCGTTTATTGTCGAAACCTATTTTTGAAAACATGAAAGCATTCCCAAACCTTTCCGAACCCATTCGCGCCCGCATTTTAGCTTATTAACTCCGAATACGAGACACATCAATGAGAGAAAACTGTTGGCGGCTATCAAAGGCATTTTTTCTAATTAACAAGTTTATGTCGTCAGCACGATACAAAACACTTGGAGAAGATACTTTTGAATGATAAATGAACGTATGACCATGCGACAGAAGGTTTCGATATTATAAAACCGATGGACGGTTTTAATTAATCTTTTATGTGTTCATAAAATGTTTGTTTGTTACCGACATGAAGAGATTTTGTCATTGAGTTGAAAATAGAATTGTCCACCGAGAAGTAGATGTAAATGATAGATTCGAAACTAATTTGCAGGAAAGATCTTGAAATTTTAAATGAAACAAATAATTGAAATTGTCAGACACTATATATATATATTAGGGCTGGGCTGGCTAATCTATGAACAGATTAATACAACCTCGACTCATGTTACCCCCAATTTTGCTAAGAACTTTGGTGATACCGCAGGTCAGAACTTAGAAAGGAAGTTCTTCAAATACCTGTCATAATATCCCATGTAAAATTAAATTAGGCCTATCTACATGGGAACCCCATTTCAATACTAGGCGGCGTTAAAAATGTATACTGTGCTCTCCATATCAGACAACTTCACTCTATTGTCAGTCAACATATGTCATATGACACGGAAGTGTGAACAAGTATAAATTTTCCTGCTTGGAAATGTCCAATTATTAATCAGATAAGTCAATTTTCAGGGAAAATTAACAAAACTTATTAATTTTAAAGTAATTGCCGCTGAAAGTCATCGACCGCTTGTAGAAACATGTGGACGTTGGTTTCAAGGCTTTAAAAACAAAACGAATCGACAAGGACGATCAAGTCTTCCTCGCGTTTCCGTGTCAAATCAAATGACAACTTGCAAAAATGCTAGAATGTGGTTAATGGATGGTTTTCAGATGTTTATATACAATTACAAAAATGAAAAAAAAACTTCGCATTTTTCGTCATTTTTGCGACCCGCGGGTCCGCGATATCTCGCGTTCCCGACGTCGTAGCTTGAAAATTCTTGGATTTTTTTAATCTGGGCCGTCTTCCCTTTCGAATGAGGCATCATCATCATCAACGGCGCAACAACCGGTATCCAGTATAGGCCTGCCTTAATAAGGAACTCCAGAGATCCCGGTTTTGCGCCAAGGTCCACCAATTCGATATCCCTAAAAGCTGTCTGGCGTCCTGATCTACGCCATCACTCCACCTTAGGCAGGGTCTGCCTCGTCTTCTTTTTCTACCATAGATATTGCCCTTATAGACTTTCCGGGTGGGATCATCCTCATCCATACGGATTAAGTGACCCGCCCACCGTAACCTATTGAGCCGGATTTTATCCACAACCGAACGGTCATGGTATCGCTCATAGATTTCGTCATTGTGTAGGCTGCGGAATCGTCCATCCTCATGTAGGGGGCCAAAAATTCTTCGGAGGATTCTTCTCTCGAACGCGGTCAAGAGTTCGCAATTTTTCTTGCTAAGAACCCAAGTTCCCGAGGAATACATAAGGACTGGCAAGATCATAGTCTTGTACAGTAAGAGCTTTGACCCTATGGTGAGACGTTTGGAGCGGAACAGTTTTGGTAAGCTGAAATAGACTTGGCTGACAACAACCGTGCGCGGATTTCATCATCGTAGCTGTTATCGGTTGTGATTTTCGGCGCTAGGTAGGAGAAATTGTCAACGGTCTCAAAGTTGTATTCTCCTATCCTTATTCTTCCTGTTTGACCAGTGTTTCGGTGCTGACGTTGCCACCATATATTTTGTCTTGCCTTCATTGATGTGCAGCCCAAGATCTCGCGCCGCCTGGTCGATCTGTATGAAGGCAGTTTGAACGTCTCGGGTGGTTCTTCCCATGATGTCGATATCGTCAGCATAGGCCAGTAGTTGGGTGGACTTGAAGCGGATCGTGCCTCTTGCATTTACCTCAGCATCACGGATCACTTTCTCGAGGGCCAGGTTAAAGAGGATGCATGATAGGGCATCCCCTTGTCGTAGACCGTTGTTGATGTCGAATGGTCTTGAGAGTTATCCTGCTGCTTTTATCTGGCCTCGCACATTGGTCAGGGTCAGCCTAGTCAGTCTTATTAATTTCGTCGGGATACCAAATTCTCTCATGGCCGTGTACAGTTTTACCCTGGCTATGCTATCATAGGCGGCTTTAAAGTCGATGAATAGACGGTGCAACTGTTGTCCATATTCCAACAACTTTTCCATCGCTTGCCGCAGAGAGAAAATCTGATCTGTTGCTGATTTGCCTGGAGTGAAGCCTCTTTGGTATGAGCCAATGATGTTCTGAGCGTATGGGGCTATCCGGCCTAGTAAGATAGCGGAGAAAATCCTATAGATGGTACTCAGCAACGTGATACGTCTATAATTGCTGCACTGTGTGATATCTCCCTTTTTATGTATGAGACAGATAATGCCTAGTTTCCAATCGTCAGGCATTAATTCGCTGTCCCACACCTTGAGCACAAGTTGATGAACCACTTGGTGTAACTGTTAGCCACCATATTTAACTAATTCGGCTGTAATTCCATCGGCTCCTGGCGACTTATGATTTTTTAGCCGATGAATTGCACTGACTGTTTCTCCTAAACTTGGTGGTGGCAGTATTTGTCCGTCGTTTTCAGTTGGCGGTACCACCAACTTGCCGATGTTCTGGTTGTTCAGTAGCTCATCAAAGTACTCAACCCATCGCTCTAATATGCCCATTCTGTCGGAAATCAGATTTCCCCCTTTGTCTCGGCAGGATGAGCATCGAGGTGTATAAGGCTTCATCCTGCTGAATTGTTGGTAAAACTTGCGCGCCTGGTGCGGTTGCTCCCTGTACTTTTCTAGTTCACAGACTTGTTGGTTCTCCCAGGCTTCCTTTTTCCGTCTGTGAAGTCGCTTCTCCGCTCGACGGAGTTCGTGATAAGTCTCTGCGTGTGGCCGCGTTCTTTGAGAATGCAACATTACTCGGTATGCGCCATTCTTCCGTTCCGTTGCTAGCTTACATTCATCGTCAAACCAGCCGTTCCGACTCCTTTTACGGCTGGGGAGAAGTAGCTTTGTGGCCGTATCAATGATAACGTTCTTCAGGTGATTTTGAACATCATTCGTTGATGCTTCATCTCCAGGTCCTCTGTTGACTGCGGTTATTGCGGCATCCATTTCCATCCATGTCGTGGATGACTTCAGTGTTAACTCTCACCTGATTGTCAGAGGGGATTCTAGGTGGTATTGTTATTCGAGCTCGGAGCACCATGCCAACGAGATAATGATCCGAGTCTATATTGGTCACCCTATATGTTGTGACATTCATCAAGGCTGAGAGGTGGCGGCGTTCGATCAACACGTGGTCAATTTGGTTGAAAGTGGTCCCGTCTGGAGAGGCCCACGTATGTTTGTGGACCGCTTTCCGCGCAAACCAGGTACTTCCAACAAGCATTTCGTGTGACCCTGCTAATTGAATAATCCGCAGTCCGTTATCATTTGTTTTTTCGTGTAAGCTATGGGAGCCAATAATCGCGTGAATACGGGCTCCTTCCCTACTTGGCTGTTAAAATCCCCAAGCATGATTTTAATATCATATCTGGGACAGGCTTCGAGGGTTCATTCTACCTTCTACTACCTACTACTACCTTCTACTTAGAAGGTATCCTTCTCCGACTCTGCAGTCTCCTCTGTAGGGCGTGAACGTTAATGAGGCTTATATTTCTAAACTTGCCTCGCAAGCGCAGAGTGCATAGCCGTTCGCTTATGTTTTCAAAGCCAATAACAGCAGGTTTCATTTTTTGGCTGACTAAGACACCTACTCCAAGCACATGGTTTACTGGATGACCGCTATAATATATGGTGTAGTGGCTCTTCTCCAGGAAACCGGTCCCTGTCCATCGCTTGTATCGCTGTTATATCTGCCCTGTGTTGGGACAGGGTATCGGCAAGCTGCTCATCAGCTTTATCGTTGTCGTTGCCGGGTTTGTCGTTGTAAGATCCATCCTGTCCGAGGCTCCTTTCGTGGCTTCGTAACATCGGTTTTCCGTGTAGGGTTGTCAGCCCTACCCAACCTCCAACCTGGAGGACCAGTTGGTACAATTTGTCCCGTTTTTAGGCGCGGGAGACTCGCCTTCATCGTTTGCAGCTTTTCGTTATGAAAGAGCTCCCAGCGGTCACTACGTGGAGGTGGAGATAGGGTTTGGTAGTAGAGCTGTTGGTGTTGGTTCAGCAGGCATTTCCCAGGTTTTATGCTCCATCGTGAGTACCAATCCGCGTTTCGCCCTGGGACCTGTACTACCCTTTGACCAAATTTTCAACTTTCTTGGATTTCGTGCAGGTCGGACGGTCCCCGATTTTCCGCGATATCTCGCGTCCCCGACGTCGTAGCATGAAAATTCTTGGATTTCTTTAATCTGGGCCGTTTCCCCTTTCGAACGAGGCTTCGCCCGCAGAAATCTGACGATTTCGCGTTTTTCGTCATTTTTACGACCCGGGGTCGTAGAAATTTTCAATTTTCCCGGATTTCGTGCGGGTCGGACAGGCTCCCGATTTTCCGTGATATCTCGCGTTCCCGACGTCTTAGCTTGAAAATTCTTGGATTTCTTTAATCTGGACCGTCTCCCCTTTCGAATGAGGCATCGCTCGCAGAAATCCGACGATTTCGCGTTTTTCGTCATTTTTACGACCCGGGGGTCGTGGAAATTTCCAATTTTTTTGGATTTCGTGCGGGTCGGACGGCCCCCGATTTTCCGCGATATGTCGCGTTCCCGACGACGTAGCTTGAAAATTCTTAGATTGCTTTAATCTGGGCCGTCTCCCCGGGGGTCGCAGAAACCCGACGATTTCTCGTCTTTCGTCATTTTTACGACCCGGGGGTCGCGAGAAAATTCTTGGATTTCTTTAATCTGGACCGTCTCCCTTTTCGAATGAGGCAGAAATCCGACGATTTAGCGTTTTTCGCCATTTTTGCGCCCCGGGGGTCTTGGAAAACTTCAATTTTCCTGGATTTCCTGCAGGTCGGACGGCCCCCGATTTTCGGTGATATCTCGCGTTCCGGACATCGAAACTTGAAAATTTTTGGATTTCTTTAGTCTGGGCCGTCTTCCCTTTCGAATGAGGCATCGCCCGCGGAAATCAGACGATTTCGCGTTTTCGTCATTTTTATGACCGGGGATCATGGAAATTTTCAATTTTCTTGGATTTCGTGCAGGTCGGACGGCCCCCGATTTTCCACGATATCTCGCGTTCCCGACGACGTAGCTTGAAAATTCTTGGACTTCTTTAATCTGGGCCATCTCTCCTTTCGAATGAGGCATTGCCCGCAGAAATCCGATGATTTAGCGTTTTTCGCCATTTTTATCACCCGGGGGTCTTGGAAAACTTCAATTTTCCTGGATTTCGTGCAGGTCGGACGGCCCTTCCGCGATATCTCGCGTTTCCGACGTCGTAACTTGAAAATTCTTGGATTTCTTTAATCTGGGCCGTCTCCACTTTCGAATGAGGCATCGCCTGCAGAAATCCGGCGATTTCGCGTTTTTCGCCATTTTTGCGACCCAGGGGTTGTGGAAATTATCAATTTTCTTGGATTTCGTGCAAGTTGGACGGCCCCCGATTTTCCGCGATATCTCGCGTTCCCGACATCGTAGCTTGAAAATTCTTGGGTTTCTTTAATCTGGGCCGTCTTCGCTTTCAAATGAGGCGTCGCCCGCAGAAATCTGACGATTTCGCGTTTTTCGTCATTTTTTCGACCCGGGAGTCAGACGGCCCCCGATTTTCCGCGATATCTCGCGTTCCCGACGTTGTAGCTTGAAAATTCTTGGATTTGTTTAATCTTAAGTAATCCAATTAAGTAATTATGATTACTTATTATTTTTATTGAAATATTTAAGCGAACTCAACGCGAATTCTATACAGTAAACTCAACTCAAATTCTATTTTCAAAAAGGACTTCCATATTCTTTAGCAATTTTCAACTTCATCATTAAATTCAGTGACAGGTCTGAAAAACATAATTACTGCGATCTTCCACTCCCTTGGTGTGCCACGCAAAGTGGATAGATCCGCGCCATCTATTCGCTCGCAACATTCGAAATAAATTTCGAATGCTGCGAATCCTGCCGCGCCACATCACTCCGCCCCCAGATGAAACCTAGGGGGTTTCAGCGACTGATCCCCGAACTTCGTTCGCCGTTAATCCACAAAGCGGACACGACGTTGCTTCGGGGCGCACGCGGGTTTCAGCCTGGACAAAGAGACCGCCTTTTTGTGACCACCGATCTCGAGCTGGAAGAAATGTTCTCCCCGCTCGAGAACGCGGTACGGGCCCTCATATGGAGGCTGCAGCGGCTTCCGGACGGCATCCGTTCTGATCAGCACATGCGTGCATGTGTCCAGTTCCTTGGGCGAACAAGCAGGTATGGACGAGTGTCGAGTGGGTGGTGTCGCCTTGATGCGCCGGAGATTGTCCCTCAGCAGACGCACCAACCCCGACTCCGTGAGACCCGATCTCTTGTCGAAGACCGGATCGCTTGGGAGTCTTGGGTTCTCCCCGTAAACCAGCTCCGCGGGGCTGGCAGCAAATTCCTCTCGGCGGGTTGTACGAAGGCCGAGTAGGACGAGAGGCAAGACTTGCGTCCAGGACGGGTCGTCGCGTGCCATAATGGCGGCTTTCAGCGTCCGGTGCCAACGTTCCAACATCCCATTGGATTGTGGGTGGTATGCCGTAGTCCGCTGGCGTTTAAAACCAAGGAGTTTGCCTAACTCGGAGAAAAGGGTGGACTCAAATTGCATTCCCTGGTCAGTGATGACCACTGCAGGGACGCCAAAGCGAGGTATCCACTCTCGACAGAGGGCTTCAGCACATGATTGCGCCGTGATGTCTTTCAGAGGTATTGCCTCAGGCCACCGCGTGAACCTGTCGATGATTGTGAGGCAATACTTATAACCATGCGAGTCTCGCAAAGGCCCTATAATGTCGAGGTGTATGGTGTGGAAACGCTTGGTAGTGCGGGGGAATGAGCCCACTTCTTTCCTAACATGCCTGGAGACCTTACATTTTTGGCATGCGATGCACTCTCTGGCCCAGGAATTAATATCCTTGTTCATGGAGGGCCAGAAGTATTTTCCGGTGACTAACCGGTTTGTTGTCCTGATGCCGGGGTGCGCCAAGTCGTGAACTGCGTGGAACACTTCCTTGCGAAATGTGGCCGGAATGTATGGCCGAGGTCCCTTTTCCGAGTCTTCGCAGCAGAGCGAGAGGTTTGAGCCGAAGATGGGCAACTCCCGAAATTTGTATTTGGGGTTGGACTTGAGGCTCTGAAGTGCTGCGTCATCCACTTGCGCCTTGGCAATAGCCGAGAAATCGAGTGAGGCGGGGATGTTAACTTCGGAGACACGAGACAAAGCGTCAGCAACAATGTTGTCCTTCCCGGACACGTGCTGGATGTCCGACGTAAACTGGCTTATGAAGCTCAGGTGTCGAAGCTGACGAGGGGACGCTTTGTCGGGCTTCTGTTTCAAAGCGAACGTGAGAGGCTTATGGTCCGTGAACACTGTGAACGGCCTGCCTTCTAGGGAGAAACGGAAGTATTTGATGGACAGGTATGCGGCGAGCAGTTCGCGATCGTAGGTGCTGTAGTTCCGTTGAGCGGGATTCAACTGCTTCGAGAAGAAGCTCAACGGCTGCCAAACTTGGTCCACCTTTTGGTGAAGGGCAGCACCTACTGCGATGTCAGAGGCATCAACAAAAACGGCTAGGGGTGCATCTTGCAGAGGGAATGCCAAGAGTGTAGCGTCAGCCAGTTGTTGACGAGATTTGTCAAACGCGCAGATAGCCTCTTCAGACCACACGATCTCTCGTGTGTCCTTAGTTTTGGGGCCAGACAAGTACGCGTTCAAAATGGACTGGAGATGGGCGGCCTTGGGCAGGAAACGACGGTAGAAGTTTAGCATGCCCAAGAACCTCCTCAACTCCCTCACTGTCTTTGGACGCGGGAAGCTTGTTATCGCTTGCACCTTGTCTGGGTCGGGCTGTATTCCTTCAGGGGAAATGAAATGGCCGAGGAATCTCACCTGTTGTTGAAGGAATTTGCATTTCTCAACGTTTAGGACTAAACCGGCCTCAAGGAGACGTTGAAAAATGCACTCGAGATGGGCTAAGTGCTCAGACTCAGTGGAAGAAGCGACCAAAACATCATCCAAATATACGAAACAGAATTCGAGGTTTCGCAGGACTGAGTGAATGAACCTTTGAAAGGTTTGCGCCGCGTTGCACAATCCGAAAGTCATCCGGGTGAACTCGAAGAGTCCAAAGGGTGTGCATATTGCCGTCTTTGGAATGTCTTCAGGAGCTACTGGAATTTGGTGATAAGCCTTGGTTAAGTCCAAGGTCGAAAAGATGCGGCAATTCGCGAGGTGATGCGCAAAGTCGTGGATGAGTGGAATTGGATATCGGTCAGGAACAGTCTGTGCATTTAGCCTTCTGTAATCCCCACATGGGCGCCATTCGCCGTTTGGCTTAGGGACCATATGCAGTGGGGAAGACCAACAGCTGTTTGAGGGCCTGCAGATACCCTGTTGAACGAATTGTTCAAACTCTTTCCGTGCAATTGCCAGTTTCTGAGATGGTAGAGGACGCACCTTCGAGAAGATCGGGGAACCAGTAGTGATAATGTGGTGCTGCACATTGTGCTTCACTGGTTTGGAGAGACTACAGTTGGTAGTAATCTGGCTGAACTTTTGGAGAAGTGCCCGAACACGAGAGTCGGTAATGTCTTCTAAAAGAACGGAAAGATTATTGCCTGGGTGAGATACCATATGTCCCGACGTATTAAGGTTGGTCGTGGAATCTATAAGAGACTTGTTTTGCAAGTCCACCAGCAATCCATAGTGACACAGGAAGTCTGCGCCTAGTATGGGGAAGCTGACATCCGCCAGGATGAAACGCCACGAAAACGTCCTACGCAAGCCAAGACTCACGTCCACTTGCCTATACCCGTACGTGTTTATGCGGGAGGAATTTGCTGCCGCAAGTTTGAGCGGTTGAGGGAAAAGTTGATGATGCTGGGGTACGGGAAGAACCGAAACCTCCGCACCCGTGTCGACGAGGTAGTTGCGCCTGCTGAGGGGGTCAAAAATAGTTAGGCGACGTGGTGCTGCGTTCTGGGTGGCCGCCGCCAAAACCCCCCGCGGACCTAGTTTTTTGCGGTAGAAGAGAATCTACACGGTAGCGTACATCTTGTCGCTTTATCCCCGAATCTGCGGTGGTACCAGCAAATCCCTGGGTCCGTGGACTGTCTTGACGACCTGCTACCTGATCGCCCTTTTCGGATGGCAGACCGCGAGCGTGCTCGCGATCTGGCGCCCGAACGCTGAGCGTCCAACGTCGCCCGCATCTCGGCCATACTGGCTGTTAATGCAGCAATCTCGCGCCTCAATTCACCCACCTCATCCGACGGTGGTTGAACGGCCGCCAAGGTTGGGCGTACGTACACCTCCTGAACCTGGTCGGCCGTCGCTGCCAGTTCCTCCAAGGAACCGGAGACGCAAGCGAGGATCGCCTGGGTGCCCTCCGGGAGCCGACGCAGCCAGAGCGACTTGATCAGGTCTTCGCCGATCTTACTCCCACCCAATTGCCTCATTTCACGAAGCAATTGGCTGGGAGTTCGATCACCTAAGGTTAAACCTGCCAGCAAGTGGTCTAATTTTGCCGACTCGCTTGCCGACAGGCGCCTGATCAACTCGCTCTTGAGCTGCACATACGATGTCGACTTCACCACGTCGGACACCAGAAGTATGGACTCTTCGTCCAGGCCGATCACCGCGTAGTTGA
This sequence comes from Hermetia illucens, assembly GCF_905115235.1. Classification (NCBI taxonomy): domain Eukaryota; kingdom Metazoa; phylum Arthropoda; class Insecta; order Diptera; family Stratiomyidae; genus Hermetia; species Hermetia illucens. The sequence continues at coordinate 167,686,373 of NC_051851.1, forward strand.
AACGGGTCGCGTCCGATGTGATGCCGGACATTTGGAACTGTGCTTCCAGATGCACGAACCACAGTTCGGGGTTCCGCCGCCAAAACGGAGGAACGCGTACGGCGAGGGCGGTCACTTGCGGGTTCGATGGGCCTGCTGCGTCTTTATTGTCAAAAGACATCTTGTTTCACGAAAAGTACGAGATTGAAATGCAAACGCGGTGAGTTTATTCTGAAACGCGGTGAACTTTACACCGACACGGCAGGCCGCACCCACAAATGCACGCACGAAACGAGAAAAAACGAAGCGGACGCTATCCAGCGCAGACCAAAAACACCACCAATGAGAATGGAGGACTCGCGATGCTAAACACCTGCACGCCGTCTCTTGCAGCGATTTCAATTTTTTTATTACTATTTTTTTTTTAACTGAATAAATAATATATTATATATAAATGAATAATAACTTCTCTTAAGAATAACTCCTCGTTGTTTGTCGGCTGTAGCTGCGGCGTTGGCGGTGCTGGGGACGTCCGTTTGTTGCCGTTGTTGATCGTTGTGGCAATGATGACTAGTTCAGTGCGTGAAAGGTGTTGTGCAGGAGGGCGTGCGTACGGGAAGTCGCGTGAAAATCCACTTCTGGTGAGGGTCCGACGTGTGTCGCGCAGTACACTGTGTAGAGAAGGTTTTCTCGCGTTTTTCTTTCTTGCCTCTGCTCCGACTCGGGATGTGGAGATGTGACACGTTTTCGTGATGTTTACCACGGCACTCCACACTCAACTGTAGATGCGAACGCGTGAAAATCGCTTGCCGTACGGTCTACTGATGTTTTGGAAGGATTTCTCAGTCCTTGGAAGTTCTATTTCTGCCGTGTTGTTCGGACGAATTTTTGTCGTTAATAGAACTTCACCAATGTCGGCGATGGTGGAGTTGAGTGCGGCGGCGAAAGTGGCTGCGGCAGCGATGGCGGCTGCGGCTGCGGAACTCTTATTTATCTCCAATCGGTTGTTGCGGCTGCCTGCTGGGCGATTGTGCTTGCGCAGACTGCGATTTGTTGATGGGGATGATGATGTGCTTGAGTTTTTCAATTTTGCAGGTTCTGGGAATTCGGGATCCTAGTTGTTGATGCTGTTGGTGCGAGTTCCGGGGTCACCAATTAAGTAATCCAATTAAGTAATTATGATTACTTATTATTTTTATTGAAATATTTAAGCGAACTCAACGCGAATTCTATACAGTAAACTCAACTCAAATTCTATTTTCAAAAAGGACTTCCATATTCTTTAGCAATTTTCAACTTAAATTAAATTCAGTGACAGGTCTGAAAAACATAATTACTGCGATCTTCCACTCCCTTGGTGTGCCACGCAAAGTGGATAGATCCGCGCCATCTATTCGCTCGCAACATTCGAAATAAATTTCGAATGCTGCGAATCCTGCCGCGCCACAAATCTAAGCCATCTCCCCTTTCGAATGAGGCATCGCACGCAGAAATCTCACGAGTTCGCGTTTTTCGTCATTTTTACGACCCGGGGTCGTGGAAATTTTCAATTTTCTCGGTTTTTTTGCGGGTTGGACGGGCGCCCGACTTTCCGCGGTATCTCGTGTTCTGGACGTCGTAGCTTGAAAATTCTTGGATTTCTTTAATCTGGGTCGTCTCCCCTTTCAAACGAGGCATCGCCCGCAGAAATTCAACGACTTTGCGTTTTTCGTCATTTTTACGACCCGGGGTCGTGGAAATTTCTTGTTGCGCCTCGTCATTGATGGCACAATATTCGAGTACAGATCCTGCCATAAGGTCAGTTGGGTTTCAATTACGTGCGATCAGATCGACCACTTCGCGATCAGCAGTACATTTAGTAGTTGTTTGCTGCGTGGGCGTAACAAGAGAGGCGCTGTCATCGGCTTCGAAAGTACCAACTCACCACGATTCGAAACTCATCCGCCTGAGTACCTGGCACTCCCTAAATTCAATATCGACCGCTTCTTTGACCCAGCTGTCGCTTGACAGTGGAATAGTTATCTTGCTGATCGGACGGCATATGTACTGCGAAAGCCGCCTGAGAATATCGATGAGCATTGGGTCTTTTCTCGGGTGCTGCACAAGTTTTCGGCCGCATCACGAAAGAGCTTGCATAGGGTCACAAATTTTTCGATGGTCCAGTGAAAGATGTCAAGGTTCGGCTTCTCATCCAGGATAATGAACAACTGAAGAGGTGGAAAGAACATTTCATCGCACTTCTTAACCGTATCAGATCCGATGAAGTTGTAATGGTATAAGTGGATAGGAAGATCAGGTCGATCATCCTAATTGGCCGACAACGACCTAGAGGGCAGAGCTATCCCAGAAACCTAAAAAAAAATTGGCTAAGTTGACCGTGAAGGTCCGCCCGCAAAGATTGAAGCTCCATCAAAGTGCTCGCTCGACACATTCTTGCACGCCTCTGTGCTAGCCAGGCTCGGGAATGTGGGGGGGGGGGGGTCCTTTGAGCGCTTTGATCCCTCACGCTTCATTACTACAAATCAACGTGTCTATTCCGATGCGTGGGTCTGCACCGGATTCCAAAATAGACATTAATAGGGACTTCGCGACGGCCTATCGCATAGCAAACCGAACGCGAACTAAAATTGGAAAATAAAATAAAAAAAAGGCTCGACCGCGCGCATGAAGCCGTAAGTCTCCGGACCCGAGTGCCGCGATCAAGGAGGGGAAGATTCACGACGGATCACGGTCCCAATTATTGCCTCTTCTGCCTCAGATTTAGAATGAGGCGCGGCCCCTGAGGTTCCCACCCTTCCTCGACATCCTCAGGCCAGTTTACCATTTTTGAGGATGTCCCTTTATAGAGGTTCTGCGCGATTAAGGAGGAACGACATCGATTCCGTCCGATCACAAAACGTGATGTCAGCCGACACTCTGCCTACTGTCGAGTGGCTAGTCCCGTCAGCTGTCCTGAGATCGATGCGTAATCTCTCCCACTTGTACCGACCGTCGTTAATAATTTTCCGGGCGAAATCCGAAGCTAAGCAACTTACGGTGGCTCCGGTATCAATCAGTCCTGAAACACGTTCACCCAAGACTGTGGCATCCGCATACAGGCGAATATCATTATTGGGCCGACCCGTGAGAATGGCAGAGTAGTAAAGACGACGGGTGCGCATTATTCGCATCCAATATTGGCGTAAGCGAAGAGTCGAGCGCTTCAGTTTTTTCGTCGCCATCTCTGCTACTCCGAAGATCCGTTCTCTGACCGCTTGATATTGTTGCAGTCTTACGTGCAACGGCCTCAGAACCGAAAGCATCGGTTTTCTAGAAATAATTGGTGGTGGGGTCATATCTAGTGTATCGGACCGCTTCAACACGGTAACTTTCGGAGTTACTGTGGAAGACGTTGTCGCAATGCCTGCGTAATCACTTATACCATTACAAAGTTCCCCCTCTTAGGGATGAGATGGCTAATCACGGTAATATGCGGATACGCACTGTTCCTCCAAGCAGAAGAGAAATAATTTTGGGCCATCAATGCACCTAAACGGGGTAAAGCCGCTGATAATTTCTCCTATCTAGGATCGAAAATCACAACCGATAGCAGCTACGATAATGAAATCCGCGCACGGTTGTTACAGCAGCCAGCAGTTGGCAGTTCTCATGTATTCTTCGGAGACTTGGGTTCTTAGCAAGAAGAATTGCGAAATCTTGGCGGCGTTCGAGAGAAGAATCCTCCGAAGAATTTTTGGTCCCCTACATGAGGATGGACGATTCCGTAGCCTAAATAACGACGAAATCTATGAGCGATACCATGACCGTCAAGTGGTGGATAAAATCCGGTTCAATAGGTTACGGTGGGTCACTTAATCCGTATGGATGAGGATGATCCAGCCCGGAAAGTCTATTAGAGCAATATATATGGTAGAAAAAGAAGACGAGGCAGACCCTGCCTAAGATGGAGCGATGGCATAGGTCAGGATGTCAGACAGGTTTTAGAGATATCGAATTGGTGGACCTCGGCGCAAAACCGGGATGTCTGGAGTTCTTTATTAAGGCGGGCCTAGACTGGATACCGGTTGTTGCGCCGTTGATGATGATGATGAAAGCCGCTGGGCTTGACGGTCTCCTCGCAGAGTTATTTATCACTGTACCTGCAGTTACTGTAAATCTGTTGCTCCCACTCGTACAGAAATCTTTGGAATCCGAAACCTTTCCCAGAGAGGGGAAGAAGAGGATGATTATCAGAATCGCAAAGAAGGGAACCCGTTTTGAGCGTGACAATTGGAGAGGTATCTGCATGCTCCCTGCCGTTGCAATGATAATGACTAAAATAATCCTGATACGGATGAAAGAACATCTCCAGAGCTTGATCGACAGAGAGCAGACTGGTTTTCGCTCCCTATCCTCCTACATTGACCATATCAATAGCCTGCGGATCATTTTTGAATAGTGCGCAGAGTTTATATCTTTGCTGTACCTACTCTTCATTGATTTCGAGAAAGCTTTTGATAGCGTAAGCAGGGCATATGCCTAGAGTGCTATACGCTGGAGGGGCATTCCGGAGAAACTAATAATAATGAAGAGGGCTGCTGGTATCAGAAAATCTGGTGCAGAATGCTAGCATGTGAAGAGGATTTGGATGCGATCAACTCCATGATTGCATCTATCCACCGCAAACTGCGAAAAGCAGAAGAGACAAGAAAAGAGTGATTACCTACGCGGTGTAGAAACCAAAGGTGATAAGCTAGATTGAGCTGATTCCGCCCCATCATATAATATCTTACACTGATTCTATGGGGCATAGAGGGGGTGGTTTTAGTGGGTAAAAATTCCAAACGCTGGCGTGTCTAAATCAGTGTCTTTTCCATCTCCTCAAAAAAAGAAGAAAAGAAAACGAGAGATAACGCATATCAACCGCAGAGAGAGAGAAAGAGAGGTTGATTCCCAGAGAGCTATATTCCGCGTTAGTTTACCCTGCAGTCCATTGCTTAATCCCTATTTCAATGCAGTGCAATTCTGCAAATGAAAGTAAATCACCGGGTCTTAGACAAAGCCGATGTCTCCTCATTTCAAGCAGAAAGATGGTTAATACATGAATATTGTTTAATTTATGGTAAAGGCTATGGAGGCTGGATACCAAGACGAAAAAAAGTTAAAAATTATTCATGAACAACTAAGGCAGCTCAGGCAAAAAGAAGAAAGAGAGAGCTACAATGAACGGCAGTTAAGGACTGATTCAGTCCCGCGACGCAATGCTTTAGAGCAGTCTCGTAGCCAGAGTGAAGGGAGAAGGATGTGGTTTTAGTGAGTAAAAGTCTTCCATAACCACATGCTAAGGGCCAGCGGTAGGTTTTGAACTTTTCCATCCCCTGGTTCTTTTAATGAATCGTGGACCTTGGTCAATTATTTCTGAATTTGGATAAGGAGTTAAGCCACGACCTAACACCAACGTATCAAAGGTTGCTAGTCTGACTAGTCATTGCTCGCTTCTTATCTGAGCAGCGTAAGATTACTGAAAGGGTCGAATTGTTTGTATACTTATGTGGATACCGGGCCCAACCTCATTCGATCCATTAATAGCGCAAAATTATCTTGCGTTATTTTTGTATTTTAGCTCGAAATCGACAATAAATTAAAAATCTTCTGTACAATTGCTCTCACGGTGCTGTTACTTACATCTATACCGTGGAAAGTGACCATCAATGTCACTCGAAAGCTTCGAGCTTTCATCAACACTTATCTGTGACGCCAAAATGGATTATTTGGGCTTAACGCAATCTCGGTCGAAGAACAACGTAGGCATGTGGGTCACCTACCTGTGGACGTGTTGATTAGAAAACAAGTAGCAGCGATAAAGTCATTCATTGAGAAAGGACGATAATTCTATTGTTTGCTGTGATATGCGGTGGAGCGCTCACTTTCCGAGCAAGATTGATAACTGCGTTCCCGGAGAATAATTTCGGGAGAGTTTAGAGATTGCGGCTGAGCTGATAGCGATAGCGTGTGGACATGGTTGACGTGCTAAGCCTCACTTGGGGCTTTCAACGATCATAAGTTACTTAGATTGACACCAATGCCGTGGAAGAATAGGATCGAAGTTGCTTATCTTAAAATGGGTAAAGTAGAAATTACAGGTGACATTCCGAAAAAGCTCAAGCGTGACTAATTAAGTATGTGACGCTAACCTACGGAAATATTCGGCCTAGCCGGTTACATGGTATAAAGTGAAAAGGTTGTGCATGTCATTGCTCATTTGACATAACATGTCCTTAAACCTAAGAATAATTTATAACTTACAACTAAACAAACATAACACAAAACAACACAAAAGAAAGGAGTATTCCGTACTGGAAAACGGAAAAAAGGAAGTTTTTAGGCACCGGTGGACAGGATTGATCAACAGATTTGGAGTAAAGCGCAGTCCTTTCTCAATGGTGGTAGCAAAATGAGAAAGGGCTACCTTTTACTCGATTTGGACCTGTGTAAGGACTCAAGGTGGGAGAGATGAAGAGGACTGTGGGATTGTGGCGCATGTATTGTGGAGCCTAACTGGTAGAAGGAGGAACCTTCATTTATAGAAGACGTTAATGATTGCAGATATCACATACTGTACAGGCTAATTAATGTCGATTGTCTTAATCTAGACTAAGTAAAGAAAAATAATGAAAGGTGATCTACACCTGCGCGAGGATTGACTGCCGGAACATTGGCTTTACGCGGTTAGCCTCTGTGAAAGTTCGGGGAGGAGCTCAAAGCATTGGAGGGCTTCTGCTACGTTCGGTGACATGGTAGCCTATGCTGGGAAACTGTAGGACAGGATTGGACGAATAAGAGTTTTGTATAAAAGGGCTTTGGTGGCAGCGAACAGGGCCCGAGATGAGAGGACGGGTAGGGGTAGGTATCAGTGGACGCTCCGAGGAGACCAATTACCGCTTTGGGGCGCCATTTTGATGAGACAGACTCCTAAGATCGTGTCTGCTGTTATGGAAGCAGGGAGACAGAATCCAGCCGGCCCGTAGCATTCACGAAAGAAAGCAGCTCTCCCACCCTGCACCTAGAAACCTCTCTGAGGTCCCCAAAGAATGGTTTACCCAGCGTCAGCAGTCTGAATCTAGCTAGAGCTAGCTTCAGTACGAAAGAAGTCAGGCTGATTGGTCGAAAGTCCTTCGTGGACTCACGACCGCGCCTGCCGCTTTCGGTATGAAAACCACTCGTGCGCGTCTCCAGGACTGCAGTACGTATCCTAAAGAGCTGCAGCTCCGGTAAATCTTAATTGCCGATTTGACAGTCTCGTACAGCTCGGGTTGCCGCAAACCATCCAAACAAGGTTCTGACTTACAGTCCTCCTCGCTGGCGGGAAAGTGCGTTTGAACCCGCAGCTCCAAGGTTTCGTTAGAGAATTCCGTCCATGAGCCTTCCGACTTTTTAAGGAAGGATGGGCTCTTATGTTCCTTGGACAGAATCTTACTGAGCTTAGCGAATTCACTTGTGCTTTCGATGTTCTGGCAATAGTCCAACCAAGATCGCCTCTTGGCGGTCCTGATGCCGAGTTGTACTTCTTCAGGCAGTCCTTGTATGGCTGTCAGTAGTCAGCTTCTTGAGACTAGAGGGATCTTCATTCTACCACGGTGGCAAGATCTTTTTTCTGTACTTAGTAAGCCACGAGACTTTAAAGGCAGTATCGAATGCCTTTTTCAGAGCCCCGACCTTTGACTCCAGTTCGTCTGCCGTGCCAATCTTACCAATTTGCGCACCGGACAGTTTGTTTTTAATTACTTGAACAAACTTGCTCCAGGCGATCCTCCTGGGGTCTCTAAAGGGTTTGGAGACCTCTGCGGCGAGTTCTAGACTGAAAAGTATCCAACTGTGATCAGAGAAGGATCTCTGGTCAGACACTCTCCAGTCCTCACCCTAAGAATCCCATTGTCGGTTATTAGGGTGATATCAAGGACCTGCTCCCAACCGTCACAGTTCTCCGAGCAGGGGAAATGGAAGGTTGATGTACTCCCCCTGTTACACACCGATAGGATTGAAGTAATAATAAAATCAAAGAATGACTCACCTCTTTCGTGGCCGTTGTTCAGTCTGTTGTTGAAGAGGATAATGAGATGTTCACTGATGGTAGGCACACACTTCCGCAGAACGAAGTTAGGGATGCCATCGGGCCCCGAAGATTTTTTATTGTTCACCGGGAGATTGCAAGTTTGACTTCTTCTAGGGAGGTAAAGAAAGAGGCGAACGGGCCAGTTCTGACTATATCAGCCGGGCATCTGGGAGAAAAGGGGCAAAGGTAAGACCATTCCAAGCTCAACCTTTTATCGCTGACAGCATTGGCGACCACCGATTTGGCTCTGAATAAGTGGCTGAAATAGTCTACGCAGGCGGATATTTTTTCCTCAGGTGAGCGACACTGGAGGTTACCTATTTTTATCAAGATTTGGTTGAAGTAAGTATATTTTTTTTTTTTCAAGCAAATCGATTAATTATTGAGAAAACTTGTGGGCCGGATTTGAGGGATTTGAGGAGTTTTTTTTAAGATGCATTCAGTTCGGACCGAATAGCTCCATTGATTTTGCTGGACAGGTCTTTGATAATCTCGGAGAGGAGACGGTAGCCAGCGTTGCATCTGTTCCATAACCGGTGAAATAAACGTTTCCTGCGCAGCTGTAGTCTGTTTCTATCGCGGACTAAGAGGAGGGTTGAGGGGGAAGGCACCCGTATTTCTAGTAACCAGGTTCTTTAACTGGAGCGTGCTTGTCAATTGTAGTTTCGAAGGCAGAGTTCGGATGTATGTATCTAGCTCAACATTGGAGTGGATGCGCAATTTGTCCAGGGGAGGGCCCAGCACACTGTCTAAGTCGCGTTTGTCAGATTGAAAGATCTGCATTTGTGCGGATGGTGGAGTGAAGGGAGAATTTGCTGTAAATGTAGAGAGAGGCTGTGGGCATGATGGTCCGAGTGGGCTGCTAAAGAGGAGCAGCTAGCTGTGCCAACAGGTGGAAAGACGCTCCCTTTTATCATCGCAAAAACACGACAAGGTTGCGAGTTATATTGGACTTTCGGTCACGCTGCTCCCAGGGCAGAGGTGAGGCAGCGTCTGATGAGTTGCCTCTGCCCTGGACGAAACCGTCAGTCATTTTTGATTTTTTCAATTGTTAATGCTTGGGGTGCTACGCTCCAAACTAGGGATCCATGGACTAAAAAACGTGGGAGTAAGTTGCTCCTCATTTAGTCCGGTCCACCATCATGTGGATGGGGACTTAGGATCCCGCAGATCCTAAACAGCAACCTAGCTTTAGCCTTAGTCTAGCTTAAACTACAACGACTGGCGTTTTAAGCCCAATATAACTCGCAACCTTGTCGTGTTTTTGCGATGTTAAAAGGGAGCGTCTTTCCACCCGTTGGCACTTTCGGTCACGCTGCTCCCAGGGCAGAGGTGAGGCAGCGTCTGATGAGTTGCCTCTGCCTTGGACGAAACCGTCAGTCATTTTTGATCTTTTCAGTTGTGAAAGAAGTTAGAAATTGTGCTCCACAGCGAGGAGAAAAACATATTGAATAAAGACCTGGCTTCCATGAAGAAGCCCCTTGGAATGGAAGAATGTGCAGGCGATAAAGAGCTAAGGGTTTCGGGTCTTGCTCGACCCCTGGCTACTGCGGCAAAAGACGGGGTCAGTGAGGGAGGGGCGGTCTAGTTGGCATGAGGCAGGGTGTTAGGCTGCGAGACGCGAACAGGCGAGAGCCTGTCATGGTGGGGGAAGAACAAAGCGGATGGAGAGTGGGGGATGCATTTTGCTCTTTCTTTTCGCTGGATAGATTCCAGCCTACGGGGACACTTAGAAAAGTTGGCAGGGTGACCCAGTTGGCTACAGTTTGCACATTTGAGGGGTGCCGCCGACTCCTTTTCGGCGTTGTCTTCTACATTCGAACGAGGGCAGTCCCTGGAGGCGTGTGGGCCCGCGCACTTCACGCATCTGAGGTCGTATCCGCAGTTTGCGGATACGTGGCCAAATTGTTGGCAATTGAAACATTGGGTGACTTCCCCTTTTCGGGGCTTCTCCCAGCTAATCCGTTGATACAGTAGGGTATTTTTTTGTGACTATATTGGCGTCTGCGTCAGAGTTGAAAGTCACACGGAAGAGGCTCAGGTTGGTGTCATTGGCTCGTGACCACTGGGTGGAAAGTCTAGTTACTCGGACAGGTGTGATCTGCGTTAGCTCCTTGATTTCCGAAGCCACGTCTTCGGAAGTGAACTCATGGGGGGGGGGGGGGATTCCTCTGAGGATGAGGGTTGGGTTCCTCTCTTCTTTCAGCGTGAAGGAATGGCCTTCCAATTTGGTGATCTTAATTAAATGTATTAGTTTCCTATGGGTATTGGGACAAGTGAGGCAGACTTTGAGCCCGTCGGCCGGTAGTTTGGTAATTTCAAATGTGACATTTTTGTCTATGTTCTTGATTACAAGGTTCAGTGCCCTGGCAGTCAATCCATACAAAAAAATCAGGGGGAGAAAGCTTATTCTATTCTTATCTTTAACTGGAATGGCCGTGTCAGCGGATTCGAGGTTCCGGGATGTGCGTGCGTCGCATCAGGGCGATGCTCGTTGTCAGAGATGAGATGTTCGCTGGGGCCTCGTTGTCCGAGATACCCGAGTACTCTTTCTTGCCACATAAGCTTGGATAGAAATTAAATTCCATTCCAAAGGGCGGTTAATTCAAATTTGGTTTCAACTTCCGTTTGAAACTTGAAAACAAATAAATAGATTTGATATTACTATGGGGCTATGATGGCGTTCACCCAGGTCGAAGACAAGATATATCGTTCGAAATTAGGCATAACAAAAACCGTAAAAGATTCTTTATTTTTACTTTCAAACTTCAAAATTTTTTTCCTTCCAATAAGACCGGCAACTATTGAATAGCGAACGAAGCCATTTGACTCACCGCATTCAACCGCTTGTCAACGGGTTACAACGCATGCCGGTCTTCGCGGATTACTTCCAATTGACAGCTGTCACCGCGAGTGTTCTTACGATTTACATCAGCATCTGATTCTATTTTCGCTCGAAAGCACAACAAAGACTTGAGAAATGTCCGACAACGATGATGATTTCATGTGCGAAGATGATGAGGATTATGGATTGGTAACTCCACATTTAATTTATGCAGCAAATTGGCTACAAAGTGTCCAAATCTTGCAGGAATACTCCGAGGACAGCAACTCCGAGCCGGACGTCGACTTGGAGAATCAGTACTACAACAGCAAAGCCCTAAAGGAGGATGAACCCGTGGCCGCTTTGCAATCTTTCCAGAAGGTCCTTGATCTGGAGAATGGCGAGAAGGGCGAATGGGGCTTCAAGGCCTTGAAGCAGATGATCAAAATCAACTTCCGTTTGGTAAGAGGTTGGAAGGTGCCACCGGCCTGAGATGTCTCATCAGGAATTTTCCATTTACAGACAAACTACGAGGAAATGATGGTTCGCTACAAGCAGTTGCTGACCTATATCAAAAGTGCAGTTACTAGGAATCATTCGGAGAAATCTATTAATTCGATTTTGGATTATATTTCGACCTCGAAGAATGTAAGTAAGGTGGAAGGGTTATGTGGGGAGTAGTTTGGCGGAAATTCATTTTAAATGATGATTTGTTCGATAATTGCCTGTGATTTGATGTTACATTATTATCTTAAAGTCCTGAGACACGTACTATAGCCTCATGACCCGAGTTGCTCCAAGAATTAACCCGAAAAGACTTATTTTTGCAGTTCGGGGAATACTCCAAACGTAGCTTTACTTTCCGACCTGATTTTCTTGAAAACTCATTTAAAATTCCGTTTTATTCAACGAATTTCACTGAAAAAGTTGATTTGTTTCCTTTCCAGATGGAGCTCCTCCAAAACTTCTATGAAACAACTTTGGAAGCGCTCAAAGATGCCAAGAACGATCGCCTTTGGTTCAAGACAAATACAAAGCTCGGAAAATTGTACTTCGACCGCAATGATTTCGGTAAATTGCAGAAAATCCTGAAGCAACTGCATCAATCATGTCAGGTAAGCGGTTAATATCTAAAACTCCTCAAAAACCATTTCCCAAAAATGTCTTTCATCGGACATTTTCCCAATTTTTCTCTAACTCTTTTGACTTTCGTTTCTGTATTCCTTCCAGACCGATGATGGCGAAGATGATCTTAAAAAAGGAACGCAATTGCTCGAAATCTACGCGCTTGAAATTCAAATGTACACCGTCCAAAAGAACAACAAGAAGCTGAAGGCCCTTTACGAGCAGTCGTTGCACATCAAATCGGCCATTCCGCATCCTTTGATTATGGGCGTGATTCGCGAGTGCGGCGGCAAAATGCACTTGCGTGAGGGTGAATTCGAGAAGGCTCACACGGACTTCTTTGAGGCGTTCAAAAATTACGATGAGTCCGGATCGCCGAGGAGAACGACGTGCTTGAAGTATTTGGTGCTGGCTAATATGTAAGTTGGGAGTTTGTTGGAATAAGTTTTAGGTTTTGAAGGAATGAGATTGGAAGCGTGAGAACGTAAGTAAATTAATCCGAGTAAAACCCTGACCCTGGTACTCTGACTTGTAAGACGGAGGAACTCACAAGAGCCCTTTGGAAAAGGCGCATTGAAATCTGCGCTTTACAAGAAATCTGATCGTCTGGTGCTAAAAATTGCAACATAAAACGCGAATGTGTTAAAAATGGCTATAAAATTCTCTATTTTGGTAGCCCATGTACTCAATATGGTGGGTTTTCGCAATGTAATCAAAGAAGTTGAGCGACTTGATGTCCGGCTGATCACTTGACTTCTTCACCGCATACGTATCACAGATAGGTGCGCTTGATGTGCGAGAAAGTTGCCTTTCCGCAATTTCTCGATGCAAAGATCTGCAACGAGCCTGTTGTCATTGCAGTCGGCCTTAGTGGGCATCTCGGTGAAAAGACAAACGGCAACAGGTGCCATGGAGAAGGGTTTGGAGCACGTAATGAGGGCGACGAGAATATAATTGATTTTGTGGACACTCACGACCTTTCATATGACTTGCGGTTTCGTCCAGGACAAAGGCAACTCATTAGAGGCTGCCCTGGAAGCAGCGTGACGGAAGCGGTTACAACGTGGCATTTACTCCCTTTTATTAATTCAAAAACACGAGATGTGCATGAATAATAACGAGGACAAAAATGGTCTTGTAAAATTCAGGCCTAAGCCGGCCGAGGCTAAACTAGACTTTTGTTTGAGAATCATGAAATTCCTAAGTTCGCCATGCACGAAAATCATATACCTTTTGTAACTTGGGTGCTTGCCCAAAAATAACGGGTGAACCACAACTGTGGAAGTATATTGCTTTCCAATTAGTCCATCAAGTGGATGGCGGATTTAAGAATCTTTCGATTCTCAAACAAAAGTCTAGATTATCTTATCTTCCTACATTTTATAGCGGGAATAGTAAGACGCAATCGACTACATCCTCATAAGGCACCCGCAGTTTATCAGCGTCAATGGCTGATAGGGAGCGCCTATCAGACCACTACGCCTCAACATCGTTTGTTGGTTGCTGTCATCAATCAATCATCAATCAAGGCACTGATAAAAGGGGAGAAATGATCTTAAGCGATTATCAAAGAAGAAGAATCGTGGAACCGAGTTAAAAACACGATCCATAAAGCGATCTATGCAACCTTCGGGGTCAGCAAGACTGGTAACCGGTTCATCAATCGAATGATGATGTCCAAACAGAAACACTCCTATCACTAGTCTGTCGATGACAAAACGCTAGCCAATTGGAAAGTTTACAAGAATGCCAAGCAGAAACAAAAAAAGTCATTGTTGTTACGCGAGCGGTGCATAGCAAAGATTTTTACGATAAACTGGACACTTGCGATAACCGGAAAGCTCTGCAGCAACTTGTGAAAAGGATATCGAAAACTTCTGTTGCGATAATGATGAGAATAGTACTTTGCTTACCGATTGACGATCCGCGACGGATAAATACCAAGAATATTTCCGGCAGATTTCAACCGAAAAATTTATACATTCACCATTTCTACATGCACTAAAGACATTTGGAGCAATTTCACTTGTCAGCCCGAGTGAAGTCGAGGAAGCAATAAAACGAATGAATTTGGGGAAAGTAACAGGACTCGACGACATCGCATCTGAGCTCTGGAAAGCAAAGAATTGGAACCCAACACTGTATCTCAGTGGGTTCTTCAATCGGATTATTGAGGAAGGTAGAATACCTTCTGATTGGCAAGAAAGTACGACCGTTTCAATATGGACAAAAGGTAGCCCAGCAGAGTGTTCAAATTACCGCCCGATCCGGTTACTATCCCACCCGACAACAACTACTACCGGGAGAACTCGTGCGCTGAGCTAAACTGCTCGAAGGGTGGCGGGTATATCAAAACCGCTTCTTGTCTCTGTCGGTGTTCATCATGAAAGTGCCTTCTAACCACTCCTTTTTGCTCTTGTTATGGACACTGTCACACGGGATATTCAACGTCGAGCGTTACAGCTTTATGCAGATGATCTTTTCCTAGCGTCTTATAGCAAAGTCGATCTCGTGGAACTTTTTAATGATCCCCATGAAACAGACAATATCACTATCAACTTTTCGATAATCCACATGAAACAGACAATATTACTGTCAGTGACCTGCCCAGAACTGAGCGATTTAAATACCTCGGATCACTGCTAGCAACCGCTGTTATAAAATTGCTTCACACATTAGCACAATCTGGCTGAAGTGGCGTTCCACAACTGATGTTTTTTGTGACCGACGTATCAACGAGCGTCTCAAATCCAAATTTTACCGTTCTGAGTATTGGCCGACTATATAAGACAATGAACGGCGCCTCGTGGTAATGGAGACCGCGATTAGTTGCTTTGTATCAGTGGCGTAACACATTCGAAATGAGAATATCCGCGATCGTCATGGGATTGCACCGATCGTTGGAAAATTTCGAGAGGCTCAATCTATATTCATGTAATTCGTGCTAATAAGAGTTCATTTGCCAAGATTGGTCTGAACAAAGAAGTCGTTGGGTTGATACATTGGGTTGTAATTCAATATAAGCAAACTCCGTTTCTGAACTAGACAAAGACTGAGGAAGAAGTCAAATTACATGGCCACCGGAAACTTACAAAATGTGTGGTTTTCAAAAAAATAAAATAAAGGAACAAACGCACGCGTCTAAGTCGGGGTCTAGTCTAGTCTTCTAAACCCTAGAAAAGCAAAGAAAAATAATGGTAGTTTCCTTGTATTTGCAGATAGTCGTAAGTTTGACAATGTTTCATTAAATAATGGTAACTATAAACTGTTCATCAAGGATGATACATATCTGAAGAGACGAAAGAAAAACTTCACTGTGATTTCCGACAGTTCGAATTGAATCCTTCTTTGTTTAGGTTTGTCGTGTTTGGTAGTCGGACCGTCTGTCTGGATTGCAATATCGCTCGCGAATGTCTCATGTGGATCAGATATGCCATTGACCAAACGCAACATCTTCGCAATTAGTTTGAAATCGGCAGTGGTTTCGGGCGCTTGGAGAAGATAATTTCTTAATAATATTTGCTCGAAGTGTTCTGTCAAGGTTGGCCGCTCACGAAGCAAGTTAGCGTCCTCACCAGAAGAGCCCGATAACTTTGGTACATTTGTCGTTATATGGTTGTCATGAATCCCTACCTGGGGTATAGTGCGTCAACCAAAAGTGTGTACCTTCGTTGTCGGTGATTCGGCTTCCCCCAGGACTTCTCGACAAACATACACTTTTCCTCTACTGTTCGGCGTAATATATCTATAGGGTGACCCGTTCGTCGACTATTTTGGGATAGTCGATTCCATTGCATAACATACTCCACAACGGAGTTTTCGTCCTTTTTCAGTGTGTGGTCTATCCACTGCCACTGTTTTTTGGACAATATGTCCACGAGTATCTGGCCTTGGATTTTATATTATTTCAGAATAAAGTTTTTCGACGCTATGACGTAGATAAAAGTTCCTCAAAGATCAGAACTTCTAAGTAACGTTTACTCCATGTAAAGGTCTCAACTTGATTTTGATGTTGAAGCTCTTGCATTTTGGTTCTTTCATCAGCACGCTATCCAGATATATAAAATGCCACGATCTGTTAGACTGAGAAACTTGGTTTTGTTGGTGATTAATTTCAGTCCGACTCTACTTGCATCCTTTCTTAAATTCAGAGCGCCTTCCCGAGAATCTTAAGACTCCACATTGTTCCACAATTATCTGCAAAGTGCTGATGTAGCCAGCGCAGGGAGATCTAGAGTACTTCTGATCGATATACGAAATCCTCACTCAATGGCAAGCCCGAGAATCACGGAACCACGGTATAGTGTCTATCATGGTAAAAAGTTTAATATTTGGATTGACTAGAGAAGCAAATTACCGGAGAGCATTGTTGGTGGTTCTGCGTATCACATCGCAAAAGGATTTGCAAGTGATTGGAAATTGGTCGATGTTTCCATTAAGGAGTTATTCTAAGTTGCTTATCCATGATGATAGGCAACTTGAGTGGTGGAGAAAACTTCACGATGCTTCGATCCTTTTTCTTTTGTCTTTATTACGTCTAATGAGATAGCCTGAATATGATTTGTAACTTTTCTCGCTCGTTTGGTCCGGAAAGAGTTGAAACTTTTGTAAATCGGCTCGGCAGGAAAGTTTACCATTGGTTGGGGGCACCGATCCGAAGATTTAAATGCTGTTTAGTTCTACTTTCCTCAGATTTAGCCGTGAACCGCGCGTCAGTAGTGTCATAATTCTGTGACCTGGTTGACGGTAATTTCAACGATATCGTTGCCTGTGCTTGCGATAATTTTAGTGAAAACGATATCTGACATCATCATGGTCTTAGGTTGGCGTCGAACAGGCCAGCAGCTTGCACATTCCGCATGATGCCGGAAAAGTCCACAGTGCACTCGGCCGCCAGTCGAACTGAAAGCACCACAATATCTCAAATTCAATTTGAGATATTGTGGTGTGAGAGCATTTATAAAGTATGTTTACTAGCGATGAAGATGCGGTTAACTGCGGACTGTTCAAGCATAACTAACTGGGCGAACTGAACACCGATCTCGTGTATTGAGAGATGGGTCGAGCGCCAATATAGGGAATTGAACTACCACCTAACGCAGTTCCCTACGGGACACGATGGATATAGGAAGTACTTGCGTCGCACCGCTTCAGATTGGATGAGTCCCCAGACTGTCCTGAATGCGCCGCTACACCCGGAGCATGTTATGTTCCACTGTCCAAGATTCGTGAGTGAAAGAGGGAGGTGAAACGACGTTCTCAACGCAGTTATCGGACCCCATAATTTCGTGGAGGAGATGCTGAGGTCCGCAGCAAATTGGAGTGCGATAAACGCAACAGTAACTGCGATACAAGAACTGGAACGAGTCCGGAAAGCGCGACGGATGCGCAACTTAGTTGTGCTGATGTAAACCAGAGCCCTCCTCGCGAAGTTATACTTCACGGTGGTCCCGCGGGGATATGGACGGAGAAGTGGGGGCAGTTTTAGTGGGTGAAAATCCTATACAGTGTTGCAATCTGGCGCAGCAGCGTCTTTTTAAGATTTCCACCTCCACCCAGAAAAAATAGAATCTTTTACGGAGAATACTATTATGTCAGGAGTGCCGGAATACGTGCAATTCCATGATGAGATCGATCTATTGGAAACTGTGGAAGCAGAGGAGATCAGGAAAGCGCGGTTAGGGACGCCGAGAGAGTCGGTCCCTAGTCCTAGTTTGTATGTCGCGTCAACGCATATTCGCTAGTGAGAAGGAGGAGAATTGTCTTTTTGATCGGACTACAGACGTCTTGAACACTCCACTGGAACACTTTTATGTGGTCTGTGTGGGCACCAAAGTGAACTTTTCTCTGGTGCTACCACAAGTTTTCCATCACGTACCCCCAAGCGGTAGAAGAATCTCTTGCGAAAGAATCAAAGGCAAGTTTAGGTGGCTTGTTCGACTGTATTTAAAAGGAGATTCAATTTGTGCCAAGCCAAGTGGAATTGAAGACCAATGTTTGAAGATTCGTCCTTAATATAACTTACTTCGGGGCAGTCATCAATTAGCAGCACGTGCGGGTGACTTAGTTTACCTCAGGATTTCTGTATTATATCAACCAACTATCCTTTTTCCATGATATCAAAAATGTTCCACCGTGAGGTTACAAATTCACCCCAATTCAAAGTTTAGTAAAAGTTTGCAATTTTTCGATACTTATCAATAGTCGAATATTTACCATCATCATGCCCGTACCTGGAGCTACTGACTAGACACTATCTTCCCTTACATGAGACATGAGGCTTACGCTGTTTCTTTATCTTCCCTGTTTTCTATTATCTAAATTTTACCGTGTGTTGTTTGTATGATCAATGCGGTTGTGCAAATAAGGAAGGATCGATACTGATGTATTAAGCTCCACGTTACAAGTAAAAAATTACTGTAGATGTTTAAGTAGCCATTTAATTTCATTTAGTTGGGATAACAGGCATTTTACCAGGAGAGATGGCTAGAGTTATAGTTGGATAATTACGAATATTAATATTTTTTTGTCCCTCGAAAAACCTTCTTGGCAGCGCTACATACAGCCTGTTTTAAGTCCATGGTTTCCCTTTAAAAAAAACCTTTGGAATCCCATAATCGCGTATTAAGTGTTGATAATTAAAGACCCTTTAAGCGCTGTTAGCATTTTAAGTGACTATTGAACAAATCTCGGCAAATTTATTGTTTTTGATTTGAGAAAAAGCAGGTGAAAAACATTGAATGTCTGTTAAACATATTGTCAGCGATATAGGAGAAGAACAACAGAGGGGGAATGTGGGAATATTTTGATGGGTTCTGCGTCAAAAATGAAAGAAATCATCAGAAAGTTTAACGAACAGATAATAAAAACCTCAAATTGCGGATCAATGGCTGGCGCAGTATTCCATTTAAAGTAGAGTTTAGCTATTTTTTTGTAAACAGCGAAAATATGTCCTGAATAGTATAGAGACTAATTTTATAAAAAAGTTTGCTCATAGGTAAGTTTAATTTTAAGATTGATACATATAAATATATTGAATATTTTACAACTATTTGCATCGTGGAAAATATTACATTTTCCAAATTCATTCCATCTAAATAACTGCCAGTTTCCTGGTCTGGTTCAATTTGCAGCTTTTTTTTTAGTAGGTGACAGCGATAATCAGAGCTCATCAGTCAGCGATCGTGGAGGAAGTCACTCATAAAAGTGCCTTCAAAATTGGGTTTTAGTTTTTGGTGGTGCGATCTCATGTTTTGGTTGCTATTCTTAGCTCACATCTTTTGATTCGGGTGTATAGTTCTTATCACAGTAGGTTATATAGGTTTTGAAAGTCTAATTCAGAATGTTCCAAACTATTTCAGACGTTTCCAAATGAATTTCAGAATTTTCCATTTCAGACTCACTTTTTGCACTTCCAATTCTGATTTTTTTTCAATATTATATTTAGTGTGGTCCCTGAGTTTTTAGCCTAACATGGAAGGTGTTTCGTACGCAAAAACTGGGGCTCCACATTAGGCGCCAACTCTGTTGGAGTACCGCGTTGCATCACCGTGGCACCAACACGGTCACCAAAGCTGTTAACCAACCAAACTCCCCTAACAGGTTTGCCAGTCGTGAACATCGACTGCGCGAGATAATATAGGGAACCGGATGGTAAGTCCTTACCCAAATGTTACCAGTCCGGCGAGATGAGGACCAAGGTTCCTAATTCTCAAATATTATCTCCCTGTCAAGACACAGAGATTTTATCATATGCCTTGACTCGATAATAAAAAAATCTAAACCCACCCGGGGTAAACAACTACTATACGAGGCTAGACAATTAAATAATGAGATGGATTTCATAAACACCGTATATTTAAAAATTATTCTACAACTTTGCCAACCCCTTCAAAGTAGTCCCCTTGGGCAGCTATACAGCGATTCCTGCGCGTTTGCCACTATTCGTAACATTTCTGGAACGCTTCGGCTGGAATGTCCGCGAGTACCCACGTCACGGCCGCTTGGATGTCCGTAATTGACCACCGATTTTATTCTAGGGAACAAAAAAAGTCACAGGGTGACATATATCGATCAAGCAGCGTACGATCGTTTTCCACTTGTTCCAAACAACCTTCTGCGTCGGTGATTCAATGCTGCTTTTCCTCAAAAAGGTTTTTTGGAATCATCTTCGCGCACAACTTTTTCATCCCGAAATAGTCCCGAATTTGTCTGACTGCTTCACGTTTCATACCCAGTTCCGAGGCCAATATTCGAACTGCTAAACGCCGATCTTCATGGTTAGAGTGCGTACACACTGCGCATTCGCGTCAGTCCGCACCTCGACTGGTTTCCCGCTCCGCGCCTCGTTGCTCACGCTTTTACGCCCCTCCTTATGCCATGGAAACACCTGGGCACGACTAAGAGCACTATCACCATGCACTTTTACAATTTTAGCATACGCTTCCGAAGCTGTTTTGCCCAATCTGGCGCAAAATTTTATCGCGACGCGTTGCTCGTTTCTCCATTTTCGTGACGAGCACCACCAACATACGTCTACTCAACACGATACAGCAGGCGAACTAAACAAGCTAGAGCGATGGTGAATATATCAATGGAGAGGGGAAGGATGCCGGGGAAGAGGAAGGGAATTTGAAGGCTGCAGGTTTACCACAAGCGCGGTAATAAAATCAGTCTAATTACTTAATTGTCTAACCTCGTAATAGAGACATGAAATCTCGAGGTGGGTTGATCCCGAAGGAACTAAACTTCCAAACGACCCAATAAGGGTGGGAACGAAATTACAAAGAAACCTAATGCGCGCGGAATGAACGGGGAAGGACCAGCCTTGAGCCGATTCTGGCGCCTGCGCGGTATTTTCCTTAAGTTGGCATATCTTTCCTAATTGCAAAGAAATGAGCGCGATTTGTCAGCTTGTATGTTTACAGCAGGTGTCAGTGTCAGTCTACCTAAAAAGTGCTCTGCTAATTTTACTATGGATCAAAAAGTTGAACAAAGAGTTTGCCTCAAATTTTGTGTTACACACGAAATTTCTTGTGCTGATTCTTTGAAAATGTTGAACAAGGCCTTCGATGACTTATCTATGTCGAAAACGCAACCACACGAGTGGTACAATTCGTTCAAAGAACAATTGGTGGAAGATTTGCCTCGTTCCAAACGGCCTTCAACCTAGTGCTAGAAAATCGTCATTTTAGTCTTAGCGGGTTGGCACGCGGGTTGAGCATTGATAAAATGACCGTTCATGGAATTTTAACCAACGTTTTGGGTATGAGACGCGTCGCTATAAGACTAGTTCCAAAAGAGCTCAATTTTTTGTAAAAAGAGTACCGGAGAAAGGTCGCTGAAGACATGATTTCCCGTGGACCACCACTGTATTCACCTGATCTAGCTCCATGCGACTTTTTTCTCTTTCCCAAACTGAAATTGTCACTCCGTGGAATCCCATTGAACACATCAAACAGAATTCGCAGTGTGAATTAAAGACTATACCTTCTTCGCTTTACGCTAAGTGTGTGGAATATTGGGTTAGCTGTGATCACAACTATATTTTACACAATGTTGACTAGTTTGAAAGAAACCAAATAAGTTTCTATGAAGAAATTGAAATTTATGTGTTTTTCAATCAATACTTTTTATACAAAGTAGAGGGTACCGGAAAATGTTAAATAAAAAATATTAACTAATCAAAATTTATTGGATTACCATCAAAATAAACTCCATTTGAAATAACGCACATATGCCAAACTTTATTTCCAATCTTGGAAAAACTTGCTATATATAGTCACTTTCCGGAATGACTACCATAAATATTGCCCTTATAGACTTTGCTGGCTGCATCTTCTTCATCGATACGGATTAGGTGACCCGCCCAGATTTTATCCACAATCAGACGTTCTACACTATGAGCTTGGAGACGTTTCGAGCGAAACATTTTTTGTAAGCTGAAATACGGTCTGGATGCTGCAGTTGTTGAACTGTGTGCGGATTTCATCGTCATAACTATTATCGGTTGTGGTTTTCGACCCTAGATAGGAGAAATTTTCAACGGTCTCAAAGTTGCAGACTCCTATCTTTATTAGTCTCGTTTGACAATTTTTGGTTCTTTGGCGCTGACGTTGCGATTAAGTTCCACGTCTTGCCGTCATTGATGCGAAGACTGAGATCTGCTCGTTCTGGATGCAGATAGATCGCACATCTCGAGTTGTCCTTCCCATAATGTCAATATCGTCAGCGTAGGTCAGTAGTTGGGTGAATTTCAAGAGGATGGTGTTTCGTGTGTTAACATCTGCATCGCGAATCACTTTCTCAACATACCTCACAAGCTCTTGGTTAAACCGCGAAACAACTTCGTGCTTCAACATTTTTAATATTATTTGGTATTTGCTACCATACCTAGAATTCCGCTAGATCAAAAACAGATCCTCAAATACCAATATATGTATATTATTTTAGAGTATCAGAAATGGAAATTATATGGTCAAGAAATATCAACAGGATTAATTGAACAATACACTGGTTACGTTAGAATGATAGTCCCAGCTGTTATCCTGAATCAAAAAGGAAAAGTTGTATTGATATTTAAAATTCACATGATTCTTCTGTGGCGAAAGTTTCTCTGCCCGTACCGAACTGTTAGGCAAAATGCTTCCGATGGCATACAATTAGGAATAGATGGTATCCGTAGACATGGAATAGATGGTAGCCGTAGACACTACATGCAGTGAGAGATATTGACGGTGGAAGGCGGCCAGATCTGTCGCGCCTCTAAACATCGGAGGCCTGAAAATGCAATTCCTTATGAATTTTTCTCCCTCGATCGCGGTTCTTAGTCTACGAGTGATCCTTTATTTTCTTGTTATTCCAAGTTTCACATCGTTTTAAAGAATTTTTCGCGATTTTTCTCATTTTTGTAGTTTTTTAGATTTGGATGTGATTCGAACGCACCATGTATAAGACAAAGTATTGTCCATGACCCCCACCCACATTTCGAAGGCGGCTTGCACGGAGACGTGTTAGTGCATGTTAATAGGACATTTTAGTGAAGCTGCAATTGCTGACAGACTTGTACGATTAACTTTTGCTATTTTTTCTTTTGGGTTTTGGGATAGCCCTACCTTCATAGTTGGCCATAGTTAATCTGGATTCTCATTCTGGCCATCCTTAATATTAAGGTTTATAACGATCAGTTTTCCTTTCAATGGTCGGCTTGTCATTTTTGGGTAGGATAGTGCATGTTTAGCAAAAGTGTTCAGTTCCACCCTTTTAGTAATCGTACTTGTAGGTGCTGTGGGATCTTGGCCCCTTGAATTTTACTTTGTACCTTGATCTCCCGATAAAAAGGAACTCTTATATATTATACATACATTGATATACTCGTAATAGTAATTTTAAGTAGTGCACAAACTCAGGGTTTTTGTACACATTTCCTTCTTTTTCTTTCAATTACAGGCTAATGAAATCTGGTATTAATCCTTTCGATTCTCAAGAAGCTAAACCATACAAAAATGATCCTGAAATCTTAGCAATGACGAATTTAGTGGTATCTTATCAAAATAATGATATTAATGAATTCGAATCAATTCTAAGGCACAATAGAAACAATATTATGGCGGATCCTTTCATTCGTGAACATATTGAAGGTAGGACTGTGTTTGTGGAGTTGATTTTGTTTTGTATAAATTAGTAATTCTTATAATTAGTTAACTTATTTTCCTTTTGCCTGATTACTTGATAATTTTTTGATTGATTTAAAATAGGAGGTAGTTAGTTAGCCGGAATTTTAAGTGAAAGATTTGCATTTGAAGATATTTTCCTTTTTATTGGCTACGAGTATTTAGTAATGTATACAAAGACGTATTTCGGAGACCAATGTGTCCTCTTCTTCATTGTTTTATCTTCTGAAAATTTTCTTTATAGTTTGTTTTTTTTGTGGAAATTTTGGGAAGGACTAGGAGAAGAATAGAAGCATAGTTAAGGGATCATCCCGTGTGTCGGATCCGAGGAATCGATTTTTTTTGCATCAATTGTATCTAGATATAGTATAGAATATACTAAATTACAGTGTTGAACAGGTAATACGTCACATGTAAGATTTATATCGATCGCCGTAATACAGCGTGTATTTATCGGTCCGAATGACATTCGCATGACAAGGACTAGAATTGAAGCCAAGGCTGTACATGTGCTTCTTGAAGTAACCAGCGTTTTTCTTGAAACTGCATGTTGAAAACCTGGTGCCCCACCCAAAATCTACCCAAGGAAATTCTTTGAAATTTTCACGACTTATTCAGAACATATTTCTACGGTCCGCAAACTAGAATAATTGCGATTCGTTCAGTAGTTTTTAGTGAAGAGGATCGTGAAATTCTAAAGTGGCGACCGATCCAAGTTCGATAGAGACACCGAAAACATCCCGTAGTAGTGATTCTTTTTTTTTTTTTAGATAGATAGATAGCTTTATTAGTGTAAATCAATTCATGTTCAGATACAATCAATATTTAAGTGATACAGACTAAGTCTTTTCAACTATGGTAAGTTGTGCAGTATAAACAATCTTAATAAGTGCAATCGCTTCAATTCTCAAAATTCCCTAGGAAAATTTAAAAAAAAAACCTAGCTTGCAACTTACG
Organism: Hermetia illucens; assembly: GCF_905115235.1. Lineage (NCBI taxonomy): Eukaryota > Metazoa > Arthropoda > Insecta > Diptera > Stratiomyidae > Hermetia > Hermetia illucens. The sequence goes on from NC_051851.1 coordinate 167,711,022, forward strand.
ACCTAAACTTATACCTATTACTAGCCTAAACTAACTCTAATAATGTATACCTTAGCAATAACAATTTTAGTGAAGACATTAACCGTACAGGAATTTTACTGATAAGTCGACAATAACATTAAACTGATCAGCTCTGGAATTACACTGTGCAAGTTTTACAATTAATTCGTTAGTAAGCTCCATTATTTCTTGAGGAGAAAATAAGTCTGTTTGTACATTGATGTTAGCATTGTTACAATTTGAGTTCAGATTATTTCTAACTACACTACTATATGAAGGCAAGGGTCTAGAAAATTGATTTGATCGATTATGAGGAGCTACAGCTGTAGATACTAACTGTGGAAAATTAGCTTGCGAGAGATTATAATCAGCACCTGGTTGTCGTTTATTCGGTTGCGAACGGTTAGAAATTCGATTTTTTAACGCAATGTATTCTTTTCGCTTAGGACAGTCATATTCGTCTGCCAAATGTTGTTGCTTACAATTCGCACACTGTACTCGATTCGATTCAGTTTCCTTAACCTCGCACTCTGAGACTAAGTGATCGCCACTGCAGATAGAGACAAAAATTAAATACGTGATACAATACGCCGACCCGTAGATCCTGCCGCACGTAATTTCAATTGCACGCAATCCTCCTGCAACCTTATTGATTGCAGATTGAAGCTGTGAAAGACCGAATGCTAGCAGCTTTTGCAGAGTCTGTTGAGTCGAAACTGAGACGTCTTTTCCAAGACAGATATCTGGAAGGGAAGAAGCCATCACACTATTTGCAAGGCATCCGTAATACCAGCGGAGAACAGGTGACGGATGCTATGTTACGGTCGTTGCTGTTGGAGCAGTTGCCCGAGATTATCCGAGTTGTACTGGCCATCTCAAATGAACCGCACATCGATAAGCTGGTCAAGATGGTGGATTTAATGATGGAAATGCAACAATCATCTGGCGTCGCATCAATTCAGAGGGCTTCTGAGGAAAATAGCGTACTAACGCAAATTTTCAACCGCGTTAATCCACTGTAAGTTGGAATGCGTACCCGATCCCGATCGCAATCTCGCAATAAACACCGTTCCAGGTCGAGAGATCGACGATTATGTTTTCTCCACCAACGTTTTGGGAAGCGAGTACGTAATTGCCGATCGCCATATCAGTGGAAAAGTGAAGTTAAACCAAGTTCGGGAAACTGAACGCATCGTCCCGAATTTCTGCGGTCGAGGACGACCTACACCGGCATCAAACTAGCCAACTATTAGCTTATGATCGGAGGAGTGGATTGCGATTCCTGGTGGATGCCAAAGGATAAAAATCAGCAGATGCCTGCATGATTTCACCTTTATCGACATCATCATTCCGTCTGACATGAAAAAAGTCATGACTCATGGTGACGAAAGGACCACCAATTGCTAAAAGCGCAAGGCGGTTAACACCTGAAAAGTTCCGCAAAGCGAAAGCCGAATTTAATTACATGCTTCAGGAGGGCATATGTCAATCCTCTAGTAGCCCATGGGCAAGTCGGAATGGAAGAAGACCGGACAATGGAGGCCATACGGAGACTAATGCCCCCTATTGCCGCGAACACTATTCCTGACAGATATCCTATCGTTCATTTAAGTGACTTTGCATACAAGCTGAGCGGATGTCGAATATTTTCAACAATTGATTTAACGAAGGCGTATCGTCAGATTCCCGTCGAGCCGGAGATTGTTCCAAAGACAGCAGTCATCATCCCGTTTGGACTCTTCGAGTTTAAGGTGATGCCAGGGCCAGGGGGCAAAAAATTCTTCGGAGGATTCTTTTCTCGAACGCGGCCAAGAGTCGAAATTTTTCTTGCTAAGAACCCAAATCTCCGAGGAATACATGAGGACTGGCAAGATCATAGTCTTGTGCAGTAAGAGCTTTCACTCTATGGTGAGATGTTTCAAGCGAAACAGTTTTTGTAAGCTGGAATAGACTCTGGTGGCGGCCAACAACCGTGCGCGGATGTCATTGTCGTAGCTGTTATCGGTTATGATTATCGACCCTAGATAGGAGAAATTATCAACCGTCTCAAAGTTGCAATCTCCTATCTTTATTCTTCCCGTTTGACCAGTGCCGTTTGATGTTGTTGGTTGGTTGGATTTCGGTGCTGACGTTGCCACCATATATTTCGTCTTGTCTTCTTGATGTGCCGCCCAAGATCTTGTGGCGCAGCGGGGTTAATAACATTCGAAATTTATTTCGAATGTTGTTAACTCGATTGACACTGGCCACCATCGGTGTTCTCTGTGGCGGAGCAGGCCGTGAAATGAAAAAATTATTGAATTAAAAAAATGAATTGAGTGACAATTGATTTTCGAATTAAGTATGAAAACGATTAAAAATTGTGAAGTTTTTTGTTAGCATTATATTTTAAATTATGAGATAAAATAAAGTTTTTTTACCTGCCCAAGGTCGCCCAACACCAGTCCGTTTTAAACGTGTACTTGTCTGTCCCCAAAACAAAGGACACATGAGAGATTGTGTGGTCTGAAGAGGCCGTCCGCGCGTTCGATAAATCCCGACAGCAACTGGCTGATGCTACACTCTTGGCATTTCCTCTACAAGATGCACCGTTGAGTTTCTTCTCCAGACAGTTAAACCCCGCTCAACGAAACTACAGCACGTACGATCGAGAACTGCTCGCCGCGTACTAGAGCATTAAGTACTTCCGCTTCTCCCTAGAACGCACACCGTTTACAGTGTTCACGGACCATAAACCTTTCACGTATGCTTTGTAACAAAAGCCCGACAAAGCGTCCCCTTCAGCCAGCCAGTTAACGTCAGACATACAGCACGTGTCCGGCAATGACAACATAGTTGCTGACACTTTGTCACGTGTCACCGAGGTTAACATCCCCGCCTCACTCGACTTCGCGGCTATCGCCAAGGCGCAGGAGGATGACGCAGTGCTTCTGAGCCTCAAATCCAACCCCAAATACAAATTTCGGCTCGAACCTCTCTCTCTGCTGCGAAGACTCGGAAAAGGGACCTCGGCCATACATTTCGGCCACCTTTCGCAAGGAAGTGTTCCACGTGGTTCAAGACTTAGGGCATCCAGGCATCAGAACAACAAATCGGGTATTCACCTAAAAATACAAGGTGTCTCAAAAGAAATTTTATATTTAGTGGATCGATTAAAAAAAAAGTAAGCCGTATATACTTTTTGGGGATTTATTTCTTAAAAATAATATCGTCTAAATGTAGACTCTCGTGTTCTCGGCACTCATTTAATCGAACAGTAAAATTACTTATGACGTCTCGGCAGGTGGACTCAGGGATAGCTGTCATTTCGTGACGGATATTTTCTTTCAAATGCGCCAGTGAAGTTGATTTATTGGCGTAAACTTTAGATTTAAGATAACCCCATAGGAAAAAGTCTATAGGAGTTAAATCTAGACTGCGTGGAGGCCAATTTATGTCACCTCTCCCGGAGATCAATTGCCTGAGAAAATTCCACGAACACGTGACAGAGACATATTGGACGTGTGTGAAGTTGTTCCGTCCTGTTGGAACCATGTTCTTTGGTTATAATCAGGAGAGTTTTGCAGTTCAGGTACCAAGAAGTTGTCTAACATCTCCACATAACGCTCTGAATTCACTGTAACTGCATGCCCCCTTTCGTCTTCAAAAAAGTAAGGGCCGATAATTCCTAGCGCCGATATCGCATCCCATACGGTCACTTTAGGCGAATGTAGGGGTTTCTGATGTTTGCGTTTCGGATTCGTTGCACTCCAGTAGCGGCAGTTCTGCTTATTTACGTGGCCATTAAGATGAAAATGGGCTTCATTCGAAAACAAAATGTTGATAAACGTTGAAAATCGCTCAATCACCTGATTTACGAAATTAAGCCTCTGACTGGAATCTTGGGGCTTTAATTCTTGCACCAATTGAATTTTGTAGAGGTGCAACTTTAGGTCTTTGTGCATAATGCGATGTAATGATGATCTATGCTCGCTTTAAATGTGCATAGATGCGCGCTTTCAAATTAAAAGGTTCGGGTCGTCACGAACAGACTGATTAACATTCTCCACGTTTTCTATCATTCTTGATGACCTAGGTCGCCCGGATTTTGATTTATCTAGCGTTGTACCAGTCACTTCAAACTTTTTAACCCAATGTAGAATGAGAGGAATGCTTGGTGCATCATTTAAGTGGCGGAAACCTCGAATACTGCAAAATTTTCTACGCGCTACAGTTGCCGAATCGTCGTTTTTTTGTAAAACTCTCGCACGCACAACGCGCGGTCTGCTCCCGAGAAACGCTCCATAGCGACTGAATTCCCAAGAGCCAGGCTACCGATTGACATAACCCCCCCCTTGGATACGTTGCGTTCACGCAGTAAGCTAAATAAATATAAAATTTCTTTTGAGACACCTTGTACTTCTGGCCCTCCATGAATAAGGACGTAAACTCCTCTTCGGTCAGAGAGTGCATCGCATGCCAGAAGTGTGAAGTCACTAGGCATGTAAAGAAAGAAGTGGGCTCATTCCCGGCACTACCAATCCCGATAGACATTCTGGTAAGTGAGACACGCTGCCTGTACGAGAAAAGGAAAATGAATCCTCCTAAGAAGGATGCAGAATACCGAAAGACGGCAAGGGGAGAGCCGCTGGAATAGTGGCAGCAACGGTAGGATGACTCGCAAAGGGGTCGCTGGACTCACATTTTGATTCCCCGTATTGAGGAGTGGATCCAGCGACGACACGGCGGGGTAAAGTATCATCTGACGCAATTCCTGTCAGGTCATGGTAGTTACAAGAAGTATCTGCACCAATTCAGGCTGGATGATTCTCCCTTTTGTCCTGAATGTGTTTGTACACCTGAGCATGTTATCTTCCACTGTCCACGATTTTTCTCAGAGAGGAAGAGTCTAAAAGACTCCCTGAAAACCAACCTAAGCCCGCAGAATATCGTCGGGGAAATGTTGAAGTCGGAGGGAAACTGGTGTACGGTGAACTCCGCAATCAAAAGTAACATATACAGGAGGAAATTGGAAAAGCGGAGCGCCCAAGGAGGACGCGAAGAACGGAGGGCTTAGTCACTTAAAGTGCAGTCCATCCCGCGAAGTAATGCTTTGGCGCCGTTCCGCGGGGAAGGAAGAAGGTGAAAGTGGGTGTGGTTTTAGTGGGTGAGAATCCCACACCCTGCTGCAACCTGGCGTGGCGAGTTTTACACAAAACCTTAAGAACCCAAATTGTAAAGAAAATTTTCAGAAGATAAAACATTGAAGAAGGGGACAGTTGGTCCCCGAAATACGTTGCCAATAAAAAGGAAAGTATCTTCAAAGGCAAATCTTTCACTTTTTAATTTTATTGAGACACTTGTCGGTTAGTTAGGTACATTTAGTAGGACTTTGGAATGGTCTCATTAGCAAGAGTGTGTGAAAAAGTAGTTTAATTTCGACTTCTGTTGTTGCTTTCTTTTGTTGTCCTTGCCAATTGCATCTAATTGAAATATTGTTGTGGTTTGTAACCTATAGATTTACTGCGTAACATCCGAACACAAGTTCTTATCAAATTAATTCGACCCTACACGCGCATCGCGATCCCCTTCATCTCGAACGAGCTGAACATCGAGCCAGCCGAAGTGGAAAGTCTGTTGGTTTCCTGTATTTTGGATAGGTGAGTTGTAAATTTCCCATAATTAAGTGAATAATTAATTAAATATCATCATTTCAAGTACGATACAAGGGCGAATCGACCAAGTGAATCAGGTACTTGAGCTGGATAAGGAGGCGCGCTGTGCAGCCCGTTACAACGCAATGGATAAATGGTCAAACCAAATCTACACCCTCCAATTGGCGGTTATTAATAAGATGGCATAGATGCGTGCAGTTTTTTTATTTGATTCCTACTTTTATCGCTTGCTGATCACGTAATTATAGCAAATTTGTCATTAATTGAAATGAGATTTTGTAAATTGGCTAATAACTTGGATCCTCCCTTTAAGTCAGCGCCAGTAATTATAGATTTGAGACCAGAAATCAGAATCAGAGTGAAGATACAATGAAAAGATGACATAATTAGTAGAGGCGAGCATGTGTAGGGACAAGAAGATATGTATGAGTTAAATTGAAGATAAATAATAATAAATGACAATGTATTGTCTCGTCTGAACGAAATCAAGTGCTTTTTTTTGTTGTTGGATCAAACTTTAATTGATACGATGTTGCGTAAGATTGATGTGTTGCGTGAGACGAACGCAAAGGCTCTTGTTGTTGAGATGATGTATCTTTTTGTGCCTTAAATTATAAACAGAAAGTAGCATCTAGATTGGGAAATCTATGTTCATTATTACTTTTATGTAATCGAATAGATACAATAATTACGCGCATTGATTGCGTGGGGAATCGGCCTTGAACGGGGAAAGGCCGTTTAGATTGTCTTGAAAGACTGCTTAGTTAGCTGGAAAACTAAGGGTAACTAAATCAGGCCAACTGTGACGCGTTTGTGACGAAGATATTTGTAGGAATTATAGGGGAAAGTTGCGCACTTATTTCTGTAAAAAAAAATCTAGTGGAATTTGATTTATATTTTGATCTCTGCACACGACTGCAGCGTAGTCTGATGTACTTTGATACCGGTCCACTGTTCGCACTCTAAAATACCGGTCGCAGTCGTTCGACTCCTCCACATAAACGACACCGACCAGCCGCAAAGTGCATACCGGCTAAAATAAAAACAGCGTTGGGAGCAATGAACACTGTCAACTCAAACCAAATCCATTCAGGTTTTCAAAAAAGAGCTGAAGTCAAAAAGAAAAGATACAATATCTTCTCCGATCCCACTTGACATTGAATCTGCATTGGGTGTTGAGAGGAGAAATTAAGACAATGAGCTTTCGCACGATCAGACCAGACCCATATAGTAGAGTATGGATAAAAATAGCATTTTATTGGTGCTTCGGCGCAATAGGGTAGACCTAGCTCAACTAGTGTCGTCATCGTTGGCGGAGGTATATCGAACGGCCAATGCCGAGGTCTCTTCAAATTGAATTGGTCAACTGTAAACCATGTCAAGCTGGGGGGCTTTCCCTGTGTTTACACTTGATCTAGTGCAGTGTTTCATGTGTTTTTAGTTTTTATCGGAACTTTTAAGATTTCGGACTGAATTGCACTAGCTCGATATCTAGTGGCGCTTAGACTTCTTTCTTGGTTTCTTTCGTGTAAAGGAACAGAGAAAAAAACGTTGAATATTACATAACCGGCCATCAAGTGGTTTTCTTAAAGACGTTCATTGAACGCGTCTGGAGAAAATCGTTACGTACATCTCGCTTTCGTCGTGGAAAGCGCGATTGTGGAGTATCTGGAGACCTGTTGGATATCATTAAAGTCGCCGCTGATTTTCACTAGTTTGTTTACTATCAGTCCGTGTGCGAGTCTAGTGGACACTATTTGTTACGTGATACTGCCTTCCTACACTATCTAGACAAGGTATTGAGCTTCTATGGATTTTACTGCAAATTTGATTAGTCCATTATGCATTCTCGCTTAAAATTCTGCCAATAAATTGATTCTAATTATGTAAATAATCATGCCATGCATTTGTGCATTTGATACCTTATTCAGTCGATGTGTGTTGGATGTGTGTCGTGTTGTACTATGACCCCCGGGTTCCTCTTGGCTGTATCTGAATCTAAAAAACCGGAAAGTTACAAAATCATGATGAGATGCGGTGCACGCAATGCTTCATGTGTGATGAGAAACCTCTAGTGTTATCTGTTTATCATCTGTGATAAATTTGTTGCTAATAGAACTGCTTGCAGTAGGAAATAGATACAAAGGTGAAGGTGCATTCATACGAGTCTGTGGCCCGTGCATATTGTTAATTCGGATTTATGCCTTTATTCTCATCCAGATTGCACTCACGTGGACGCTCTTCTGTGATTGAATTTATGATGGAATGTAGAGAATCATTCAAATGAGAGCTTACGTAAATCTATTGTGGGCGGGCAAGGTTGAATATTTTTAAATCCACACGCTTGAAGGGCTCTCATGTGTTTTTGTGTAAATATAGTTGGAACAAGATGAACTTTGCCTCGATTCTGCGGAACTATAGCCCAAATTAAGTGAAATTAGTGCATGAATTTGTGATATAATTTCATAATATATTAGTAAGAGTTACTTGTTACATGCAATTGTAACGGTTGCCCAATGTCAGAAAAAGTATGAACCCCATGACCGGCATTGAAACCAAACGATACGGTGTAATGGAACTGTAAGCCAGTTTGCTATAATTTCATTTTCTAGAGGAGAAAAGACTGCTTAATAGTCGGGGGCTTGATCACTATGGCGCTTTCAAAGGGCTACTAATACTAGTTTTCAGCTGAATCAGGTTTAGCTCCGCCCACTCGCTTTTGAGTGTAACTAGATCAATTTACTTTGCATGAGTAATTGGAATCGATTGTTATTCTCAAGCGGTCTGTAATACGTGCAATATCTCGACTGTATAGACGGCCGAGCGTAGACCTATGATATCAGAAGGCATTTTGAAAATGTACTGGAAAATTAAAATTTTCATAGCAATATCGGATGTGTATCAAAATTGCACTTGATACTGGTATATTTATGCATCTCAAAAATTGCTACTTTGTTGAAATGAATCATAAGGTTGAGCAATCAAAAATTATGTCCACTTTGAAGTTTTTCTCCTTTTGTAAGCGTCCTCCGGTGTTTCTCGAATTTGAGTCCGAGAGTAGTCCGTCAACATACGAGGGTTCCATTTTCCCGCGTATCTGTTCTTCATTTGGGCAATCTGTTGATGAAATCTTTCACCAGGCTCGTCTGAAAAGGCTCCATAATTTTCCTGGAGGTGGGAGTGGAGACGGTTGTTGTCAGCCAACAGAGCCTATTTCATCTTACAAAGACTGCTCCGCTCGAAACGTTTCACCGAAGGGTCAAAGCTCTTACTGTACAAGACTATGATCTTGCCAGTCCTCATTTATTGCTCAGAAACTTGGGTTCTTAGCAAGAAAAATTGCGAACTCTTGGCTACGTTCGAGAGAAGAATCTTCCGAAGAATTTTTGGCCCCCTACATGAGGATGGACGATTCCGTAGCCTACACAATGACGAAATCTATGAGCGATACCATGACCGTCCGGTTGTGGATAAAATCCGGCTCAATAGGTTACGGTGGCGGGTCACTTAATCCGTATGGATGAGGGTGATCCCACCCGGAAAGTCTATAAGGGCAATATCTATGGTAGAAAAAGAAGACGAGGCAGACCCTGCCTAAGATGGAGCGATGGCGTAGGTCAGGACGCCAGACAGCTTTTAGGGATATCGAATTGGTGGACCTCGGCGCAAAACCGGGATGTCTGGAGTTCCTTATTAAGGCAGGCCTAGACCGGGTACCGGTTGTTGCGCCGTTGATGATGATGGTAGTGGAGAAAATGAACTTTCAATGACATATTGCAACCTAAAGCCTTGTAAGATTTAAGTAACTCATCAATTCGTTGTTGATATAGACTTTTATTTTATTTTGAAGAAAAATGCGGCAAACAAATATAAAAGATTCTCAGGCTCTTTTCTTGACAAACTGTTGGAGAAAGCATGGTCATCAAAGAACTGTTTAATCTGAGGTCCCATAAATACGCCTTTTTTGATTTTGGCTTTATTTGGACGCGGAAATTTTTGCTTGAGGTATAAGAATCCTTTACCTTTCTTATTCAGATACTTAGCTAATTAAATCTTTGTCATCATCGTCTCGCGAAAAAATAGAAATTAAGGCGGAATTTCTTTTTCTAAAAAACATAATATTGACACCTTTCTGCAGGAGATTTTTCTACTGCAGTCGTGAACCAAGAAGCTCAGCTTTTACTTTAGGCATGTCTAAATCCAGGACTAAGTCGTCCAAGTCTTCTTGTGTGAAAAGCTTTGGTTCGTTCGAATCGTTAGGCGTGAAATCTTCATCTTAGCTGCTATGTGACACCTCCTCTTGCGGCCAAAGCATAGTCTATTTAGTTGTTGGGATTTTTGCGAAAATCCAGATATCCATAATCCAGTCCTCAGCATGAGAGGTGGGCTCACGCCAGACCATTGATACCGCGAATGATACCGTGCGTGATTCCCCACGTAACCACGAACTAAATTAGTGTAACAACTTTTGCAACATAATTTTGGGGCCCACGACTTTGTAACCGAAATAAAACTCATAAGCTTTCATAACCAACGTATTCAATGGTCTCCTCTGATTCTTAAAACTCAGCATGCGCATACTTTTTCGTGTTATATTAACGAGAAATGCGACATTTAAGAAACAGAGCTAGTCCTTGGATTCATTTCAACCCCTCCCCTTCTCCCTCTATGCTTTTTTAGAGGCAATACCACTTAAGAGTTTGTTTCAAATAATAACTTCATTTAAAAAAAAAATAAAACATTTTTATTTATACATCCATACTGTCGAAACCTGAGATTTTAAACAACTTCGACAAAAGTGCCGAAAGGTCGGGGACTTTCCTTACTGTTGCCGTTCATGAACTGGTAACAAACGGGTTAGCAACTTTCCCACTGACTTGGAAGCGTCACGCTAAAAATGGTGGTTCGCAATGTCTATGAAGGGGAGGTGCAGCCCATGGCACTTTCATCTAAAGTTTAGAGGAGGTGTGGCGCGGCAGGATCCTTGCATCATTTGAGATAATTAGACGTTTTTAAGGTTTTGTGTGGAACAAAACCTCACTAAAATCGGTTTAACGTCTATCTATCCGTCTGCCTATTTGCCTGTTTGTCTGTCTCCCTGTCCGCCTTCTTACTTTTCTTTAGCCTTTGTCCAGTTCACAAGTAGAGCCGGCTCGTCCTGATTGGTTTTGCCATTTGGCCCTATCAAATGCCTGATCTGGAGGCAATCTCGATGCTTTTAAATCCCCATCCAATGTATCAAGCCCTTGTTGTTTCGACCTGCCTTTTGGTCGTTCGACTTCGATGTTCAGACCAATCTTGGCAAGTGAATTCTCGTTAGTACGAACTACATGACCATACCATCGAAGACGCCTCTCTCGCAATTTTTCCACGATCGGTGCCATCCCATAACGATCGCGGATCGTCCTCATTTCGGATGTGATGAAAACGTGGCATGCCAAAAGTCCAATGCAACATCTTCGTCTCCATTACCGCAAGACGCGGTTGTTAGTCGGCCAAAACTAACAACCATAGAGAACGACAAGACAGACGACATTTCGACTTCAGTTACGCTGACAAGTGGACCTGATCCAAATGTCGACATGATTGTGGAGGCGGGGGATGAACAAATTTTTCAGTTGAAATCTGCTCGAAATATTCTCGTCATCTATCCACCGCAGCTCGACCGTCGGTAAGCAAAGTACCGTTCTTGTCATTAACGCAACAGAAGTGTTCGATATTTTGTGTGCGTTTGTTTCGGATTTTGGCAAGTCAACACAGATCTCTCTCACTTTCCCGAGTGTCCAGTTTATCGTAAAGGTTTTTGTAATGGGCCGCTCGATTTTTGTAATGGCGCCTCGGGTGTCATTCTTATAAATTGCCAATTGGCGAGGGTTTAGTCGTCGAGAAACATGTGATAGAGGCATTTCTGGCTGTTATGGTGTTGTCATCACATAGGTCGTTAACCAAGATCATCAGATAGGATGGTTGTTCCGGGCACCAAGCTACTCAAGAGTGTCAGCGCCATTGAGCTCTGGAAGTCAAAAAAGCACTTATTGAACGTTGTTAGCTGATAGACCCTCTTCAGAATTAGCCCAGTGTCCCACAAATCGCCGAGGGAGCAGCAGGCAGACTTGAGTCAATCGTTCGTACTTTCGTCAGCAAAGTTTAGATATACCATTTTACGATGTATACTTATCGAATCTACGTGAAGCTTGATGTATGATGGTACATTCCTCATAACTAGGAGGAGTTTAAATCTGAAACGTTCAGAATGCTCACTATCGTAACTCGATGAACGGTGTCGCCACTCGGGATTCGTCCATTGCTTTCGATAACCTTCGCTGTAAATGAAGACTTAGTCGTTACCGGCCGCACTTTCTTTGCTGCCACGTGGTTTAACAAGCTAGAATTGTCAGAGGACCGCTGCTGCTTCGATTTATTTCTAGTTGTCGATGCCCGGAACGATCAATTCTCCTCGATTTTGATGCAATACGAAGGTTGTGGTTTACTCGGTGTAGATAAATGCTTTCCCGTGGGTAAGACCTTGGGCTCAGCAGGTGGCGCCGAGTGCAGACCAGGATTTGAGGTGGTAAAAGAAGAAGGCCTGTTTCGCCTCCATTAGGGACTTTAAGCAAAGGATCGCTGGTGGTTGCCTTGCGCTAATGTTGTTAAATCCTTACGTTAGGTGATGTACCCAATGGATTGTGCTTCTTTTCAACTTTTCTTACACACCCTGTGGCCCTAATACTTGGAACCTCAACTCTAAACTCCATGCTGATAGCTTCTTTATTTTGGTGGGTTCTATGAACTTATAAGGTCAGTTTAGTTTCAGATTCATTTTACAATTTTGCAGACTAACAACATAAAAGCGCATCTCTTCAAGCGCTGCACAACATATTAGTGACTGAAATTGCAGTCGACTCATATTAGCGTGCAGCCGAAATGCAATCTCATATTTCTTATAAGATAGAATTTTTGAAGTTGCTGGAGATGTACAGAGCCTGAGAATGACAGCTTTTGGCGGTCCGGTATTGTTGATCACATTGCTTTTTATTTTGCTTGCGTGAAGTACGGCGTTCCCAGTGAAACGCCTTATTATTTCGTAAGGACTTGTATCTACCCTGGTCGGTTCTTTTCGAAATTCACGGAATGCAGACTAAACGGCCAAAAAATACTGTAGAATGCTTAACCTCTGGTAGGCGTATGAAATCCGTTGCCAGAATTATGGATGTTACCCAGATGCAAAGAGGTTCAGAGAACTTTGAAACAGAGCATAAGGCAAGCATGAAGATGCTTTTGAGAAGAGATTCTTTAATTTGAGTCGACCTCGAAGTTAAAGCTTATTCTTGTCAAAAAGTTTGGTCAGCAAACGGGTGATCCATGTTTACAGGGCGGAGGGTATGCTGAAAATGATGAGGAAGCAGTAATCTATCTGCTTGAAGTGCACTTCCCGAAATTACAGCTCTAGGTCGATAGTGATATATAGCCCTTTAAATAGAGATTAGACGTTGGTAATTAAAATAGTTCCGAATTAAATAGGAATTTACTGTCCATCTGGCACATTAGGACTACTACCATGATACCTTGACTCGAGTTCTCTCAAAAACTCGTCCAACGCTCTGTGTCTGTCATGTCTGTTCATTCTCTATAGACCTAAAATAATTAATTTATGAGCTGATATCTTTGCACATTACCACATAAAGCGTAGAAGCCGGTCGGGGCAAAAGTCATTCTATCTTCGTCACTCCACGTTTGTTCCAAAGAAGCTTTTTATCCAGAATAATTCCCAAATATTTCACCTCGTAGAGTTAAAACGTTATCCTTCTCCTCTTTGGAAGGCAAAGTTAAGAACCAATCGTCCATTGAAGCTAAACTTGGGAATATATTTGCAGAGTTTGAAGTCCACATAACAGTGAGTTGACGAACATACTCCACAGATACGGCGATAGCACACTTCCTTGGAGGCAGTCTTTGGTTACTTAGGTGTCAAATAGTGGTCAGCACAGCTAGTCGGGTATACCGCAAATGTGTCGCTCAAATGGTCTCTTCAGACGTTTGGGAAAGAATGATGCAGTGGCTTCCTCTGCTATCGGGCAGGAGATTTCCAGTTTACGCTATTCGATCCGTGTGGTTCTCTTTCCAAATACTCGCATTAGGCAAGTTATATCCACATGACTAGCTTCCCTTTCATCCGCTTCTCCCGGTAGGGGCGTAGGTGAAGGGTGTGACATGCGTGACCCTGTTTGTAGTCTCCCTTTTGTAGTTCCTGTAGGATAACTTAAATGTCTCCAAAATGCGTCCCTCGGGGGCGACTTGACTGGCCATAATCATCTTACTACTTGAAGATTCCATATTCCTTGATTGCATGCTAACATATGTTTTGACACCATCAGTGTAGTAGCAAGCATACTAACTTTGCCTTTAGGCTAATACTGCCCAAGTAATTTAGATGAAGTTATCGTTATTTTTCTGGGCGGATTTAGAGGTTGCAGCAGGATCAAGAGAGCTTATTGCTTTTCATGTTAGGAGGAGAGATAAAAGTACTGGCGGTCGGTGCTCCGGGAACCCATTTAAAGATAGACCTGCCTGTGATAACTAAAATCCGGATGTTTAAATGTAAGCTCCCTTTTGATCTACCATAATTAAAAATTTGGGCCTTGCAAGATCACTTGTTCCATTTTTAAGGTTTTGTGTAAACACAAAACCTTATTAAAATCGGTTTACTGTCTGTCTGTCAGTCTGTCCGTCCGTCTGTCTGTCTGTCTGTCCGTCACACGGATTTTTCTCGGAGGCGGTTACAGCGATTGACACCAAATTTGGTAGAAAGGTGGGAACTGTGGACGCACGCATACAGGGAGTTACATCTTTTTACGACGAATTTAAGGGGAGATCCCCATACATGCAAAAGGGGGTGTAATTTTTTTTTCATCAAATATAGTCATGTGGGGTATCAAATTAATGGTCTCGGTTAGTACTTTTCGAAGTCGTTCTTAGTTTTGATATTTGTTAGAAAGGTGGGGAGTGGCGGGGGGTTGAAAGTGATCATTCCTTTACGGGGGCCATTCTCAGAAAGTACCAAACCGAAAAATCTGAAAACAATCAGGAAACTGCCACTATATGGTGCCTGGGCTACGAAATACCTTCCACACTGATATCTGTACAAATAAAGTTAATAATAGTATATTACTATAATTTTTAATAATTGGCTTCAAAACCTCTCACATAATATATGGATATATTACATGCTCCGTACTAAGAAATACACAAAACCTTTCGTACCTGAAGCGTCCAGCTTCCGGTTGCCCGACTTGTTACTTTTACACCTATACCTATAAACTATACCTGTTTAAATTTCACTAATAACTAACTCAATATTATTTATCATATCAAATGAACACAAATGATAAAAATTCAACTAATCATTCTTTCTTTCTTTCTAGCTCTTCCATTTTACCTGTGATCATTTTAGTTCCAACCCGTATACGTCAAAATGTTTTTATCAAAATCAACGAAAAGCCTTTCGGCAATTTTAAATTGTAAAAATAAATATTCCGTCGCCCTAGCAAAATTATTTAATGATCTGACAAAAAATGAGGAGAAATCTTTTAAACAACGAACTTTCATGTTGGCTGTGAGTAGACGTAGTACTTTTCAAAGTAAGTTTTAGTAATTTAAGTGCTTTTCTAAATAAGCCATTTCGAACAACGAAAGATACTCCATTATTACCATACTATGCCCTACTGTATAATATTTTCCGCGTGGCAAAACACACAGAATTGCTTGACTTCAGGCGTTTATTCTTATGGTTTCTAAGCTTTTGGGTACAATTAATGCAAACAATAGTTGTCGGAGTATGCATGGAGCGAATTTAATTACTGATGAGTTTTGCTTACTCATTTTATTTTTGAAAATATAAACAAAATCACTTGATAAACAATAATTAATTGGGTACATGTATGATGTCGTGTCAAAAATAATTTCGGTCATTTACGATCAGTTACTATTCATTTTTTTTAAAATTATTATTTGTTGGTCATTATGTTATTATATAACATTAAAAAATAGATAATCTCTTAGTCAGAGCAGATTGAAAAATAAATTATCGGCAATCTTATTAAAAGATATCATTAAAGCTGGAATGTTTTGAGCTTATCTTACAACTGAGCTTATGCTTTTTTGGTCAACCAGATACCTTTTTTCTTATCACCTCTTACCAAAAAAATAGAAATAAAAAAAAGACTATTCTGTTATCAATTTTCCTACCAAGGTAACTACTGAAACTGAAAGTTTAATTGCTAAGTGAGATTCCCGCTATCGAAACGAAAAGTAAAATTATTTCCAGACTGCATGATTAACACTCTTGTGCGGAACGACAATTTCAGATAAGATATGGTATATTTCTTATCTATATACATTTTGATTTTGACTGGCGTGGCAAAGACGTTTGACGAGAAATATTTGATAATGAGGACCCCCCATGGATTCGTTGATAATATTTAATTTAAGAAAATATTTAAGAAATCTATTTTATTTCTGTCAATTTAAATTATTAAAATTTATTTTATTAATTGGTCAGCGGTTAATTGAGAGCACAAAATGACAACTGACCACTGAAGTAACCTGAAAACAATCACTTTTATTTTGGACTTCTGCAGGGGTAGGTCTTCCTTATTTGTGCTTATGCAGAGGGATCGAGAAAATATCGTTGAATTAAATTGTGAATATCGTAAACTCTTAGCATAACTACAAATCTCGGGTTGGTATTGATACATAGAACGGCAAAATTTCCCCCTCCTCTTTTGCCTTTGTCCCGTTCGGTACTGAGGTCGGTTTATCTTGACAACAGGTGCCACTTTTCTCGGCTATAGACTCAATCCGGGTGGAGCCGAGGTGCTCTTAAATAACCATCTACCGCTGCATGGTCTATGCGGTCCGTCTTTAGGTCGTCTCCCATCAACTTGGATATTCAGGCCAATCTTAGTAAGTTACCCTTAACGCAAATCACATGACCATATCCTCGAAGACGACTCTCTGATAATCTTTCCACGATAGGTGCAACCCCATTACGATGGCGGATGATGTTATTTTGGACGTGATTATAAGGTATCATGCTGCTCCAATATACAAATTTCGCTTCAATTAGCGTAAGGCAGCGTTCATTGTCTTTGGTAGTCGGCCAGCACTCAGAATCGTCGAGCGCGGCAGGACGATACTGGGCTAGATTTTACATTTGCGACGTTTGTTGATGTTTTGATAACATTGAACGCGACTTAAGGAACGTTACTTCATCCAAGTTGCGCCTTCGATGGCTATAATTCTACTTTGAATGTAAGAAGAATACAGTGGGTCGGCTGGAGGGCTCTTCCTTCATGACCACCTGCAGTGCATATCAGATGAGTTTATCTAGTGGAAGGTCAAACCCTTTTTCGAGATTTAGCAATGCGATGTAAAGAGGATGATGTATTTAAGGCGTTTCTCCATGGGCACAGTGTGTATCACGTCAGTAGTTCCGTAATTTCTGACGAACCCTGCTTAGATCACGGTAACTTGAACGATGTTGCGAATCAAGAAGAGTCAAGAATGTGTTCAGAAATCTGCATGGTATGGGATAACATTGGACTGTAATTGGAATGCAATTTAAACTTTATGCTGAACTGAACTTCTTTTTTTGAGTGCTCTTTTTTGACAATAAGATGTTGCTTTACCTTCTACAATGAGTGAATGATGGCTGGTTTTGATACTTTCAATCTGTGTAAGCATATCCTGGTCAGCTGCAGCTTCGCTAAATAGCCAGGGTGTTTTAGCTTGACGGGGCGTTCCTTGTGAAATTGGCTTTTGATGCTCTGTATATATCGATTTACTAAGGAACAGTTCAGGGCAATATGCCTAAAATTTTGATATTGCTAAGGCTGTACCTGTCCCTTGCTTTTGAGTTTGGCATTTTATGATGAAATTCGTACTGTTTAAAACCTTTCTTTAACTCAAGAGCGAGCTCAAACCTGGTTATGAAAAGTTACAACTGTGACTTGGATTGGGACTGATTGAATTTCCTCTTGAAGGATCTAGTCTTTTTTCGTCACAAAGTTTGTGGTTTAGCGCTCGTTCTGGTTTATCTTGTTAGGTCTTCGAGAATTCCTTTGTTCGTTGGGTTATTTTTAAAAAAAGAACGTTGCGAAAAAACGGCCGAGCTCTCCCGATGAGGTAGCAATTTCCAAAATGGTGGAAACACTGCGAATGGAAGAGACTTTCACGTTGCCGTACGAGGTAAGACCAGTCAAAGAATACTGCAATTTTTTACCTCGGATGTCGATGTCGAGTAGAGAAATGATAGAACCTGAGTCGATCAGAAGTTTGTCGGGGGTATTGCGGCCAGATACATGCAAGCAGTTTTTTGCAGAAATAGATGCGCCAGCCTCCGTTGCCTGAATTGCTGTTGTTAAAGGAGTAAGGTGATATCAAGTGGGGTTGGATGAAAACTTAGGGTAGCTTCTTTGTTCGACTACATCTCCTTTGTCTCGAATGTCCTCACTATTGCTTGTCGATGGCGGAGGCAGCGGTTTGGCTTTCTATAGGTTGTCTGGTCATAAATATCAGGTGGGCGATGCTGAGCCGAAGTGCTTCTAACTCCTTTGCGAAAGAGTGACGTCTTTTGGAGATACTCATGGATAGTGTTTTCCCGCGCGTACCGACTGCGGAGACGGGAGGTTCCGAGGAAACGAAATCATATGCGAGAATTGATTACTTTTTGAAAATATAGCTATAGTCTAGTCACGTTGGATGTAGCAGGTTACCCGTAGCGTGTCGTCACTAATAGCCGACCCTGCGAGCTCACACATCTGTCTTATAAGCTGCGAGGGCTTCCTATCGCCAAGTGGCAATTTGAGGAATCGGTGAGGACGTCGGATATTGCTGCCTTCAGCTGCGCATACCTGTTAATATCTGGCGAGTTTAGAAGAATGTCGACTACTTTCTGGACAATGTCGGGATCGAGGGGAAAAACGAGCAAATCCTATTCACTTTCCGCTGAACCTGGAATTCATCTTCCAGAAGGACGGAAGAGGACAATGCACTTCTTTGACGGCTCCAGGTTTTTTTTTCTTTCTTCTGTTCGGGAACTGTTCTCCGCCGTCGATGCATTGAGCCCTTCCTATACCTCCTAATAAGCTTTTTTTCAACACGAGCAATGCAGGTTCCGGGACATTGGATTTCCCGGAACTTTGCTTGTGTTTTTACACCAACAAATACCCTGGGCGCAGTTGACACTATCGTAAATTTAGTTGTAAACTTGGTAATGACAATCGGTGGGTCTTCCATACGCTAGATGAAACTTGACCCTCACAAGCCTTCTAGGTATTGGTGGATAGCGCAATTGTTGAACTGGGAAAGTATCATAAGTTTCGCCATTCGTCACAAAATTTAAATGATCGAGAAGAGGCATCCTCATCCCATTCATTATGTTCAAAATGTCAGATTCCCTATGAGGTCATCTTATCAAAAGAGTTTGGTTAAGAAGTATAGTGAAAGTGTTGGTGATGGCATTAACCAATTTTTCCTATATTGTCCGGAAAATATCGTCGTGATCCTTTATGAGTACGGCGGAAATGAGAGTTCGTTCTGCCTTTAGATTTTGAAGCGAGGCTTTCAGTCCTCTTTTTTCAAGGGTCGTCGTGGCATTGTTTCATTTTCGGAACTTGATAATGATGTCAACCCTTGCTATATTAGGACAATGGGGGCAGAATCTAGTCCGCTTAGAGCACCCCGCAATCAGTTATCTTTTAGAGGTCGATAAAGAAATTGATATCTAGTATCCGCAGCCTAGGTGTAATAAGAGCTGGGCAATCACAGAAGAGTATCTGAGGCCTTCACTCCCTTTCCGCAACTTTGAGATTCCTGGTCTGATGCCATTGTCCTCTTTAGGGTAGTGCGGAAAAAGCTCTTGCGATCAAGCTTTTTTCTGTAGGAGGGCTAGATTCTGCTTGACTTGGACTGGTGAGCCATCGCAGCCGCTGCATCGACTGGAAGTGTAAAAAACGGAGCCCCCTCGTTGGTTTTCTCATCCTCCTCTTCGTTCTTGTGAGCGGAAGCTCAGAGGAATGTGCATGTCGCCTAATTTGTTTAGTGTATCTTTGCACTGCCCCACTAGTTTAGAGGATCTTACCACCGAGTATAGAGCTTTAATGGCGCCTTGGTCGGCGGTCAGAATAACTTTATTACGCTTAGGGCTTGGACCATGCAACCTAGTATTTAGGTCAGAGGAGGAGGTGTTAATGTACTCCATTAAGGGCAGGACTTAAGAGCGTAGCACCTTCACATACAGATCTTATCGAGTTTGGTCCTATTGTATCTCTTGCTCAGCGTCGACAACCCTTTATTGTTTCTTTGTTTTCTTGCACCTAGTTGGTGGAGAAATTCATTTAATTAATTGTACGAGGGGTTGCTTTTTTCTCTTTATGTATGATTAGTCATTGCATTCATCATCTTGTCTCCAATTTCCTCATTCATCGTGACTTTATGTTATCCAAAATAAACGTCTCTAAAATATTCATTTCAAACGATGAAATTAATTTTGCCTTGAAATTTTTACCAAAAACTCATCAATTTTGATAAAGATAATTGACTTTCTTTTAATAGTTAATCTGACAATGCTATACACATGAACCAGCCAGCCTGCAATTAGATGCAGTTTGGTCAATGGATGGAAATTTCATTGTGCGTTGTGCGAAAAAGCAAATTGAAATTATTATTGCAAACCGTGGTAAATGTATTGTAACCGATAATGTAAAACGAAGAGAAATGAGATCCTTTCGTTCTGGTCTCAATGACCTTGCGCTCACTTGACCGCTGAAGGAAAAAAAGTTATTTTCGGGGCGTTTTGAAATTGAAGTTCAGTAGCAAAATGTACCGAAGAAAGGGAATTAGTTGCTTCGAAAACACTAGTATTTGCAAAAAAACTTTGCTAGCCATAGTTGATGGGCGTTTTGAGACCCATTCATACACCCAACTATTCTTCAGGGGTCTTCCAGATTTAATTTTTTTTTGGACAAGGGTAGTATTAAGGGACATCTTCAATTACAATGGCCAAAAGGTAGGATCACATCCCCACCTGAGCATTCAGATGCGGATGTGATGTGCTCCAAATTATCTCTTCTCGATCATGGTATATGGGTCATGAGCTCCCCGGCTCCACGATCCGCGGTTAACCCAGTATTTTTCTTATTTTCCGCTGCGTGTTGTTTGCATGGTTTCGTGCGATTTTCTCCTTTTTAAGGTTTTGTGTAAACACAAAACCTTATTAAAATCGGTTTACTGTCTGTCTGTCTGTCTGTCTGTCTGTCCGTCAGTCTGTCTGTCTTTTTTCTGTTTTTTTTTTTTGTTGAGGAGGTGGAAATCTTCAAAAAGACACTGGTCTGGACACACCAGCGTGTGGGATTTTTACCCACTAAAACCACCCCCGACTCCCTCCCTGCCCCGCGGAACCACCATAAGGTATTACATCACGGGGCGGAGTCAGCTCACTCTAGCTTTGTCACCTTTCTTCTATACGCGGCGCACGTCACCGCGTTTTTCTCCTCTCCTCTGCTTTTTGCAGTTTATTTTGGATAGATGCGATCATGGAGTTTACCGCATCCCAATTCTCTTGATGTGCTAGCATTTTCGGCATCAGATTTTCTGGTACCAGCACCTCCCCTAGAGTCTCCTCTAGGTTCTTCCTTTCTTCCACAAATCTCGGACAGTGGAAGAATACATGCTCTGGGTCCTCTGGGACTCCATCGCAATTTGGACAGTCGGGTGAGGTCTCCAATTTAAACCTGTGAAGGTATTGGAGATATCCTCCGTGCCCCGTGAGAAACTGGGTGAGATTATAATTAATCTCACCGTGTCGTCTCTCCAACCACTCCTTGATGGCAGGAATGAGCCTGTGCGTCCACCGGCCCTTTCCCGAGCGTTCCCACCGCTCTTGCCATCTATTTATGGATCTCTCCCTTTCAGTCTTCCTCGTCCGCGATGAGGAAGAGGTTGGCTTTGCATTGTATATGTTCGCCATCTCATCTGCCAAGATGTCAATCGGCATCATTCCAGAGATGACGAATGCTGCATCATCTGAGACAGTCCTGAAGGCAGAGCATACCCTCAGGGCTGTCCTCCTGTAGACTGAACTCAGTTTGGTAGCGTTCCCTGACATCCACAACGCCTCCCTCCAAACTGGGGTTGCATAGAGCATGATCGAGGTCACCACCCTGGCTATAAGCAACCTAGAGGTATGCCGTGGCCCTCCAATGTTCGGCATCATCCTTGCCAGGGCCATACTTGCAGTGGATGATTTGTCGCAAACATACCGCACATGCTGCTTATAGCTAAGCTTCCTGTCTATCACCACTCCCAAGTATTTGATGGTCGGCTTGGAAGTGACGATATGATTCCCGATTCTAATACAGGCGTAACCTCTCTTCCGGCGCTTAGTGATGAGGACCGCTTCCGTTTTTTCCTCCGCAAGTGTCAGACCAGAGCTCTTTAGCCAACTTTTAACAGCACCGATTGCCTCACTTGAGTATAACTCAGCATCTTCGAGATGCTTTGCGACAACAACCAGCGCTATGTCGTCAGCGTAACCCACCACTGTGGCTTCCCCCGGAAGGGGAAGATTAAATACATCGTTGTACATGATGTTCCACAGTAGTGGGCCCAATACGGAGCCCTGCGGGACACCCGCGGAAACAACGTACTCCTGGGGTCCGTCATCGGTGTCATACCAGAGCCTCCTTTCAGTTAAATGACTATCGACGATAGCAGCGAGATAGGCGGGAATACCAACCTTCGCTAAAGATTTCCGTATTAGATTCCAATTGGCCGAATTGAATGCATTTTTCACATCCAGGGTTACTACCACGTAATATTTGCTGGTACTACCCTTTCCGTGAATTGCATCTTCGGCCAAGCCAGTAACCAATTTGATGGCATCAATGGTTGATCTGGCTTTACGGAACCCATACTGCCGATCCGAAAGGCCGCCTTGGCTCTCAACAACCGGGAGTAATCTATTGTAGATTACCCGCTCTAGCATTTTCCCCACCGTGTCCAGGAGACATATGGGTCGATATGACGATGGTTCACCTGGAGGTTTACCTGGTTTAGGCAGAAGTACCAACTTCTGCCGCTTCCATGCCACTGGAAATATCCCCTCGGACATGCACGCTTCGAACAACTCAGCGAACATGTCCGGTCTGGATTTCACGGCAAGCTTAAGGGCCTTATTCGGTACTCCGTCCAGGCCCGGCGCTTTGTTGTCTCCTATTCTACCGCAGATATCCAACAGCTCGTCTCTGGTGATTGACGGAATTGCCGCCACATTCAGAGGTGGTTGGAATGTGTCGGTGCTCTCCTCTTGCTGGGGGAATAACCCCTAGATGATTTTTAGCAAGAGGGTGGGGCACGTGATCTGCGGAGATGAACGGCCTCTGAATCGTCCCATCACGATTCTGTAGGCATTCCCCCACGGGTTTATGTTCGCTTCTGAGCAGAGCTCCTTAAAGCACTCCCTCTTGCTTCGCTGGATGGCGAGCTTGAGGTTTTTGCGGGCTGCCTTATAGGCGCGCTCCTTTTGTCCCTGTTCGACTCTACCTACCGCCCTCTGAGCCGCTCTTCTGGCTCGGTGGCAGGCTGATCGAAGGCCGGTCAGTTCATCATTCCACCAGTAGTTTGGTCTTCTACTGGGGAATGAATACCTTCTAGGCATGGACGCGTCACACGCTTTGGCAATGCATTGAGCCAGATGGACGGCTCTTTCAGTAGAGGTGCCTGCTTTATCAGGCTGATCTAACCACACCTCTATGAAGGTCTCCTCATCCAAAGATTTTGCAGACCAGCCTGAAATCTTTCTCGGTTTCGGGCATGATAGCTCTTTGGCCTCTGTCTGTCTGTCTGTCTGTCCGTCACACGCATTTTTCTCGGAGACGGTTATAGCAATTGGCACCAAATTTGGTAGAAAGGTGGGAACTGTGAACGCTCACGCATACAGTGAATTACATCCTTTTATGTCGAATTTGAGGGGGGGTCCCCATACATGCAAAAGGGGGGTGTAAAATTTTTTTTCATCAAATATAGTCATGCGGGGTATTAAATTAAAGGTCTTGATTAGTACTTTTCAAAGCCGATCTTAGTTTTGACATTCGTTGGAAGGGTGGGGAGCGCGGGGGGTTGAAAGTGATCACTTCTTTAAGGGGGCCATTCTCAGAAACTACCAAACCGGAAAATCTGAAAAAAATCAGGAGGCTGCCACTATATGGTGCCTGGGCTTCGAAATACCTTCCATGCCGATATCTGTTTAAATAAAGTTAATAATAGTATATTACTGCAATTTTTTGTAATTGGTTAGAAACCCCCCTTAAGTTCATCCTAGTACCATGAAGTTTTGCAGTTATATGGGCTATAATATAGAGCATGATCTTACCAAGTTTGGTGGAAATCGCACTATTACTAACGAAGTTATAATACCTCAAATTTGTTGCTTCTTTGAAAATTGAAGACTATGCATGTCAATATCACCCGAAAGTAGATACTCTCACATAATATATGGATATATTACGTGCTACGTACTAAGAAATGCACAAAACCTTTCGTACCTGAAGCGTCCAGCTTCCGGTTTCCCGACTTGTTGTATTTTGAGTTTGTGTCTAACGCATTGGATGAAGGCAGCTTGGAAGGGAATGAAGTACCCAAAATAGCTGTATATTCCCACCCCTGGCTACAAGCGCGTATTGACGGGAAATTTCAGTGAAGTGGTGGTGGATCTACATGGTCGACTTTGCCACTAATTTTTAGGTTTCCGTAATAACTTTGGGATCTTTTTTTTTGGCTGGCGCTCTGGCCACTTTTTAGTTCATTAGTGCATTACAGGTAGACTTATCATTCACTGTGTGTTCAAACTAGTGTGTAGGTAGGTTGGCGATATGAAAATTATAATACTGTCTGGGTGACAGATTCTTGAAGCGAAATGTCGTTTTATGCGGCTGCAGTTAGCTTTTTCGAAATTTAACATGAACGGGAAAGGCACATCATGCCTCTGTTAGGGAGTTGTCAATCAATGATGATTGCATATTGGCTGCTGATACTATGGATTCGGCTGATGATCACCTTTCTTTCGTGGTTTTTGGGGTATGCAGCCGGGAGGTGGTTACCACCACACTTCATATAACTTTTGTCGATGTGCAGTTTGGTACTGTATGGTCGCTTTTTTGGCAGCTCTTGTATTAAAGGTTTTTGTTCATATTTTTAAAAGTATGTAATGAACTTTTATGAATAAGAGGATCAGATGATCATCCTAAGTGACCGACAACGACCTAGAGGGCAGAGCTATCCCAGAAACCTAAAAAAGTTGGCGAAATTGACCGTGAAGGTCCACCTGCAAAGATTGAAGCTCCATCAAAGTGCTCGGTCGACATGTTCTTGCACGCTCTGTGCCAGGCTCGGGAATATGGGGGAGTCCTTTCTGGGTAGGTCATAGATAAGTTGTCGGACCGATTCAACGGGAGTCGGGGAGACTAGTGTTGATGTGGCAAATGAGGTTTGCGGCTCCCTTCCGCGGGGGAATGAGTTCTCCAGTTTTTTGGCAACGAGTAGCCGGGGCATTGTGGCTTCACGATGCTGGGCGTTCCACAGCCATAGCAAAACCGACGTAACTCCTCCACGCAATCTTGCGATGGGTGTCCCAGAGCCCCACAATTCCAACAACCCCTGGCCTGTACTGCTTCGACGTCTGCTTCGTGCATGTCGGGGTGATTCGGGCTGTCCCGTTCGCAAGAAGGTTCGATTGCGTCCACTTCCGATAAATGACGCTTCGAAACCGAAAATTTACCCAGCTCACGTACGGCCAAGCGGTCTTGCTGGTTTTCAAATCTTTCTACCCATTCACGTAACTAGCGAATTGTAGTTATGTGAATGGAGAAAATTGCCCGCATGATATCGGGTCTCAGGCTGCGAAGCAGAGTTTCCACCAGTTCAGCCTCTTTAGGGGGTTGCTGGAGTCGGGACACCAAAAATTCCGCGAAAGGTTCGTGGTCTTTTTGAGTCCGGCTCCGTATCCGGTCCCAAAGATCAATGTCTGGCAAACGATTCCGGAATTGATCTCGGAGAGCGTCCCACAGATCCCGCCATTGAGCGTCGGGGTTACCTTGCCGATATTCCCAGTACCAGTCCGCCGCTTCTCCGGTAAACAGTGTGTAGGCGTATTCCAATAAAATAGAAAGGAACTTTTCTATTGGTAGTGATCCTCGGAGCCGTCAGATTTTAAGCTCCAAGACTTCAAGATATGAGATATTTTGATTGGAGACATCACACCGTGCATACGTCCCGATGAACTGGATGGGAGAATTAACGGAAGTAGTGGCGACGAAAGAGAAACAGGAGTTGTGGGTCGATCCATTCTCGGAGGAATCTTAAGCGTGGAAGAACGCGGGTCCTTGTTCACTACCTCCGTAACGAACATACTCAGACTCAACATCAATCTGGCTTCTAGATATGACATCGACGGCGATTCCGGTGTCACGTCATATGGTCCTCTAGCCTGAGCCGCCGTACTAGAAGTTCCCTGTTGGGTGTCGTCTGTCACTGGATAGGCGGAGTCTTCCAAGGTTGCCGAAGTCCAACGCTGCTTTTTACGCGCGCCCCCGGTTATGACTCGACGCCTGCCTCTCGTTCGTCTCCATTTGTAACAGGGTCACCGTCGTTCTCGGACATTTTAATTATTAATCACACCGAGAAAAAAAAACCACAAATTAATCAACCAGGAAATCACCAAGAGTAATGACCAAACAAGAAAAAGAAAGAAGAAAAAAAATGTACCTTGAGGATTCCTCCCTCTCTCTTCCTTCTTGATCCCGCGAAACCTTTAGAAGGGACATCCTCTGAAAAGAAATAGCCTGAGGATGTCAAGGAAGAGTGGGAACCTCAAGAGTCGCGCCTCAATCACGATCTGAGGCAGAAGAAGCGATGATCGGGATTGTGATGCCTTGTGGATCTTCCCTTTTGATCGAGGCACTCGGGTCCGGAGACTTATGGTTCCACGCGCGCGGGCGAGCCGGTTTTTTTTGTTTGTCCATTTTAGCTCGCGTTCTGGCTTTTGTTCGTTAGGCCGTCGCGAATTCCCCCGTTTATTGTCTTTTTGAAATCCGGTGCTGCCCTACGCATCGGAAAAGACACGTTAATTTTGTAATAATGACGTGTGAGGGATCAGAGCGCTCAAAGGACCCCCCCACATTCCCGAGCCTGGCTAGCACAGAGGCGTGATGAAGCATCAATCTTTGCGGGCGGACCTTCACGGTCAAAATTTTGCCAACTTTGTAGGTTTCTGGGACAGCTCTACCCTCTAGGTCGTTTTCGGCCACTTAGGATGATCGTCTGATCCTCCTATTCATAAAAGTTCATTACAAGTATAAGGATTAGGGTCCTTTAAATCAACTTAACGTTAACGAATTGATCCTCTAAGACAGCAGCACCAAAAGTTTTGAGCCGGATTTTAAGTTCAGCTCTTATGGTAATGAAGAACTCCATCGAAGATGCAGTATATGCCTTCTGAGTTTAAGGACTGTCAATACGTTTTTTAGGAATATGAGTTCAATCTAGGCTTCTAAGGATGGGGCTAGGTGTTTGCATCAGATGATGAGTCGTAAGTATAAACTATCATGTTGGCCAGAAGCTAGCTGGTGGTCGAGAATTCATCTTAATTTTTAAGGATAATTTAATGAGACAAGGGTACTGATCTTCTGACAAAGGGTAGATCGGGTATTATTGACGCCACGAGAAGGACGAACCATCACAAATCAAGGGTTTTTACCAATTACCTTGTTTTACGTTTTTGAAGGTTGCTTTAACCAAATGGTTGTGGTTCATTTAGGCTGCTTGTCGATGTAAATGAAGAGATAGTGTCTTCTGAAGCTTCTTCGTCAGAGCCCCTTTCTATATTATTGGATTGGATTGGATGACAATTTCAATTTTGCTTCATCCTATCTTTTGACCACCTAAATATGTATATAGGACACGCTTGAATCTATTTATTTTGTGCTTAGTGCCTGCAATAAATGAAATTCAGTATCAAAAAGATAAGGTGTAGGTGACCCCGGGAATAATTCGAAGCGCATTTTACCTTTTTTCTGAATGCTCCGTAAATTCTGTGTAACTACTATCTGACGATGTATGTGCGCAATTTTGTTGATAGCCATTATCAGAATGGTGCATTCAGTTCGCTTATTTTATTCTGCCATTAACGTTATGATTTAATGACGGAAAACACATGTGTGACACAACACAATACATAATTTTGCGGGAACAAACCAAGTACCGGCTAACTTCCACATGTGTGTTGTTAAATTGTAGTACATTCTCATTGCGGCTACTTACATACTCGTAGATGCAAATTTTACCCCATCCGCTGCTCT
This sequence comes from Hermetia illucens, assembly GCF_905115235.1. Lineage (NCBI taxonomy): Eukaryota > Metazoa > Arthropoda > Insecta > Diptera > Stratiomyidae > Hermetia > Hermetia illucens. The sequence goes on from NC_051851.1 coordinate 167,739,088, forward strand.
GGAAATCCTGAAAACATTGTAGATGCGCTGAAGGTTATACATAACTCTGCACCCACTTGTTTGAGGTTTCCTCCTGTGGAATTGGGTCCATGGAACTTGATTTATCGGGGAGGTCCTGGAAATGCTTCAATTTTTTCTGCGTTATCTATAGTTAAGCAATGATCTAAATTTGACTAAATTCTAATCGTGTGTATCTTCAATCGATTTGTAAAAAGTTAATGTAATGCATCGTGCTTGAAATTCAGTCCCCAAATTTTCCATGTCTTCCCTTCTTTTAATTAAAATTAATGCATAATCAGCTACTTTAAAGCAGAGGGTCAACATCAATTCTAATAATTCTGTTTGTTGTGACTCTCCCTGCTTTCCATTTACCTTCAATGTAGTCTTTAATTCTTCAAGTATTGTTTGTCGTTGGTTATGTATGACTCCAAGCCGATAAGAGGTAGGAATTGACGTGATAAAAAGTTAATACTAGCTAATGAGCTAATTGCCGTCAATTAATAGCTATTATTCATGCACGAATCACACTTGTAGTCAAGTGCTCTTCATGTTTTATTAACAACTAAATTCCTGAGTTGCCCAGGGGGAAAGTATGAGCAATAACCACTAGTTGTTATCTTTTTATCAGTGTTGATAACAATTGGACAGTGGACAGTGGACAGAGGACAGAGGACAGAGGACAGAGGACAGAGGACAGAGGACAGAGGACAGAGGACAGAGGACAGAGGACAGAGGACAGAGGACAGAGGATAGAGGACAGAGGACAGAGGACAGAGGACAGAGGACAGAGGACAGAGGACAGAGGACAGAGGACAGAGGACAGAGGACAGAGGACTGGATACTGGATCTATATCCAGTGCAAGGATCTCGATGAGGTAACAGCCAGAGAAGAGATCTGCACTGCCTTGAAGGAACAATTTAAGTTGGAGGAATTCAGTGAAGGATCTATCGTGAGTTTAAGAAAAGCGTATGGTGATACTCAAACGGTCACAATGCGACTGCCAGTGGAGTCAGCGCAGAAGTTGTTGGCCGTGGGGAAGGTTCGAATTGGATGGGTTGTTTGCCGGCTAGGGCAACATATCTCTTTAAACAGGCGCTTCAAATGCCTAATGTTTGGACACTTCGCGAAGGCATGCACTAACGGCATCGATCAGTCCGATCGATGTCGGAGGTGTGGGGAGAAAGGACATATTGACAAGGGGTGCAATAGAGACCCAAAATGCATTTTATGCGAAGGAAAGGAGGGACGGGATAACCGACATATTGCCGGAAGTAGTAAATGCCCGGAATTTAGAAAGGCGTTAACTGCTGTAAAAAAATGAGGTTAATACAAATAAACCTTAATCATTGCAGGGTCGCACAAGATTTGCTTGTGCAGACCAGTTACGAATCCGCGATGGAGGTTGCTATCATTAGTGAACCGTACAGAAATCTCTACGGTTTTGTATGGGTCACAGATTCGACTGATGGAGCGGCGATATGGGCGTGCGGTCGTCAAGCCATACAATTTAGCATGCGTCAGGCGGCTAGTGACTTTGTGGGGGCAAAAATAAGCGGTATATTTGTATACAGCTGCTACGCCCCACCGAGCCTCACACTTCCTGAGTTTGAAAAACTGTTAGACGATCTTGTTCACGACGCAAGGGGACGAGATTCAAAGGTGATAGCCGGTGACTTTAATGCGTGGGCTATCGAGTGGGGCAGTAAAGAGACTAACGCAAGGGGACGGTGCTTATTAGACGCATTCGCCCAGTTAGATGAAGTTCTGGCCAACGAAGGTGAGGTAAAAACTTATCAGAAAGGGGAACTGGTCCAATTGTAGATCTTACTTTTGTCAGCCCTACGCTGGCACGTAACATGCCCTGGCAAGTTAGCGAGGACTTCACGTACAGCGACCACCAGGCAATCACCTTCGAAGAAAGGACGGAGCCACAAGGCAGGATACCCGCACCTCGGAAGCTGAAATCCAAAAGAACACCAGGATGGTTTGCAAAAGCGATGGATGAGCAAACATTCATGGAAGTGTGGCTAAACCTGCCTAGCAAAGCAGGCACCTCCACGGATAGAGCTCTCCATGTTACACAAGGCATCTTTAAGGCACTCCACTCCACTAGAAGACCCAATTATTGGTGGAATAGTGAACTTGCCAGATTTCGATCGATTTGCCACAGGAACAGACGAACGGCTCAGAGGGCAATAGGTCGGATTGATCAAGGGCAAAAGGAGCATGCCTATAGGAAAGCTCGCAATAACCTCAAGCTCGCCATCCAGCGGAGTAAGGGGGAATGTTTTAAGGAACTCTGTTTGGAAGCGGACATAAATCCTGGAGTGGGGTAGCGCCTATAAAATCGTGACAGGGCGATTCAGAGGCCGATCATCTCCGCAGATCACGTGGCCTATACTCTTGTTGAAAATAATCCAGGGGTTATTTCCCGAACAAGCGCGGGGTACTAACACTTTCCACTGTCCCCTGAATGTGACGCCGATTCTAACTGTCACCAGGGACGACCTGCAGTCGAATAGGTGACAGCAAAGCCCCGGGTCTAATAGCGATGATGGACCCAAGGAGAACGTTGTCTCCGCGGGTGTCCCACAGGGCTCTGTACTGGGCCCACTACTGTGGAACATCATGTATAATGATGTGCTTAACTTTCCGGTTCCGGAGGAGGCCAAGGAGGTGGGTTATGCCGATGATATAGCACTGGTTGTGGTCGCAAAGCATATCGATGATGCTGAGTTGTACTCAAGCGAAGCAATCAGTGTTGTTAAGGCTTGGGTAGAGAGTGCTGGACTGGCACTTGCTGAGGAAAAGAAAGAAGCGGTCCTCATCACTAAGCGCTGCAAAGAAATTACGTCTGCATTAGAATCCGCGGCATACTTGTAGGCTGCTCATAGCCAGGGTGGTGAGTTCTATCATGCTGTATGCAGTCCCAGTTTGGGGAAACACGCTGCAGGTTTTAGGCAATGCATATAAACTGAGTACGGTTTACAGAAGAACAACCTTAAGGGTGTGTTCTGCCTTCAGGAACGTCTCAGACGATGCACCGTTCGTCATTTCGGGAATGATGCCGATTAATATGGGTAGGGCTGGAAGCTACTATCATTCCGGGGTCAAATTCTCTACATTTGATGACATTTTCCAAGTCATCTTCATTCTTTTGTTCCCGTAGGAGAATCATTTGATATTATTGAGGGTCGAGCATAAGTGTCCATTGGACTGCTCTCCTAAACAAAAATTTTGACGGATTTGCACGCTTACTATTTATATGCTTAGTGGAGGTGTGAACTATAGGGTCCTCGGTATGGATAGGTAAAAATAGGCAAAAGTGACTGCTTCATGGAACAGGTCACAATGAATGGTGATACCATTCTCAACACCGTAACTGCTATATGATGAACGAGTCAAATTTGAACAGCTTGACGTATTTGAGCCTGTCTACAAATTGGCGATTTTCTTGAAACACAAGAGGGTGTAGCATTCCCCATAGCGCTTTTGGTAGTGTTTGTTGTACGGTATGCCAAGGCTGGAGGCATTGCGACCTATTAGTCAGAATACTGTGGTCTTGTAAATATTCGCAGGCGTCTGGTTCTTAAGCTCCTGTGCCCGATTTTTTTCCGCTGGAAGACCAAATCTTTCTCATATTAGTATTCGCTGCATAATAGTAGCGCAAATAAACTCCGCTTCTCACTTGCAACCAGTGGAATGTAGATGGCGGAGAGACAAGGGTGGAAAACTTTCGATGCTTTTGGGGGCCTACTCAATTTTCTTTAAACTTGTGTGCCTGGGAGTTAAGAGCTGTGCGGAGTGTGTTTAGTTCGTCCTTGAACTGGCTCGCCAGCTGATTCAAAAACTTCAATTCCGGCTTGCGGTCACCCACCTTCTGGCAAGCTTCCCGTATGGGAAGCCTGGAAGACGCTGGGATAGATCTTCGGCATATTGTATACTCTTAATTGGTGTAAAAGTGGGTTTTAAGGATATTCGCTCACAAACAGGCTGGAACTGTATGGGATATTTGTTGAAGGTCAGATCAAACATGAGAAGTGTGGGAGTAAAAGGTTTTAGAAAAATGATTAGCAAGGGCTTTTGCTTTAATAGATTAGATACATTTTGGATTGAGTTCAGTTCTGGAAAGATGGCTCGGAAGGCGGTTTGATTTAGATCTCGGTCTTCACGCAAGAGTATTGAGTGAGAATTAATTTGTAAATTATCTCGGCCTTACGATCTTCTTCTATTGCAGGGATTACTTAGTGCCAGAAGAATTAGTGCGCTGGGTCCAACTGCTCTAACACAATCCGAAAATTAAAATTCGTAGCGTGGCGGGTGTATCAAAACCGCTTCGTATCTCTGTTGGTGTTCATCAAGGAAGCGGCCTCTCACCACTCCTCTTTGTTTTTGTTATAGACACCGTCACAATGAACAGCCAACGTGCAGCGCCCTTTACACTGCTTTATGCAGATGATGTTTTCCTAGTATCTGATTGCAAAAATTATCTCGAGCAACTTGTCCAGAAATGGAAGGATCGCCTCCTGCAACACGGTCTGAGATTGAATCTGAATAAAACTGAATTTTTGACGACCAATCCCCATGAAGAAGGCACAATCACTGTCAGCGGCAGTGATCTGCCCAGAGCGATTTAAATACCTTGGGTCAACGCTGGAGCCAACGGAGAACTTCGTTATGAAATTGCTTCAAGTATTTACGCAACCTGGATGAAGTAGAGTTCCACAACTGGTGTTCTTTGTTATCGACGTATTGACAAACGTTTCAAATCAAAAATTCCGTCCGTCGTCGCCCTCTATGGTTTGGAGTGTTGGCCAACTATGAAAGACAATGAACGGCGTCTTGCGGTAATGGAGACCAAGATATTGCGTCGGACTAGTGCCGTGACACGTTTTGATCACATTCGAAATGAGGATATCCGCGATCGATATGGAGTTGCACCGATCGTGAAAAAAGTGCGAGAGAGGCGTCTTCGATGATATGGCCAAGTAATTCGCGCTAACGGGAATCCACTTTCAACGATTGGTCTGAACCTCGAAGTCGATGGTAAGCGACCCAAAGGCCAGCCGAAACAACGGTGGCTTGATACGCTGGATGGGAATTTAAAAGCCTTGCGATTACATCCAAGTCAGGCATTTGATAGAACCAAATGGCACAACCGATCACGACGAGCCGGCTTGTGAACGAGCTGCTTGTGAACGGGACAAAGGCTGAAGAAAAGGAAGAAGGCGGGCATGCAGACAGACATGCAGGCGGACAGATAAATGCGGACTGATAAATGCGAAACGTAAAACGTCTAATTATTTTAAATTAAGGTATATTATACCTCACCTAAACTTTAGGTGAAGCTGCGCCTCCCTTTCACAGACATTGTGAACCTCCGCTTGTAGTGTGACGCTTTCAAGTCAGTGACAAAGTTGTTAAGCTCATTTGTAGTCAACAGTAAGGAAAGTTGCCGACCTATCGACACTTTCAGCTGCTCTGCTGCCTAACTGCATGCAGGTGATATTGTCGAAGTTGTTCTGAACACCAAGTTGTTCCAAAATTTCAGGCTTCGATAGCGTTGGCTGCAAATGCAGACCCAGCGGTTACTGGCAGCTTCCTCTGGATATATGAGTTACGATCCTCAGAGGACTGTATCTGCTCGGTTTACTCATAGCAATGACTCGAATGATCCCTCTCCCTTGGCCTTGGTTCAATCCGAGGAATGAAGTTTGCTCGGAAGCAATCTGCTCAAGCATAGCTTGCCCCAAGGCAATTATTTACGCATGGGTACCCACCGATTGGAGCCTAGGTAATCCGAATATTGCCCTGAAAATGGCAGCCAAGACAGCACCAGGTATGTTTGGCCAAGTTTTTGCGGCATGCCTTAGAGAAGCAGAATTCCCCGAGCAATGGAAGCTGCAAAAGCTGATACTTATTCAGAAGCCAGGTAAACCATTGGGTCACCCCTCTCATTTCGACCGACATGTTTGGTCAATACCACTTGAACGAGTATTTTACAACAGGCTGCTCACTGTTGGGGAAAAGGAAGGAGGTCTACTCGACAAACAATTCGGGTTTCGGGTTTCGATGTAAAAAAAGCATTCAACACTGCAAAGTGGACGAAAATCGTAGAGGCTCTAACCAAATTACAGGCTCCGAAGTACATTGTACGCATCGTTGTTGCATTTCTTCTTGGAAGAGGGTTTTACTGCGACTCTGACGATGGACTGAAATTACTCCCGATAATGTGCGGCGTAATACAGGGATCTCTCTTAGGTCCTTTCCTGTGATTAATTATGTACGATAAAGTATTGATGCTACGCCTTCCTAACAGTGTGACAACCATTGACTTTGTGGACGATATCGGGGTAACAGTAGTTGCAAAACGCTTAGACGAGATCGAACTCTACGCAATTTGTGGTTGAAAAGGTTCGCCCTATCACTTGCTGAACATAAAACGTAAATAGTGCTTATCAGCAAAAGAAGGAAGGACACATCTGTAAAAATTCAAGTTGGTGAACAAACAATTTACTCCGAACAGTAGCTTAAATACTTGGGAATAACGATTGACAAAAGGCTCAACTTTTAAAACACATTGAGTGCGCCGCAACTAAAGCATCTTCCATCGCTGTAACGATCTCGAGGATATTACCGAACATAGGTGGACCAAGATAATAAAACAGCGTGAGGAACGCACTGGCCCGTCGCGAATTAAATGGTGGCGATTTCGAGCGTGGCGATGACGAGTCGACCCCGCTTCTGAACGGGACAAAGGCTGAAGAAGGAAAAGAAGAAGAATGGCGTCTTGTGTTAATGGAAACGAAGATGTTGCCTTGAACTAGTGGCGTGACATGCTTTGATAATATCCGAAGTGAGGATATCCCCCATCAATATGGGGCTTTGCGAGAGGGGCATCTTCGATCATTTGATCATGTAATTCGTGCTAACGAGAATTCACTTGTCAAGATTGGTTTAAACATCAAAGTTGATAGTAAGCGACTAAAAAGCCGGCTGGGGATGTGAAAGCCTTGCGATTGTATCTAGAACAGGCTTTTGATAAAGCAAAATGGCGAAACCGATCACGACGTGCCGACCCCCCTAGGGACCGGAACAAAGAATGAAGAAAAAGAAGAAGACTTGAAGGATCTCATTTAGGACGGTGATTAGGTTGTGGATAAGAGTCTTGGCACGAATTCGACACCTGCTGTTTTGGTCCGCAGTTGTAATCAACGTATATGTTATTAACTCTACTGAGATTCCCTGACACTTCGATTCCAAACCTGGAACAAGGTAGATATCCTAAAAAGCTCGCATTGAGTGCCATTTTATAGATTAGAATATTATTTGCCTGGATCCCACGTTGGGCGCCCTTTTCATAAAGCTTGTTAGATAGTTTCCTAATGTTTCCGACTGTGTATCTAAGAATTCTATTATTCAACGCCCTCATCATAATAAATCAAAATGGTGTTACTACCTTCAATGTACCGTCTTGACTATAAAAAGGCTTGTCAAGACTTCCCTATTCAGAATTATATGAAGATACGTTCGAGTGTTATTATCTCGTTTTTTGTTTGTTTTGTGTAAACACAAAACCTTATTAAAATCGGTTTACTGTCTGTCTGTCTGTCGGTCCGTCACACGGATTTTTCTCGGAGACGGTTATAGTGGTTGACACCAAATTTGGTAGAAAGGTGGGAACTGTGAACGCTCACACATACAGTGAGTTACATTCTTTTACATTGAATTTAAGGGGGGTCCCCAGACATGCAAAAGGGGGGTGTCCATTTTTTTCTCATCAAATATAGTCATGTGGGGTATCAAATTAAAGGTCTCGGTTAGTACTTTTCGAAGCCGGTCTTCATTTTAACATTTGTTGTAAAGACGGTCTTAGTTTTGACATTTGTTGGACCCCACCTTTCCAACAAATGTGTGCGGGGGGTTGAAAGTGATCATTTCTTCAAGGATGCCATTCTTAAAAATTACCAAACCGAAAAATCTGAAAAAATCTGGAGATTGCCACCATATTGTGCCTAGGCTCCGAAATACCTTCCATGCCGATATCTGTTCAAATAAAGTTAATAATAGTATATTACTATAATTTTTTGTGATTGGCTGGAACCCCCATTAGGTTCATCCTAACACCACGATATCGAGTGCAGTAATGTAGGCTATAATGTAGAGCATGATCTTACGAAATTTGGTGGAAATCGCACTATTACTAACAAAGTTATAATACGTTAAAATTGTTGCTTCTTTGAAAATTGAAGACTATGAATGTCAATATTACCCGAAAGTGGATACTCTCACATAATACCATATATGGATATATTACATGCTACGTACTAACAAATACAGAAAACCTTTCATACCTGAAGCATCCAGCTTCCGGTTTCCCGACTTGTTTATTTTATTACGGGTACTCATTTGATTCCCACGAGTATGGGGGTTAGGAGGTCCGGCGTGCCATATCTCCCCGTAGCACGGTTAGGTTTAACTTACTCACTGAGGCGACCAAGTATCAGTGAGGCTCCGGTCGGCTCCCTGACTGCAAACTATTCAATGGGCACGGTTTGCCTGACACCCTGGATTGAGGGAGGTGGTTTTCGATTCCCCAGTCTAGATCCCTAGCGTTTTGTTCATAGTAGGGTCACCTCGTATACCTGAAAAGTCACACATCGCCCTAGAGGAGAGACAGCTCACCTTCAAAGAGGGATAGGTTGGTCTCAGGAAGCTATATTCCGCGTCAGTCTATCTTGCAGTGCATTGGTTGATCCCTCCCACATTCGTTGCTTGTCGCGTTATTTTGGTATACGTATTACTAGGTCTACTGAGATGTCTTGACAATTTTTTAAAGTAGAATAGTTTAATCCCACATTGGGCGCCGTTTTCATAATGCTTGTAAGATGGTCTTCTAATCTTTCTGACTGCGTATCTATAGATTCTATAATTCAAGGCACTTGTGTTTTATCTCAATTCTTCGTGGTAGATATCTGAATTTTGTTTAGCTTTTTGTCCGTGAATAATTGGGGTTGTAGCGTATTAATTCCTTCCTTGAGTGCACCCTCTTAACTATAAAAGGATTGTCATATCTATGCTATTCAGAATTACTCGTATGTAAAGATATTTTTGAGTGCCATTATCTCGTTTTTAGATTTAGTTGGACCAAGCCTATGTTACTGCAGTAAGTACCTCCTCTAAATTCCATATCTAAGGCTTTTTTCTGTGAGTGTCACATAGTCCACTGCGCTCTTTACTTGAGTTCTCAGTCAATAGGTAAACACACAACTCCACCTTCCCACTGGGAAATAAGATAATTGTACATTTTCTGCGACCTTATCAATTAAAACAGCGATATCTAGTGACGGTGTATATCACCTGGGAGAGACCGCGTGTACGAAACGTAATTGCATACATTTTATGGACTCGAGTGTTCATTCATTCATGCCCGTCGTGGTTCTTATTGATTTTGCAAGAGTCCCCACACGCTAGTCTACAGAGTTTCAGATATGGAATGGGTTAGATCGGAGACAACGTTGACTAGTCAAGATACCGGCTTTAGACGCTCTCTCTTACCTGAAGACCATTCGTTTATGGCCAGGTGAGTCAGGTTACCGTGTAAATTCATGTGTATGTATATTTGCATTCACGAACCATTCTCATGCGTGTATAGAAGAATCTGAGTAGATAAATTTACCTGAAAGGAATTGGCAGATGAGTTCGCGATCTTATGAGAACGGCAAAGGTGTAGACAATGATCTTGAAAAGAACTCGCGGATCCAGTTGGTGATTGTGGTCTCAAATAAATATAAGGCCGTGGTGAATGTGATGTCTGATTTCTTGGAAGGCAGCACGCGCGGTTGTACGTTCTAATAGTGAAGGTAATTAATTGCAGTTTGATACTATGAATTAGACGATTTGTCGCGCGATGCTTACTGAGTCAGTAATAGAGTGGAATTGAACGTGGCGGTGTGGGCTGATGTGGTCCCCTTACTAACTTTCCATTCAGATCACAGTGTTTAGCGTACTGTTCTCAAAAGCCGATTTCATTCTACATACGAGGCCGTGGTATTCCGTGGTAGTTTACATTCACCGAAATTCGCCTGAGACGAAAACCCTGACCTCGAGATTCATTCCGTTCTCAGCAATTACCCGGCAATCCACGTATTTGCAATTATTCAACATCACGCGACCCCTATATCCAAAAATCTAATCAGCAGAACATATGGAACCCCATTCGTTGTTCGCTAGTCCCACTGAGTGAATGTGAATTCCGAAGATTTGTCTGGAATGCTAAAAGATACTTTAATTTGCCTAAATTACCCCAATAAAACCCCGACAAAGTGTCTGGTGATACTGCATGTGCTCAGTGCCGCAAGTTTCCTGAACCCGGTCGTTTAATTTATGCACAAGTATCTTGTATCTGTTAAAATCAATCTGTGATGTATGTGATGAATCTTTAATTGCAATTTAAATAATAATCACTTACAAAATTTGTGATTTCTGAGTTGATTCGGAATAGGAAAAGTATCAAAAGCATTCGGGAAAAATCTATTTTTGTATCTTTCCATCTATTTTCATACAATTCCCTCAATTTATTCTGAAAATTGATTTTTCCCGAATGAAAGTGTGTTTACGAGTATACGAGAAGTGGGTCAACAGGTGGTCGAATTCGTCCAATTATTGAGAGCAGTCAATGAAGTGTTTAGTGAAAATCTCTAGATGTTTATGAGGTTGTAAGCCGAGGAGATTCCGATTTTACCAAGAAAATCTTTAATTGATGGACAATAACTAGGGGGTGGCGTGTGGTAGCGGAAATATTGAACAGACCCAATAGCTATTAGTTAGGTGAGTTTTCCATGGAATTAATTATGGAGTATGTTCTAATGATAGATTCTGTTTACAATAAGATAGTTTGGGAGCTCATTTTCATTCATAGCTTTGGTAAGTGGAAATGTGAATGCTATCACGTAGGCTATAAATATCCGATTTCGAATTGAATCTACTTAGTTGGAATTTAAAGTTAAGAAGGTATTGGCTGTGCGATATGGAGAGATTTGTTGCATTTCTCAGAAGACCTAGGGACATGTAGAATTAATTGGCTGTGATTATCTTTATGATTTAGTAGTAGTAGTAGTAGTTTTCCAAGTTTAGTTTAATGATTTTTTTTTTGGGGTAGGCTAAATGAATGCATTTACGCACACATTGTTGGACTCCCGGTTCGGTACGTCGTCGAACTATCAACTAAACGCCTCTCCAGAGAGTTAACTTGGAACCGTTTGTCAAATAACTTGGGGCTAGTCCCTGAACTCTCCCGCCTTGCGGAGTCTTCAAATCAGGGAGTTCCTTTCACCAACGGAAAGGGACAGGAGAAAGGGAACTGTCAGTTCAAGGAACTCCGTGCCATCCGGCTCCTCCATCGGTCGAGCTCTATCTTCTTACCAACGAAAAGAACCCGAACGTAATGGACAACACGGCCTCACCTGTCAGCACTCCTCAGCATTTCTTTGACAATGTTGTCTGGAGAGAGATCCTCTGTGTTTAAATAGAGCTGCTGACGAATCCCAATTCCATCTTCCACAAGAAAAAAAAGTGTGGTGGGCGTCGTCCACAACCCCATTGCAAAACACACAATCCAGAGATCGCGCCTTTTTAATCTTGTGCAGGTAAAACTGAAAACTTCCATGCCCACTTAAAAATTGGGTAAGGAAATAGTCAGTCTCACCATGCTTTCGATTCAGCCACGTCCCTAAATTGCCGATGAGCCGCGCAGTCCATCTACACCTCTAGTTTCATTTTGCCACGAGAGCTGCCACTCGTCTAGAGTGCGTTGTCGTTCTTCACGAGCAACCACCTCCTTTGGCCGATCTCACTTGCGCTTGTATATGGCCTGACGCTCCTTAGCAAGAAGGGCAATGGGGATCACTCCCGCAATCATCATCACAGCCGGTTCAGAGACAGTGCGGTACGCAGACGCCACCCGCAAAGATCCCCGTCTCTGGACTTGCGTGCGACGTTTACGATTTACCTCCTTGTTAAGAGCGTCAGCCCATACCTCTGCGCCGTAGAGCTGGACAGACTGCGTTGAATTCATCAGTAGACGCCTGCTAGACGTAGGACCCCCAATGTTTGCCATTAGCCTACTTAACCCCGAAACTCACGTGCAACCTTATTCGCTGCTGCTTGATTTGCTCAAAAAAGCTCATCTTTGAGTCAAGAGTCAACCCGAGGTACTTTACCGCTGGTTTTGACTCGATTATCGACTCACCGAATGATATGGGACCCAAGGTCGGAATTTTCTCTTCGGTTTTTTCCAGTGCAAGGTTGAAACCATGAGTAGTCATCCATCCGCTTACCCGTCGCATCAATATGCCGAGTGTGCTTTGCGTCTGTTCGACAGTGGGTCCAGCAACAATCGCCGCGACATCATCTGCATAGCGACCAGGGACGACTCTTCTGGCATGTCGAGTTTAAGTAGACCATCATAGTAGACCACAGGGAACGCTACCCCCTGTGCTACCCCCGACGTGACCTCCATCCTCCTTTGACCCTCTAGTGTTTCATAGAGCAGGGAGCAGTTCCTCAGATTGTCCCTCAATATCCGTAAGATATAGTTCGGCACGTGGAAAGTATTGTCTAGAAGTAGTGCCTAGAATGTTTTTCCATCTTACAGAATTAAAGGCGTTTCTGATGCATGACAGCATCAACTGTGTATCTCCCTATTCTAAAACCAGACTGCCGGGGAGATAAATTTGCGGCAGCGCCTATCGCTTCAGCGAATCTAATTCTGATGAGCTCTTCGAGCACTTTTCCAGCAATGTCAAGCATACACAGTGGGCGATACGAAGACGGCAACTCGGGGTCGCCTTTCTCTTTGTGGATTAGCGCAAGCCTCGCCACCTTCCAACGAACAGAGAAAGTGCCCTCTTTGAGGCAAGCATTGAATGCGCCGAGCAGTAGGTCTGGTCGGTGTTGGAATACCAGTTTGTATACCTTTGCTGGTTACCATCGGTTCCTGGGGCCTTCTTGCTTTTCATAGAGAGGACTGCCTGTTCTAACTCTTTTATAGAGAAAAGTGGACAGTCCTGTGCGCTCTGTGCGCAGGGAATAGTGCCCTTACAATGCGGTCCATCTACTCGGCCTTAAATGAACAGAGTTTCCGCAGAGCCCCGATTTTTCGGGTTACCAGTTTGTAATCGAGTCCCCATGACTTCCCATTCACCTCGTTGACTAGATCTTGCCAGCAGCGAGCTTTGCTCTTGTTTATTGCACTGCAGAATCTTCTTTTGGCTGATTTGTATTCCGTCACTATGGTACATTCCTCCTCCCGGTCGCTTAGACGTTGTGTTAAGCGGTGGAGCCTGTGACACTCCTTCCGGAGCTACGCGGTTTCCACTGTCCACCAATCCATAGAAGGTTTGTCCTCCTGGGCATTGAGGCTCCGCAGGCAGTTGTTATCAGGTTCATAACTGAATTTACGACAGTGTCAGCTGCGGCGCCACCGCCCCCAGGAGTACCCTCCACCTATTCTAAGAGTTTCGACAAACTTCTCGGTGTTCACTTTCGCGGCGTTCCGGTCGCTTGCCGAGAACTCTTCCAGAACTCGCCGCCCATCCACCAGCGACACCAGTAATTCCGAGGTGAACGTTACGTCTGGAATGCTTCCCTCGCAGCCCGGGCGCCAGAACGTTAGGGTGGATCCGGTGTTTAGAACTACCAGTCCTCCTCTCGCCGCCATTTCCAGAATTTGCTTCCCTCTGGAGTCTGTGTGAGGCATGCCCCATTCAAGTGCCCTAACATTGAAGTCACCCCCGACCAGGATTCGCCCATCTGTCCCTAAGATAGCGTCCTTCAAAGCATGAAGCCTCCGTCGAAAGTTCGGCATCGTCTCATTCGGCGTAAGATAGACACTAAAAAATGCAGACAAAACCGTCCCCTCGGGGTAAAAACCGTGCCGTCCCAAACCCAGATGTTGCCATGAAACTGGGTCTTTGTTTTGGTATTGCTCACTGATGAGTACTAAATCAGCTTCGGTCTTCGCAGCGAACTGCGCTAGCAACTCGTGAGGGGTTGCACTCCGGTACATATTGATTTTATGATAGAAGTGACTATAGTGGCTATAGTTCTAATATTGACCTTGAGTTTTGAACTCCCCCTAGCCTTTGCCTTTTTTTGCAAGTGGTGTTTTGATCGGCAGCATTTTTATCGTTTTTAAATCTGTATCTTTAAGAAAAAATCTCAATGGTGATTTCCCTTTTGTACTTTTCAACTAAGCCATAGATGTGGATTCTTCGAAAGACTATCTACGGGAACCGCTGACGCCTTTCGTTCGCGTATGAAAGATCCCCGTCTATATGCTCAACAACCATCCTTGCACCCTTAAACCGGTCCCCTCGTGGAATTGCAAATTGCTGTTATCCTTGTATCATCATCACTCTCTATCACTCACCTTTTCTTTTTAGTTATAAGGAGCGGTTTGTGAATGTTTGTTAAAAATGTCACTTCGTCCTGTCATTCGTTTTCGAAACGTTGGTCCTCCGCACCGTGAATATTGCTTGCTCTACGTTTTGTCCCCAATCTGGACAAGTTGGACATGTTGGCAAATCATTCGAAAGCCATCAACTATCCTCAGGGCACATATCCTGTATGACCGTGATACTCGTTTTCTGACTTCTTTGGCCCCTAGTGGTAGGTCAATGGGAGAATCCGTCGAGAACTTCCAGCAACATCGAGCACGTATGCAGACTGGTGTACTTCTCCATGGTTTGAACTAGACTGTGTGAGAGTCCCAGGACATCAAGGGAAGCCGTGAGGGATTTGGGTACAATACTTGCAGCTGATAATATTATGGGAACTACAACCACCAACCAACCACTCGACCCGCCAGATTTCTTTGATTTCTCGAGCCAGTGGCTCATAGTTCACTTTCTTCTCCATGTATGAGGTGGTCCAACGTCCCTAACGCCGAACCGCACATTCTGCACTGGCAGTTCTCCACCGGCTCTTTCATGATGCGCTTTTTATAAGCTCAGGTGCCGTCCTGAATGCCATACATGAATCACTCCGTCTCAGCAAAGTGCTCTCCAGTGCACAGCCATCCAATGAACAAATGCAAATCGACAAATGACTGCCAAAGACAATTCACGATTCACGGCGGAGTTTGGATGATGCATTCGGAATTTGGACATAGTTGTCCGTATTCGCCGCTGGACGTTTTCCAGATCGGTCTTCGTCCACGATAACATTCCGAATGCATCAGCCAGTGAAGGGATAGCGAATACATTCAATGTGCTTATTTTATTCTTCCCCGCGAGATGCAATTTCAGGAAGGAATTCGGACAGCAGAGCATTCTTCAGATCACCAACTCGAGCATGGGTTCTTTGCGGAATTCCTAGGTATTTATGGAAGTTTGTCACAGCTTCGATGTCCGGCATGCGGCTCGTGATTACCTTTGCGGATGGTTTGGTTTCGACATTTGTCTAATCCAAATTCCATCCAAATATCACGGACATGTCCACTATTCGTAACAGACTTTCAGTATCAGCATACTACTTGATGTCTTCTAAGTACATCAAGTGTATCAGCTCGCACTTAGCACGTAGGCCATACTTTTCTGCAAAACCATGTCCTCATCTCATTCAGTAGCCATTGAAGGGGGTTCAGTGTCATGCAAAACCAAAGGAGACGCAAAGAATCCCTCTGGAAAATGCCTCTCTGTATATGGATAGCCGCTGAGGTATTAGCACCCTCAGATGAACGCATTGATAAGATGGTATGCCACCCTTCCATTGCTGTCGCCAAAAACTTTCTTAGTTTCTAATCAGTGCGTGGCTTTCTTAAGACACGGTTTGATTTTGCGACAACAATCAGAACCCCGTTGAAACAAGCACAATGCTACCAGTCTATACTGAGTGCGTGGTTCAGTTTATTCATACTGGTGGATGCAAGATCTATCTAAGTCTCTACTGAACTTTGGAGTACGGTACTCTTGTTGAACCGCAACACCACGTTTGAGGCCAGAAAGTCTCTTGTTCGCTTGAACGTATCCACAGCTCACATAAAACTGGGGGTCAACCACAAACAACCGAGTTGAATTCACATGCACCAGGATTTTACTTGAAACATATGAATTCAGGGGATATCCCGATTCCCATGGTACCAGTATACTCCTGGTAAGGTTTCGTGACCCAAGCTCAGATTAGTTCCCCCTTTTGTTGATCATAGAATTCTAAGGGGCGCCTAAAGTGGAGGCTGGTAACTTGTCAATTTCAATTCTCCTTTTTGTTAACCTAAAGTTGTACATGTTCAAGATAAGGAAGCACTCTTGGTCCTGCCGAACTCACTTTCACAGTTCTGTTAAAACGCTTCCTATCTTTTTCAGAACTGGTTATTGGTTTTTTGTAGAAAATTGTTCCTTGTATTCCTTTTTGTGACCTTCAGACTTTCGATTCGGTTCTTCGCTTCCATTGAACTTTATGCGGAACAGTGACAATGAGAGGCGGGATGGTTATCGAATTCGCTAGAAACATGGAAGATATTTTCCTACTTTCCCTGTACAAGCTCGTGAACAATGTATGTACGACTTTCTATCATTATCATTAGGGTTCTAAGACCCATGTCCGATCTGTGTCTGCTTCCAATTAAAAGGCCTTAATGGTTCGACCTCGTGCCAAAGTCGTATAGTTTCTTCCTCGCTCCCATAAAGATATGACCAACTTTGACTCTTATCACAGGTATTACTTGTTCCATTACTTGTTCTTTCGGAACAAATGACTTGCCTACCGAAACCAGGTAAGTCTAATTTTTTCCGTGACTGGATAGTCATCGCATCACTCAGTGCTTCCAACTGTCTGGTGTTTTATTCTTTAAGAATGAAAGGGTCCTGATTCTGCTTCGACGAAACCGTAGGACAAGTTTCTTAAAAAAGTTGAACCCTGGGTTCCGTGGACCAAAAAATTGGAAAGAAGTTTGTCTTAAATTGTTCTGGTTCGACATCAAGTGCATACGGACTTAGGGCTCTCTAACCCTTGAACAAAAGATTTGGTTCGGTTGGGGTTAGGTTTGAAACGCGGGGTTTTCGTTCACACAAGGCAATCGCTTCCAGTCATGTTACTTACAGAGGCGAGGTGAGACAACTAATAACGGGTTGTCTCTGCCCTGAAGAAAGCCGTGAGTACTTAGCCTTGTGGTTGATTTTGTGACCTTTTCACTTTGCTCTTTTTTTGGGACAAGTTCTTCTTCAAGCCCATTGTCTCCCCTTATTTTTCTAAACGATACGAAATGTTCTGTGGATTACATTACCTCGTTACAGTATGGTCTCGTAATATCATTATTATCACAAAACTTATAGATAGTTTCCTGCTTTTTGAAAAGGTAAACTGCACAATGTATATGCCCTGTTTTGACGAATAAGCTTTGATGTGTCTAGAGGCATTTTTTCTCTTTAGCTTGTCCTTTTGGGAATCATGTTATACATTTTTAATAGCACCATTAGTTAGTCCCATTGACACTTTGATTGCTGGTGCTGGTAATTGATGGTTCTCTCTCTGAACTGGTCTACGTATTCACGAAACCACACGTTGGGTACTGAGCCCAAAAACAGGGTTTCGTGGACCAAAATTTTCTCCGCAGTTATTCTGGTTGGACATCATATGGGTGTCGAGTCAGGACCCTTCAAACTTGCTTTATTCATGCCTAGATATAAACTCAGAAGTTTTCGTCCTCAGTACGATTCATACTCATAAGGAGCGAGCATCGCTTTCGATCGCTCTGCTTCTAGGGCCGAGATAATGCTCCGTCTGACCGGTTATCTTTGCCCTTGAGGAAATCGTAAGCCTTTTACTAGTGGTTAACATTGTGGTCGGCATAAACCTGCCCTCCAAGGTGACCCCGACGACATCAAGAAAAGATGGATGGAATACTCTAAGAAGCTGCTCGACCCAGTGGAAGGGCCAGCGAGAAGTACAGCTTTGACGAACTCGGAAGTTATAAACAACACACCAGTCGAACCTCCTTCTTCTTCTTTTTCTTCAGCCTTTGTCCCGTTCACAAGCGGGGTCGGCTCGTCGTGATCGGCTTCGCAATTTGGCTCTATCGAATGCCTGATCTGGGTGCAATCTCGAGGCTTTCAAATCCCCATCCAGCGTATCAAGCCACCGTTGCTTAGGTCTGCCTTTTGGTCGTTTACCATCGACTTCGATGTTCAGACCAATCTTTTGCAAGTGAATTCTCGTTTGCACGAATTGCGTGACCATACCATCGAAGACGCCTCTCTCGCAACTTTTCCACGATCGGTGCAACCCCATAACGATCACGGATATCCTCATTTCGGATGTGATCTAAACGTGTGGCGCCACTAGTCCAACGTAGCATCTTCGTCTCCATTACCGCAAGACGCCGTTCATTGTCTTTTATGGTCGGCCAACATTGCGGTAAATTTTAGATTTGAGACGTTCGTTGATACGTCGATCACAAAGGACACCAGTTGTGGAACGCCACTTCATCCAGGTTGCGTTAATGCCTGAAGCAATTTCATAACGCAGTTCTCCATTGGCTGGTAGCGTTGACCCGAGGTATTTAAATCGCTCAGTTCTGGGCAGATCACTGCCGCTGACAGTTATTGTGCCTGTTTCATGGGGATCGGTCGTAAAAAATTCAGTTTTGTTTAAATTCAATCTGAGACCGTGTTGCATGAGGCGATCATTCCATTTTTGAACAAGTTGCTCGAGATCATTTTTGCTATCAGATGCTAGGAAAACATCATCTGCATAAAGCAGTGTGTAGGGCGCTGGACGTTGGATATCCCGTGTGACGGTGTCCATAACAAGGACAAAGAGGAGTGGTGAGAGGGCACTTCCTTGATGAACACCAACAGAGACACGAAGCGGTTTTGATACACCCGCCATACTTCGAACTTTACTTTTCGGATCGTGGTAGAGCAATTGAACCCAGCGCACGAGTTCTTCTGGCACGAAGTGTTGTCGTAAAGCATACCAGATGAGTTCGCGTGGTACACGGTCAAACGCTTTCTCTAGATCCAGAAAGGCAATGTAAAGAGGGCGATGCTTCTCACGGTGTTTCTCCATGAGTAACCGCGCAGCGTGTATTGCGTCAGTAGTTTCGCAGTTCTTGACAAATCCGGCTTGATTCACGGTTATTTCAACGATTTCGCGAATACGGTTGTCAAGAATGCGTTCAAAAATCTTCATGGTATGGGAAAGTAACCGGATCGGACGGTAATTTGAACATTCTGCTGGGCTACCTTTCTTTTTCCATATTGGAACAGTGGTACTTTCTTGCCAGTCAGATGGTGTTCTTCCTTCCTGAATAACCCGGTTAAAGAATTCACTGAGCCACAGTGTTGGGTCCCAGCTCTCCGCTTTCCAGAGCTCAGATGCGATGTCCTGTTGCTTTCCCCGATTTCATTTGTTTTATTGCTTCCTCGACTTCAGTTGCGCTGACTGGTGGAACTGCTCCAAATGTCGGCAATGATTGTGGAAGTGGAGGATGAGCAAATTCTTCAGTTGAAATCTGCTCGAAGTATTCTCGCCATCTATCCGTTGTGGCTCGACGGTTGGTAAGCAAAGTACCGTTCTTGTCATTAACACAACAGAAGTGTTCGATATCCTGTGTGCGTTCATCATCGATACAGATTTCTCTCGCCATCCCGAGTGTCCAGTTTATCGTAAAGATTTGTGAAATGGTTCGCTCGGGTGACAGCGACCGCTTTCTTTGCTTCCCGGTTGGCATTCTTATAAATTTGCCAATTAGCAGGCGTTTTATCGTCGAGAAATTTGTGGTAGAGGCGTTTCTTTTCACGGACCTTCATTTCAACATCATCATTCCAAAGCCAAGTATCTCGGTTGATGTACCGCTTACCCGGCTTGGTGACCCCGAGGGTTGCACAGGCCGCTTTGTAGATCGTGTCTTTCATTTGGTTCCATGACTCTTCCACACTCTTCCGATTGATTGGCAATCGTATGAGTGAGACCGTTTCCTCTTTCTTCTCACCAAATCGCCACCATTTAATGCGCGGCGGGCCAGTGCGTTCCTCACGCTGTTTTATCGGTGGCTTAATTCGCAGGACGGCAATCAACGGCCGATGTTGAGGTGCGGTGGTCTCATAGGGAACGACTTTGCAATCAGTGACAGTGGTAAAATGTTGGCGTCTTATGAGAATATAGTCGATTTGCGTTTTATTGTTCCCACTATAAAATGTGGGAAGATGAGACAATCGTTTGATGAACCATGTATTCATAAGTACAAGGTCAAGGATGTCCGCAAAATCGGTTATACGCTCGCCACCCTCATTGCGCGCTCCGAACCCCTTTCCCCCATGGCACCTGTTACCGTCTGCCTTTTCACCCACATGACCATTAAGGTCGCCGGCAATGATTATGTAATCGTCAGCAGGCACGTGACAAGTCTTTTCATCGAGAAGTTGCCAGAAGGCATCTTTCTCGGCATCAGGTCGGCCTATCTGTGGTGCATACGCGGTGAAGAAGTGAATAGTGCGATCAGCTGATGTAATGGTGACCTTCATCAGCCGATCATCAAATCGTTCGACTTCTTTAATGGCATCACGGAAACCCTCTGAGAAGGCAATGCCAACACCATATTGAGTGTGTGGGTTACC
This sequence comes from Hermetia illucens, assembly GCF_905115235.1. NCBI lineage: Eukaryota > Metazoa > Arthropoda > Insecta > Diptera > Stratiomyidae > Hermetia > Hermetia illucens. Next base: position 167,759,707 of record NC_051851.1, read on the forward strand.
AAAATAGAGAAGTTTGTAGCCATTTTTACCGCGTTCCCGTTCAATGTCGCAGCTTTTGGAACCAGACCATCGGGTTTCTTGCAGAGCGCAGATGTCAATGCACCTTTTCCGAAGGGCTCTTGCGAGTTCCTCCGTCTTTCCAGTTAGGGTACCAACATTTAGCGTGCAGACACGTATTTGTTTTGTTCATTGTGTGCGGACTAACTTGCTTACGTCCTGACGCCGTCCATGCGTCAAGAACCCTTGCCCATTTCTCGACAGGACCGGGGCCCGTCCTGCCGCGTCGACTGAGGTGGACGCCCTAGCATTTCTCCGAGGCTTGTGACTCAATCCGATCATCATGTTTGTAACGACATTCTATGCATTTTCTTGGTCGACCTGTCGCGGGGCCTGTCACCAAGAGAGATCAGGTAGGATTTAGCATAGTAGAATAACTCCAACTATACTCTATTTATCTCTTTCCCTGATCTCAGCATTTTATTTTTGTTTTACTGAGGATAGTACAGAGTACGTTGCCTCAAACCCTCCTCCTTTACCTGGGCTTGGGACCAGCATACTATGTTAATAGCATGGCGGAGTTAGTCCTACGAATAATGAAAAGTAGTAATGGAAAAGTACACTCCGAATTTTCAGGACAGTAATACGACCTGTGCTACTGTACGGCTGTGAAGCGGGGATTCTAATGCGTTGGAGAAATCCATCGACATATTTGGACTGGTAATAGATGGAGCTGGTTGGCGAATTAGATACAACCATTAGTTGTACCAGCTCTAGGACGACCTAACAGCATCGGTGATGGTAAAACTACGAAAATTGTGGTGGGTTGGTCAGATAGAATTGATGGACGACAAACGAATATCTCACAGCGAAATCAAAGGTACACACGGAGGACGCCGCCCAGTGGGAAAGCCATGTAAACGCTGGGACGGCTGAGTTGAAGAGGCCAGTAAAAAGCTGCTTAAAGTTTTCAACTGGAGGGCACGATCGAAGGATCAAGATGGCTGGAGGAAGTCTATCCTGGAAAGCAAGGGTCGATTTGGCCTGTCGCGCCATTGAAGAAGGAGAAGAAAATGGGAACTTTGTCAATAATTGGTAGTTGCTTCCAAGTCCGAAATTCCGGTTTTAGAGTCAAAATAAGCGATCAAATTTTGAAAAAAAAGATTCATTGTTCAGTTTGTTGAGTTTGGAAAAAGGATCAGATAATTAAAAAAAAAATTGACAAATCTGATAAGGAGTAGTCAAAATTGGTACTGTAATGCCGATATTTTTATTATTTGATTAAATTCAGAGAATGAAATTCGTAATTTTCCTGTTAAAGAAAATAATTTGACAAAAAAATATCCGTCATGACATATGTCATAGTATAGCAGCTGGGAAGGTGGTAAGGTGGAAACAATTTTTCCGCATTATATTGCAGCTAATATAGGGGATTTGAGATCAGCCAACATACATATGTACATAGATCAACATAATTTTCACATTTCCTTTCTAAAACAGTATTTTTGTTTCTAAAGTGACTTAGACAACCAGTGGTAACAAACATGACTTAGACTATCTAAGCTGACTGAGAATACATCCTAGTTCGTAATGATGTATTTACTGGCGCCAAGGGACATTCTTCAAAAGATCTAATTCTAAAAATCATCTGTTACAATTTATCTCCAAATAGAAATGCAAGTAATCTGCTGTTCGTGTTCAAAGTCAGCTAGCTAGGGCCCCGCTGCACAATCAGTTGACACTCTGTCAAAGGCCATTTTCTCTGACCACGGCAAACCGATTTTGAATCAGCTCCTCACATGTGTTCATACGTGCGCTTTTATATTTTGAATCATCCTTATCTTGACATTGTCATACACTTCTAACACCATTTTCAACCTCGGAGAAAACTCGCCGAGATAATGGCAAAAACACTATTGATTACCAGCTGAGAAAAAACTTCAGCCAGTTGTGGAGGAACCTGAAACGCACCACTTTTTCCAGACACATATTCGAGATAGCTGGCCTTATCACTACCATCGAAGAGTGAAAACTGAACTCAGCTATTTTCAAAGATTTCTTGGGAAATAGAAAAATCAAAATAAATCAGTTCCAGTGGAGTGATTGCTTCCTTTTTGAACCCTGACTAGAAAAAAGTGCATCAGCTGCCTGGTGATAGCGGATGCTGCTCCTACTGATAATGGAGCCGTCTTTCCGTGGCATTTTTTTGAGTGCATCTGTATCAAGTTCATGATAAGGCTCTCGTTGCTACTGCTATCGTCGTAGGTCCCGGTTACGATGGATTGGTTCTCTCCCAATTTTTTGTGGAAAATAATTATTAAATTATGATAATATTGTGATCCGTTACATAACAAGCCGGCGTGATTACGAACTGGCTTATTCTAATCTCAGTTGCAAGAGCGCCTTTAGGCCGTTCGCACAGTACCGTCTTCAGGACCGTGTTTTGTGTTTTCTGTCCTTAGTTTGGAAAATATTTGTTTTAATTTAAAAAAAAAAGTTGTTTTTGAGGAAAAATTGCAATTGTGAGATTTTAAAAAAAATCTTTTTGTGGCATAAATTTGTTTGAAAATTTTGTTATTTATTGAAAGGTAAGTTTGTTTCTTAGTTTTACCGTAGTTAGGTGGAAACTTGAAATAATGAGATAAAAGTGCAACACGTGGAAAAGATGAATGACCAATTATTACAGTTATTTTTGAATGGAACGTCAATGCAGTCCACAGTTTACAAAAGGTTTAACCTCCACAGATTCCTCGAATGTTTTAGTTTTTTATAGACTATCTGAAATATGTGAAAAATATCTAAAATGTACTTAAAATGTTAGTGTCCACTATCACCACGGTTATTTTTATACTAATGTCCCAATGAGGTCAAAGGTGCCCAATATAGGGCAAGTTTCGTTACACCCTTCGGCCCAAAGGTCGCAAAGAGATTTTTTGAAATTCGGTTTTTCAAGATCCTTAGGAAAGTTGAAGTGTTCAGTAGTAAAAGCGGGATATATAGACCAACATAAGTACAAGCTTTTTCAGTTAATCTTTCACATATTTCTTGACCGTAATATTGTTTTTCCAACGGATTCGAAGGCGTAACAGTGTGGCTTTTTGGCTTAACCAGTGATGAAGTTGATGAAGTTGATCGATTTGGTAGTTTTCCAAGATTTACTTCTAAATTGCATATTTTTCGCAGAAGCTTCACTATTCGGAATGATAATAAACAAGTTTCCAAGTTTCCCTTTCCACCCTGTCAGCCAGTACCTATTAATTGCTTTTCTTTATCGCGCTACAGGCTTCTATTTTAGCTGAACTGTGCTTTGTTATTTCGGTGGATATCCCCTTTCATTGGTTTGAAGCGTGATGTGCTGGGCGGGGCTTATGAAGATCCTTCCGTAACTTAGCGATTTCCGCGGTCCATTATAAGGCTTGTTAAAGCTCGGAAGCCTCGCAAGTTGTCGTTATCAAGCTCATAGCTGAATTTAAAATAGTAACAACCTCCCGAAGCTCCACTTGTCCTAGAGGTTTCGACTGACTTCCCAACGTACGTACAAGTTCGCGACGTTCCACGCGCAGGAATAGCGCCGATGTAAGCCGAATCATCCATCACTTTGAATGTATTAATAAGCACTTGCCGGGAGATCTTCCAGAATCGCTTCTACCCTAACGGTTTCGACGCAGTAGTTTCGCCAGGCATGCATCCTTCGCAACCTGAGTGCTGTAATGCTTAGGTGGTGGTGCTCTCGCCGTCATTTCAAGGGTCAGTTTCTCCTGGCATGCCTCATTCACTGCGCTACCATTTCGTACTCTGAATCATGTGGGTCATCCAATTCCATCTTGAAAGCCGTACACCTTCCCAAGCCTGCAATTAGTGCAGCACTCTCACCAGGTGCGTCATAATTCCTGCAGAGAATGCAGCTTTACTTTCTACACTTTGCAAAAAACAAACCTTATTAATATTGTTTCAATGTCTGACTGTCTGTCTGTCTTGTTTTTATGGATGGAGGTGGAAATCTTACAAAGACATTACCGCGCCAAGTTGCAGCAGCGTGTGGGATTCTCACCCACTAAAACCACCCCCACTTTCTCCTTTTTCCTTCCCCGCGGGACCGCCGCAAAGCATTACTTCACGGGGTGGACTGCACTTTAAGCGACCAAGCCTTCCGTTCTTCGCATCCTCCTTGCGCGCTCCGCTCTTCTAAGTTCCTCTTGTATTCTTTTGATTGCGGAGTTCACCGCACACCAGTTTTCCTCCGACTTCAACATTTCCCCGACGATGTTCTTCGGGCTTAGGTTGGTTTTCAGAGAGTCTTTCAGAGAGTCTTCCAGATTCCTCCTTTCTGAGAGAAATCGTGGCCAGTGGAACATAACATCCTCCGGGTTTTCAGGTGTGCAACCACATTCAGGACACAAGGGAGAATCATCCAGCCTGAATTAGTGTGGTCCTGTAATCACCATGTCCTGACAGGAATTGCGTCAGATGGTAGTTAATCTCACCGTGTCGTCGCTGGATCCACTCTTCAATACGAGGATTCAAAGTGTGGGTCCAGCGACCCCTCTGCGAGTCGTCCCACCGTTTCTGCCACTTCTCCAGCGACTCTCGTCTTGCCGCCTTTCGGTATTCTGCATCCTTTTCAGGAGGATTCATTTTCCTTGTCTAGTATAGGCAGCGTGTCTCACTTGCCAGAATGTCTATCGGGATCATTCCCGCAATAACACACGCTGCCGCGGCTAATATTGTTCTGAAGGCGATGTACACCTTTAGCGCCACTAAGCGGTAAGCCATATTTACCCTCCTACGATTACTCCACACGCTGGTGCTTCCTCCCAAACTGGTGCCGCGTATAATAGTGTGGAGCGAACCACTCCGGCCACAAGTAATCTGCGACTGTATCTTGGGCCTCCAATGTTAGGCATCATCCGCGCTAATGATACACTGGTATTTGCCGCTTTCTCACAGGCATAGTCCAGATGTCCCTTGAAATTGATTTTAGCGTCAATCACCACCCCTAGGTATTTGATAACCGGTTTCGACGTGATGACGTGACCACCAAAACTAATATTAACCGTATTCCTCTTCCTACGATCGGTAATCAAGACCGTCTCCGTCTTTTGTTCCGCAAGGTCAAGCTGAACCATCTCCAGCCACGCTTTTATGGCGCTAATGGTTTCACAGCTAGATCATCGGCGAAACCAATTATCGTGGCCTCCTTTGGCACGGGAAGGCCAACGACCCTATTGTACATGACGTTCCACGGGAGAGGACCCGTCATTGAGCCCTGTGGTACTCCTGCGGTGACGGTGTACTGCTTGGATCCCTCGTCCGTGTCGTACCAAAGTGTCCTCTCCGAAAAGTAACTGTTGAGGAGCTTAGTCAAATAACTAGGGACACCCGTTTTAGCCAGTGAACTTTTTATCTACTTCCAGCTTGCGGAATTGAACGCATTTTTGATGTCCAACGTCACCACGGCGCAGCATTTTTTAGCTTCAAAACAACGTCCACTGCGTCGATCGTTGAGTGGGCTTGACGAACTCCAAATTGTCGCTCCGATAGTCCATCCTTATATTCGATGATAGGGAGCAGTCTATTGTAGATGACCCTTTCGAGCATCTTTCCTGCCGTGTCGATAAGGCAAATTGGTCGGTATGATGATGGGTGTCCTGGTGCTTATTCGGCTTTGGGAGAAAAACTAGTTTTTGCCTCTTTCACCAGTCGGGGAAACTCCTTCTATCATGCATGTTTCAAACACGGTGATAAAACAGTCGGGTGTGGTCTTAACAGCGAGTTTAAGGGCTCTATTGGGAACAGCATCCAGACCGGGTGCTTTGTTATCTCCAATTCTCCGGAAAATTTGCGTAAGTTCCTACTCAGTTACGCAGGTATGGTCCAATGCTTGTTTGTGTTGTTTGCGCTCCCCTTTATCCAGGGGGAAGAGCGCCATCACGATATCGAGCAGAAGATGCGGGCAGGTCAATTGTGTCTGTCTGTCTGTCTGTTACAGGAACTTTTCTCAGAAACGGCTATACCGATTGACACGAATTTGGGTGTGAAGATGGGCCCTGTGGGCCCCCACACATGCAGTGAGTGATATCCTCCTATGTTGAGATTTAGGGAGCCCCCATACATGTATTATAAAAGGGGGGTGTACAAATTTTTTCACCAAATATAGTCATGTGGGGTATCAAATGAAAGGTCTCGACTAGTACTTTTCGACGCCAGTCTTAGTTTTAAGATTTATCAGAAAGGCGGGGAGTGGGAGGGGTGGAAAGTGGTTATTTCTCTCAGAAACCACCCAACCGAAAAACCTGAAAAAATCACGCAGCTGCCTCTAGATGGTGCTCAGGCCTCAAAATACTCTCCATATTGATATCGGTTCAAATTAAGTTAATAATAGTATATTACCATATTTTTGGGAAAAGTGAGCAAAACCCCCCCTTAAGTTTATCTCAGAGTTGGTAGTAATATAAACTATAATATGAAGCATATTATCTCCAAGCTTGATCAAAATCATACTATCAGTAACAAAGTTACAGTAGCTCAAAGTTGTCTTTATCGTGTAAATTTACAACCCGAAGTACTAAATCTGACATGCTAAATGCATATTCTTAACGGGCTACAAATGGGATAGTTCTACACTCAAATATACTCACACAAGAAGCAAACAAAACCTTTCATACCTGAAGAGCCCAGCTTCCGGTTTCCCGACTTGTTCTGTAAGGCAGTCACCACAAAATCAGAGCATTGTCAGTAGTCCCTTCAACGCTTCACAAAACGTACCCTTGTTGGTTGTCTTCAAACACAATTCAACGAGAATTCCGCCAGGTTTGTTTTCCGTATGGAAACCATGTTCGCTCCATTGTCTTCAAGCTTGACCTCAAAAGTGATCTGCCAAGGACTTCCGCAAAAGTCTTGTCCTCTGGTATTTTAATGGGCAAAACAGGCGATCTAGTCTGGTTTGGTTTCTTCAGCTTTTCTTTTGTTGCTCCTCCATGAGTATCCGCCTTGATTTTAGGCCGGCGGTATTTTTCCCTGTGGCGATTGTTTCTTCCTGTGTTTTTTCGTCCTTTGAATATCCTGGAAAATAGCTGGACGAAGTGCCCTTCAAGGTGGGTCGTAATATTTTCACTTCTTCTTCTTATGCTCTGCAACAGACTATTTCCAGTCTATTTGAAACTCACAGTGCTCAAAGCGCTCAAAGTGCTTCAGGTTTTTGCGCATCTCCTATGCTATTCATGTACACTTCTAGAGATAAATGTGGTTCAATAGCTCTTCCAGTTTCACTGGCTCATTTTTTTCGCTTTTACTGGGTTTTCAGTCTTGACGAAAGATGCAGGCTGTGTGTACATCACAACTGCTACGCATTTTCAAATAAACCATTTCTATTCGGCTCTGGTAGGCAATCTCTTCTAAACTTCTTCCGGAAAGAGGACTCTTAAGTACTGGCAGTCCCATTGCTTTGGCAGACTTAGTTTGTACCTTCGCTGGGACTGTGGTGAGCTACGCATTTTCATATTTCACTCAAGGTACTCAAGTCTGCCTCCTCCCTTGCTGTCTTCTCCGTTTGGGATTTTTTATTCTCCATGGAATTTATACTAGCCTCTATGTTCAAAGGATCAGCCCGTAATATTTAGAAAGGCGTGTAACATTGAGGATGAGCACTTTATCCTAGTTGTCACAAACTGACTCTGGAAATCACGGGGAAGCCAGTAGTCACTTGAGGTCACCTGATATATCTATACCTATCGAATGAACACAATCCGACTAGGATCTGGAAGGGGTTTACTACTATTAATGCTACACGCCAAAACTACTACCTCGGCAGAATTGGATTTGCATCACCATATGAATGAAACACCTCGAAGACATCACTTTCAGTATCGTAAATGGCCCTAAGGGGATTTCATTAGTTCAAAAGTGTCTGAAGCGAACCTACTATATACCTTGGGAATCAGTTCTTCTTCTTTTTTTTCAGCCTTTTCTCTGTTCACATGCGGGGTCGGCTCATCGTGATCAGTTTCGCCATTTGGCTCTATCGAATGCCTGATATGGTGCAATCTTGAGGCTTTTAAATCCCCATCCAGCGTATTAAGCCACCGTTGTTTCGGCCTTTCTTTTGGTCGTTTACCATCGACTTCGATGTTCAGACCAATCTTGGCAAGTGAATTCTTGTTAGCACGAATTACATGACCATACCATCGAAGACGCCTCTCTCGCAACTTTTCCACAATCGGTGCAATCCCATAACGATCGCGGATATCCTCATTTCACTCACTCAATGAAACTCCTCCAATGAAACATCTTCGTCTCTATTACCGCAAGACGCCGTTCATCGTCTTTTATAGTCAGCCAACCCTCAGAACCATAGATAGCAACAGGACGGACGACATCGCGGTTAATTTTAGATTTGACACGTTCGGTGATACGTCGATCACAAAGAACACCAGTTGTCGAACCATACTTCAACCAAGTTGCATTAATGCGTGATCCATTGGCTGGTTGGCATTCTTATAAATTTGCCAATTGGTCAGCGTTTTATCGTCGAGAAATTTGTGGTAGAGGCGTTTCTTTTCACGGACCTTCATTTTAACATCGTCATTCCAAAGTCAAGTGTCTTGGTTGATGTACCGCTTACACGGCTGGGTTTGATCGCCTTTTTGCGAGGACTCGCCGCCTCAACAAAGCAGCGTCTCATGCTTTCGTTTTGCGTCCCATCACTTGCTCTCCTTTTTCTGTAGCCACACCACCGGGATTTTCGCCTCCCAATAGCATCTTTATGAATGTATCCTCTTCAAACTTTTTCATGGACCAGTCCTGGTTTCTAGCTCCGTGGGAACGCACATCGCCGCATGCTCATATTCGATCTGAAGGAAAATTGCTTGGTGGTCGCTGGGAGTATAATGCTCACTGACAACCCATGTCATTCTCCTCGCCAATGTGGTACTCACTTATGTCAGATCGACTATTGAACCCGACCCTGTTTCACGAAAAGTGGAAATATAATATTTCCCGTATTGGCAAACACCGAGTTTAGCTCCGCGAAAGCGTCGAGCAGGATACGGTCCCTGGTGTTCGTAGTGCGACTGCCTCAATCCACGGCCCACGCATTGAAATTATCCGCTATGATCTTGAGGTTTCGACTTCTTGCATCCGAGACCACGAATTCTGCAATCATCGCGCATAGCAACTATATATCATATGTAGATGCCAGCTATTTTTGCCCTGACGAATCCAACTGGGAACTCTATCACTTCTTGAAAGGTTTAATTTCCACACGCATATATTGCTGCCTTGCAAGTTACATGTGTAGTCCAGACACCACTCTTATTAATGCGGTAAGGCTCGCTGATTATGGCAGCTCCGATTCCCTTCACATAGACGGTTTGCGAGAGAAGGCCTTGCGCTGCCTCGCAATAGTTGAGGTTGATTTGCATCAACCTATTTACTTTACTTTTACTGCATTCAAGGCTCTCCTAAACACTGGGCATCTGCTGCTGTCTGCAACGTGCCGATCGTCGACGCCCTTTTCCTCCTTGCAAAGCATACATTTTGGCTTAGCCTTGCGCTCCCCTGATCTTCTCCCCCACATTTTCTGCAAGTTTTTGACCTGTCACAGTCGCCGGTCCATTTCGCCGCTATGTAGCAAAATTCCAGGCATCTAAAGCAGCGCTTGAGGGACACCTGCTCCCTGAATCGGCAAGCGGCCCAACCTATTTTTACTTTACCAGCCGTCAACAGTTTGGACGCTGCTTCAGCTGGTAAGCTTATAGTTGCCGTTTCCGTGCCTCCGTATGCCTTCCTCAGTCCTCTGATTGCGGAATCTTCTTAGCCAAGTGGTCCGACCTGCTTTTCTTAGGAGTCGTGTGTATCCTCCTTGGTTGCGATTTCATCAATGTCCTTACATTGTATAACAATCTCCTGCTTTCTGGTCCGCACTTGTGCTTCTTCTCCACCTTGGGGAGGAAATTTTTCAACCCTTTTGCCCAGAGACTTCTTCAGCTCCAGCATCAAATTTCCTTTTTGGGAGCATCTGATTTATCTGACGTTTTCCCAAGGTCGATGAGCTCTGGATCGGATTTGAACTTCCTGCGGATATCGGCGAAAGTTGTATGACTACCTTTTTTGGGGACGATAATTAATTCGGGTCGTAATCTCCTTTGATGTGTCGCACTTTTCTTTACGCCAACCTTGCTCCATGCTTCCTTGGTTCCTTTTTGGGGCTTTACCTCTCTTGGGTCGATTGGAGCCGGCGCTGCAGTTTCCTCGATTTTGGTAACTTTGCTTGCCTTCCCCTTTGCCGGTGAAAGACCTTTTTGTCTATGCGCGTTCTGCGAGGATCCGGAAGAATCGTTCGCGCCCTCTTTACTCATCTTTCCAAACTTACTGCCCTTTGGATTTTGAGGAGGTATCACTTGTGTTGCCTGGGTGACGCATGATTTCTTCGAGGACCATGTTTTTGATGACCTGGTGCATATTGTGTTTGCCCTTTATGAATTCGGACAACTCTACTATTTTTCCTCCGAGTAAGGCAAACGATGATTCGTCCGTATTTTAGCACTGCTCCTCTGCTTGGTTTTCCCACCGGGCACTTTCGTATTTCGTAGCCTTCCGGGAGCTTCCCCGATTTCCTTCTTTCATGAACTTTGATTTCGGCGGAGATTGCAGGATCGTCGAGCTTCTTCTAAATGGATGAAATACTAATTCCTGCGACATGTTCCGGCCAGGTGTAGTCACCCCCATTTTGGGCTAATGAATGACTAGTTTGTGGGTCATTTTTCCGTGTTTTTTGAACAGGCGTTCTTGGGAGCGATATACTCCTTTTAAATGCCTCTTTTTGCAGGCTAGTTGTAGTATTCGATGCAACGGTGGACAAGCAATCCACCACCGAGGCACTGCAGTCGAGGATTATCGACGGCCGGGAGCCTGCTTGCCCACTCCCAAAAGCCACTGGTACTGAGGTTCTGAGTCCCTGCATCGTAAATTTTTCTCTCCTTTCTTCTTTCATATTGGTTTCTTTTTCTGGGTGTCCTTGCCATAGTCATTTTTGTCCACGGATGGGTGTTTTTCGCCCACCTACCCGACCTGCGCATAAACATGCCATGCACGCACACCTCCAAATGTGTCCATGTGCATATTCCTACGCATCCGCCGAGCATTCCCTTATCCGAACCTAGGGGCGAGGAGGGGGGGGGGATCTGGAAACTGCGCATAGGTCTGTCTGTCCCTTTTTTAAGGAGGTGGAAATCTTCAAAAGACACTGTTCTGATCATGCCAGGTTGTGGGATTCTTACCAACTAACACCAACCTCGAGTCCCCTCTTCCCCATGGCACCACCTTTAGGTATTATACCACGGGGCGGAGTTAGCTTAATATAGCTAGGTCTCCTTCCATCTACCCTCGCCTTTCTTACTTCTTTTGCTTTTCGCAGTTTATCCTGGATTACTGCGAACATGGAATTGATCGCATTCCAGTCCTCCTGGCAACCTACCATTCTCCGGGCAAAAATTTCCGGTGATAGCATTTTACCTAGAATTTCCTCTTCGCTCCTCCTTTCTTCCACGACAACTAGGGCATTGGAAGAATACGTACCCTGAGTTCTCTGGGACCCCGCCGCAGTTTGGACAATTAGATGAGGTGTCCAATTTAAACCTGTACAGGTATTGACGGTATCCTCCATGGCCGGCGAGAAACTGGGTGAAATCATAATTGATCTCCCCACGCTTTCTCTCCAGCCACTCTCAAATGGAAGGGATCAACCTGTAAGTCCAACGACCCTTTTCTGACTGGTCCCATTGCTGTTGCCATCTGCTTATGAATCTCTCTCTTTCGGCTTTTTCACCTGCGATAAGGGAGAGATGGACTTGGTGTTATAAATGTTCATCATTTCGGATGCCAGGATGTCAATCGACATCATTCCCGAGATGACGAACGCTGCATCATCTGAGACGGTCCTGAAGGCAAAACACACCCCTAAGGATGTTCTCCTGTAAACCGTGTTCAGGTCTCAGGTCTGTCTGTATGTCAAACGCATTCTTCTCGGAAACGGTTGGAGAGATTGATACGAAATTGGTGGAAAGGTGGGAACTGTGAACGCACACGTTTACAGCGAACTACACCCTTCTACGTCGAATTTAAGGGGAGGTACATGCAAAAGGGGGGTGTAAAGTTTTTCTTCAGCAAATATAGTCATGTGGGATATCAAATGAAAGGTCTCAGTTAGTACTTTCCGAAGTCTGTTTTACTTTTGACATTTGTTGAAAAGGTAGGCAGTGCGGGGGGGGGGGGGGGGTCGACAGTGATCATTTCTTTCACGGACCCATTCTCAGAAGCTATTCAACCGAAAAATCTAAAAATAATCAAGAGACTGGCACTATAGGCTATAGGCTGCAGAATACCCTCCTTACCGATATCTGTTCAAATAAGTTCCAGCTTCCAGTTTCCCGACTTTAATTGCCAAGAAAATATCCCCAGCTTTTTGGCGGATAGACTGACCATCACTCCTTTTTCTAAAAAAAATCGAGTGGTGGATCAGGTTTTCAGTAGTCAGAATGGGGAAGAAAAGGAGAAGGTCCTGTATTCCATGTACGGTTTCTTCAGGGTGGCAAAGATTGAGCAGTAATTATTAATCCGGACCGTCCTCGTATCAAACTTTCTAATTTTTCCACTTTCAAGATGATTCACAGTTTCCGTTATTACGATTAATAGAACAATTTAATTTGTTCCAGTTATTCTACTATATTTTAAGATGATTTCCAAGTATCACTTCTAGATAAGCCTCGGAAAAAATACAATCCTAATCTTCCGTAGGGTCAAGTTCATTCATCACAAATCAGATGTGGGATGATAGGAAACATCTAATTTAACCGTGGGATCATATTTCTTACTTTAGTATTCTGCGTAGTACTTGAGAACTAATATCTCATGGTCCTTATTATCTTATCAGCAAATATTAATTGGAAATTATTTCCTTTTTATCTGGTATTTTCCCTTACCTAGTGTAATATTTGGATATCCATTTACGTATGTATGTACTCGTTATCCTTGACATGTGTGACTCTGGTAATGAATTACATATTGTACAAATCGATTCGCTGCGTGTTGATATTCAGGAATCTATATGTTTGCACGAGTGTATCTTTACGATTGTATTGATAGCAATTTAGTCATTGATTGCTTCCTAATGAATTATTGGTTGAGTCGTTCCAATTAATAAGTCGGGATGTTTTGTTGGCTAACTAAACGTGATAGGGGTTGGATGAGGTGTACTGATAGCGGGTGTCGATTTAGTATGTATTGCTTATCTTGATATGTTGGAATCAGTTTGATTTTGACTACTTGAATGGTTTATTAAGTTCTTAGATGTGTCATTTAAGGAGACATTGTTCGGGGAGGACCAGTAATTTAATCATTAAGATGATTGAGGGAGACAAAGTTAAGGAATCGTTTGTGGAGTTCCAGAGTTATCTTCGATACTTTCTATATTATGAATATAGATATCTAGAATTGGTAATAATTTTTCATGAGATGAATCTCCACTTACGACTCCATTCGGCTTTTTTATGATGATGCCAAAGCTCAGAGGATGTTCTTTGCTGTTATAAAGCAATAGCACAGCCTTGGCGAGGAGGAAGGAAGTTAAGGGTTGGAATAGGGAAGGAGTTGAGCATGAAGGAAGTGCTTAAGCATCTGTATGTTACTGTTAGACGGGAAGACATAAGATGGTAGTCTGCTCCACATTCGTATATTTCGAGATAAGAAGGATTCCCGGTATTTCACAGTGCGACTAGCACTGATCCTTAAGAGTATGGGGATGGGAGCGGTTACTTAGCAGGGTGTCGCATTTGGGAGAGGCTCTACAAGGGATATGACCTGATGTTTCCTAAGAGGAGTGATCGTTATAATAACGGTAGAGGAGAGAAAGACATCCAAAATTTCGTCTGGACTCAAGGGGCTCAACTGGTGATGTAATGATCACATCACCGGTGAGTTTAAAAACTCTTCGATGAACTTTATCAAGAGGAGGTGAGGAGGGGAATCATATAGTTTATTCGAAATGAGACAGCATTAGGTTTTAGGACACGATTTGCTTTGTCCCAAGCAATGATAGACAAAATGTCCTCATTCAATGACTCAAACATGCGCTCCCGGTTGACACGCAATGTACTACGACGAGGGTCACCCAACGAATCAAACAAATACGCGAATTCAAGGGTGCCGTCATCAGTAAAGCTGCGAATTGGACTGAAAGTGCTACTTAAGAGGTTATTAATGAAGATGAGAAAGAGGGTGGACAGACCAATACCTTGAGGTACCCCGGAATTGTGGGTATGAGGCTCTGATTCAACACCTTCCAATACAACTCCAATGGAACGGTCATTTAGGAAGCTTTCAATCCGCTTCACGAGCTTGTTATTAAGACCAAATGCGCGAAGTTTGGCTAGGAGGGCAGGGTGCCATACTCTGTCAAACGGCTTGGAAATACCAAGGGCAACAACTTTGGCCTTGCCGTGATCATGAAGACAATGATTCCATTTTTCCGTGAGAAGTGTCATCAAGTCACCGGTCGAGGGCATAGAACGAAATCCGTATTGGTTGTCATTGAAAAGGTGGTTTGAGTCAAGATAAGTCATTAATTTAGAGTTGATAAGTTTTTCAAAAACTTTTGACAGAATTGAAGTTAATGCTATTGGTCGGTAGTTAGAGGGATCACAAGCCTCTCCTTTCTTAGAACATGAACAATTTTCCAACCCGGTAGAAAGGTACCCTGAGCGCAAGACGGGTGAAATATAAGTTTAATAAGTATTCTCTCTTTAGAAAGTTTATTTACAATTCATGCCATTGCATACAAAAAAATATTTCCTTCTGTTGAGCGTTTATTCGTCATGAGAAGTCATAGGTTTTTGGACGGTCCTTAGCAGTCACTCGGAGTCAATGCCACAATGCTGGGTTACAAACGTATATTGGTATCTACATTTTTCCATTTCCATTTTTATTTGTTTCATCTTTCTTTCCTCAAGGTTTAGTTCATCTATCTTAATTATTACATATAATTGTACTATCTTCAAAAGTATACCATGAAAAGTGGGAAAGGCCGGAAAATTTTGAAGATGTATCATATTTCATAGATTCTCATTCAAAATATGTATGGTTTGTGCAAGAAGACTGTATACAGAAGGAGCAAATGGCAAAAGGTTGCGGAATGCCATTTTGTATCTTTGGGGTGGGGACGATCTAACTAATTGGCCTGTGACCTATTTAGTTCATGTATTGGTGTGTCGATGGCGCTTAGATAGTTTTCTTGTGTGTGTTGCATACCAGATCTTGTGTGCAGAATTTTTCTCCCGCAATGACCGTCACGGTCGATGATGCGCAATGATTTTTCTCTACTATAAAATTTCGAAGACGCAAACCGGTATATATAAAAAACATCCTTGTTACTATCATTGAATGGCAGATATCCCTCTACTTTTCTATAGATCGAGTGCGAATAGAATTTTAGGAGAAGTCAGGGAATTTCGAATCTTTAATTCAGTCCGAATTATATCAAAAATATAAATTAAATTGCAAAAGGTGATTTGGTTGGACACATACGACAAATTGGTCTGCTGGATTATAAAATTTTATAAATTTGGTGGAATTATTTATCCCAATAGTGCTAGACTTCAAATAGAATTTTTTACAAGTCGAAAACTGGAAGGTTAGCACTTTAGATACGAAAAATTTCGTGGATTTTTCATGTAACGATAGAGTTGTGTACTGAGTATGTCAGACTATTCATTTTAATGTGATACAAACATGTAGTAAATTGTGTGTAGTAAATTGGTATATGGTATTGTTATAATAATGGTAGAATTTTCACCAAATTTACCATTATAATGCTTCAGACTTCATTATTGCAAAGTTGTCTAATTCCTGTATGAACTTAATTAAGTTTACAATCGGTTAAAAAAAAAATAGTAAGAATACTATTATTAAGGAGAATGGTCGACAAATGGCCATGAGTCTTTTCAGAGTACAGACTTAATAATCTTCACCGACGGGTCAGTCATGGAGGGTGGATCGGGCGCAAGAGTATTCTCGGAGAAGCCGATTATAGAACTGGCCCGACCTCACGTAAAAATGACGACCAGATTCCGGCGGAAATATATGCCATTTCATTGGTAGCAGAAGAATGCCTGCGACAAAAGTGGAGGGGTCGCACCATTCGAATCTGTTCCGAGAGTCGGGCGGCATTATCAGCACTAAATAGGAACGACATATCAAGTCAGTTGGTGTGGAGTTGTCATCAGGTGCTGCTGAAACTTGGCCGACTGAACGAAACATTCCTGATGTGGGTGCCGGGGCACTCTAACATCGCTGGTAATGAGGAGGCTGACAAACTGGCTTACTGAGGGTCTGGACCCACAATGGTGGGGCCAGAACCAGCTCTTGGAATCCGACCATCTACTGTCAAGTCTACTCTGAAGGGTAAAATTGCAAGGATTCAAGCAGCCAAGTGGAGAAATTTAGACTCTTGCTGGCAAGCGAAAATCCTTGAGAAAGAGCCTAGGCCCACTGGAGCTGCATTTTTGTTGACCCTTAAGAAGTGGGACATGAAAACCCTAGTAGGGCTTTTAACGGGACACTGCTCCTTAAACTATCATATGGAAAGGAAAGGGGTAGTGGTTTCGGCTATGTGCAGCTAATGTGGGGAAGAGGAGGAGGAGACGGCTCTGCATTTTCTATGCAGCTGCCCGGCATCCTCAGATCTCAGACGTAGACATGTTGGTAAGGTTTTCTTCAATGAAGAATCTGCACACTAATAGGTATAATCGGTTCTGAGAAAAGTGCGTATGATCGACAGATATACAGACCGCACTAATGAGGTACTTTAAATGTTTCATGTTTGAGCACTTCGCGAAGACATGCGCCAGCGACGTGGATCGGCTCGATCGATGCAAAAAGTGTGGTGAGAAAAGCTATACTGTCAGAAAGTGAAATAGGGATCCAGAATGCCTATTCTACGAAGGAAAAGAGGTAGGGAATATTCGGCATATTAGTGAAAGTTGTAAATGCCTGGATTTCAGAAATTCGATGACTGCAATAAGAAAATGAGGTTTATTCAAATAAACCTCAATCATTCCAAGGTCGCTCAGGATTTAATCGAACAAACCACCTATCAATCTGAGATGGAAATTGCCATCATAAGTTAAACTGTGTGTGTGTTTGAGGTGGGGGAGCAGTCAGACCATAGTGGTCCATTGTACTCGATTCCCTCGTCTAACGGAATATCCCAGATTTGTTTATGTATCGCAGGTGATGCCACCCGGTGCAGTTGGAGTACATCAGCACCAAACATTTGATGCCTGATGTGTCCATAGGCGGGGCACTCACATAGAAATTGTGCCATGGATTCTGCTTTCTCATCTTGGAGAATTCCTATTCTGAACATATGCCCACCTAGTGAATTATGACCAGTCAGTATGCCCACAATACTTCCTTCTTTCGACTTCTCTGCAGAATAAGCTTTGCAGTATGTTTGTTTGTCTGAAGTCTAAAGTTGATTGACGGCGACTTCAAATTTTGGGCCCTTGAGTGAGAAGCAAAAATTCAGATTCATTTCTGGCCAACTAAGGTGATGTAGAAACCTTTCGGAAAGGAGTGTCTGGCTCGGTTGCAGACCAGACTTTTGCTAGCCATGCACTGCCGCTTGAAACCGAGAAAGATGTCAGGCTGGTCTCCAAAAACTTTAGACAGATTTTTATAACCATGTGTCTAGACCAACCTGCTAAAGTAGGTACCTCTACGGCAAGAGTGGCGTAATACCTCGCCAAAGGATGTGACGCATCCATTCCTAGGAAATGCACATTTCCCAGTAGAAAACCTAACTACTGGTGGAATAGTGAACTGGCTTGACTACGATCCCACTGGCACCGATCCAGATTAATGGCTCATAGGGCAGCAGACAGCATCAATTAGGGGTAAAAAGACCACCCTTATAAAAAGCCCACAAAAGGCTTGAGCTGGCTATCAATCAGAGTAAGAGGAAATGCTTTAAGGAGTTCTACTCGGAGGCGACGTAAGCCCGTAGAATGATTCGGAAACCGTTCATCTCTGCAGATCACTCGCCCTACCTTCTTGTTGAAAACCATCCGTGGGTTATTCCCTTAGGGAAAGAGGGGCGCTGGCAACTTCCGGCGATCCGTGATCTCCATTAGATACCAGTAAGGAGTTACTGGACATTAAAGTCCCTTGCCTGGACGCAGCATCGAATAAGGTCCTTAAACTCGCCAAGAAATCCAGGCTGGATATTTATGTTGAGGTGTTCCAAGCGAGCATCTCGGTGCGTATATTTTCTGCAACATGGAAGCAGCAGATGTTGGTAATGCTGCCTAAGCCTGGAAAATCTCCGCGTGCGTGGTAGTGACCCTGGCCGTGAGAAATACTTTCAATTCGGCCAACTGGAATCTTATGCGAGATCTATGGCGAAGATTGGTATTCTTGCTTCCTTCGATGGCGGATCTCAAAGGTACGTTGACTCCGCGAGGCTCTATACTGGTCCCCCTAGTGTTGGGTATTATGTATAATGAAGTAGTTAATTTTCCGAATTCGAAGACCATGGTCGGGGGTTACGCCGATGACATAGCACTTGTTGTAGTCGCAAGAGCTTTCGGCGGTGATGAATAATGATTATGTGGAGAAAAAACGGGGAGCAGTCCATAGCACTAAGCGCGTTGAAAGAAATTATCCCCACATTTAAATTTTGGATCATATCATCATTTCCAAGCCGGCCATCAAATATTTGGGAGTGATGATTGACTGGAAGCTCAGTTATGAGCAGTGCATGCAGTATGTATGCGACAAGGGATCCATGGCAAATGTTAAAATCGAAAAGCTGATGCGGGAGGAAGAGGGGGGGGGGCGGTGTTGAGCTCGACCGCTTTTCAGATGATGCAGTATTCGTCGTATCTTGGGCATGGTGGCGATTGACATTTTGGCAGATGAAATGACGAACATATACGATGTGAAGTCCATATCTCATTCATCGCAGACGAAGAACACTGTAACCAGATGAAAAGAGCGTTTGGAACGCTCAGAAAAGCTACACCCCCTTTTGTGACGTGTAGCTATGTTATTCGTTGCATGACGGAAAATTCACAGGTCCCACCTTGTTAAAAAAATTTCCTATAAAAAGGAGTAACCGTTTCTAAGATATAATGTGTGACGGACGGGCACCCAGACGGATATGCAGCAAGCCAGTGAACTGATATCAATAAGGTTATTTTCCAGAAAACCTTAACAAGTGGGGAAGGTTGGCAATGTAGGTATGTCGACACCGAAGTCCAGCTACCCTGACCTGCCTCTTAGATATATTATAAACGCTTGCACGGCTTTGAACTAGATAAGCTTGGCAATATATGAGGATCTTTTTGGAGATTTCAGTTCTTCACATATCATTGGCAAAAACCCCACGTGGTGATATCGCACCCAAATTGAAATGAAAAACAAAAAAGTAAATGAAAAAGCTTAAAATCTCTTGACGCGAATGTCACAATCGAAAAAGGACGATCCACAACGGATTTCATTCTTATCTAAGGGGGTCCCCTCCCTGTCTGGGCATATACTGTTATTTTAAATGAAGACGCCCTTCTGGTGTGATGTTCAATCTACAAGGAATTAGGATGAGTGGAGTCTACAGTTGAGTTACCACGATTGACATAAACTTTTGTACAATATTTTAGGATGAACCTGTACGACAGCTACCCTGAATAACTCGCCTGATAATACCGGTGAGCATTGGGGTGCCAAGTAAATGCTCTTTTCTCGGGTGCCTCGCAGGTTGCTAGCCATGACCCAAAGGGGCGACATAAGATCTGGCTAATTACGGAATCAAAGCTGGAGTTTCAGCATATCTGCTCGTTCTACTCATATGGGAAACCTGGGATGGTCTGTAAGATTCCAAAGAAGTGCACCCGTCTTGAGTGCGACCATTGGTATCTGCGGGTTCGCCGCCGTCGCGAATCCTTCTGCATTAACCAAAACTCTATGGAACATTTTGCGGAGCTTAGATTTTCGCTTCGCCATTTCTAAGAAGCTGATGGCTATTACCAGTTTGACATATGATAGCGCAAATTTCCACGAATTCGAGGTTTAAATCGGAGTCCGTCAATGTTGTATCTTGTCACAGATATTATGTAGGGTGACGTTCTTCGTACTACCTTGTTCAGAAGACGTAGAGGAGTTCAATGGACAATGGTTTGCTCTCTCACGGAGTCATGGACTTAGGTCGAATGGCTCTGGATTTGGAAAGAAAGGGGAATAGAATTGGACTGAAGATAAAAACCAAGAAAGCCAAGCTTTTTAGTCTGACGGGTCATCGGCGTCAAAGGCGTCGATCAATTTGTATACCTAGAAAGCGTGTTTTTTGCTGACGGTGGCATCAAAATCGAGTTGAGACTGTTCTGTGGTAGTGTTCCTTCTGTGTTGCTATATGGGAGTAGCACATGGAAGGTGTCCTCCAAGCTTTCGTCAACACTTGTTTGCGACTCATCATCGGAGTACGCCCCTCCGTTATTACTTGGAACAAAGAAGGAACAAGGAAAGGCGACAATTGTATTGCTGGCTACGCCATGCAG
This sequence comes from Hermetia illucens, assembly GCF_905115235.1. Taxonomy (NCBI): domain Eukaryota; kingdom Metazoa; phylum Arthropoda; class Insecta; order Diptera; family Stratiomyidae; genus Hermetia; species Hermetia illucens. The sequence continues at coordinate 167,780,304 of NC_051851.1, forward strand.
AGGAGCTTACATACTGCCGAGTGGAGCACCCTAAGAGCACTTGGCGCAGACATGTAGAGGAGTGCCGGAGTCTTGGGAAGTTCTGAAATGAGTTGAACCCCATTAAAGTGGACCCGGTATAATCGCGCGTAGATTTAACTGGCGCGCTATTACCCCCCCCCCCCCCCCCCCCGACGATTTCTGCACTTGCTTAATCCATTCTTTGGAATAGAATCTCCTGGATCTGGAAAGAAATTCCGTTGTTTAGGCTTTGTTTTTCTTGGTGGCGTTCCTGAAGTTTCTTGCTTGGCGTAGCATGGTAAAATTAACTGAGTTGCCCTGGATGTCAACCTATGCATCTTTGGCACTTAAGAAATATAATTTTCCGGGTTTTCGTTGACGGAGCGTTGCTCACCGCGAAATTTCACGAGATATACGGATATGTTTTCATCATATAATCTCTATTTAAGTGATGTAAAAATTCTCGGCGGGCACTTCTGAACGCGAAAAACTAGAAATCCACTCAAGCTATGCACGAAAGTAGGAACCCTCAAGAATCCTTATTTTCAATACATTCGTGAAATGTTTTTTTTTTAAAAAACGTATTTGATGGCATAACGCACCAAAAACGGCTCAAAAACATTCTGCTGCGATCTGTCCGGTGATTCATCGCTCATCGCGAAATAAAAAAAATACGCTCTCATTTGCTTCGACTCGGGTGACCACGTTCCATCTGAATCAAAGAAACTTATTCTCTTCTCGAACATTGATCAAAAGTAGCGCAAGCACTCAACAGTTTGATAGAATTACATATATAAATATTCTCTAATGCCTGTACTGGCTCGGTATGTAAATAACACTTAATTGCGCGTTAGCATGAAAATATACATAGCACTACAGTGCTAAATGTAAGAAAAGGAGACCAATGTTATTTTTTTGTTTAAAATAATGTAGTTATACAGTCATCATTTGATTTTAAACAACTCAATGCATACAATTCTTCTGAATTCATTTATCGTTTGTTGACTTCAACTTATCGTTTAAGTAATTGCAGAATTTGTTCCATAATTTCATGCAAACAAATAATTTGTTGTTCATTATAATTTTATATTGTATGGATTTGTTTCATTAACCAAATTATATTCGCTGGAGTAATCTATTGTGTTTTGTAATTTCAATCTAAAAATCAACATTGTCATTCGAATAAAAATAGTATGACATAAACCTACAGATAATTAAATTATAAACCAAACGATTAATCAAATATAACAATTTTTAGATTTTCTTATCTGTTATTGGGTTATAATTTTGCTATCTGGTTTTCATTGTGAGATTTTCGTGAATTGTGAATTGAAAGACAATTGCATTCTATTCTGGAAAAGTTCGAATTTTATGCTCAACACAAAAAGATTGTCAATTTTCCAAGTAGCGAATGTTCAGAATTGTGGGGAGCTTTTTATAACGTGACTTTTCCAAACGTAAAAGATTTTTTATTGGCTGTAAATATCTATACTTTGAGTACTACTTGCATCCCTCTCCTTGCAAGATGCTAAAGAAGGGAGCAAGTGGTACCCGAAATTCAGATATTTACAGTCAATAAAAAATCTTTTAGGTCTGGGAAAGTCGTGTCTTGTTCATTTGAATATTGGTTACACCTGAAGATTCTAAGATAATTCGGTGCAAAGATGAGCGCCTTTAGGGTGGTGGCATTGAAATTAGAGCAGCTTTTGGTCCAAATAATTTTGTTTCGCTTGTGTTGGGAAGGACTCAAAATGAAATAGAGCAAAAACTATCTGAGAAAAAAGATTTGTTTTACGTACTTTTCACCTCACCGACCTGGATCATACCATAAACCACTTTAAAATCTAAGCTCTCAACTCATTCCAACTAAGAACGCAATAAATTTTGATTGTGACCAGCTGGTGATCAACTGGTTACCGCGTGCGTGGCACAATCTTAGTGAACCCGCCTGTCATGTTTTGGTCACAACATTGCTTAACCTTGATTGATACCACTTTTCAAAAGAATGCTCGATTATTCCTGAATGTCATGAAATTCATCACGTACGTATGTTACCCATTTTTTTTGGATGTTCTTTCACTTTTCTTATCAATGAAGTTAGCCTCATCCGTGAAGAAGACTTCACCCCCAAAATTAGTGTCACAGTGAAGCTGCTAAAAATATTCGACTGGTTCATGGTGCGCTGTTTGGGAATAAAAAATTTGATGACTGCAAGCTTCGACGCTAATCGCTGCTGACTAATGATTAAAAAAAAATTAGCTTGATTTAGCAGATGTTTTTCCAATTTCTGATAATATTTTTGGCGATTTTTTGATTTTGATTCAGAGGGGTGGGTAAAAATTCTATGACAAATCTGCGCCGTAAGTATAATAGTAAGTCAGATTTAAATGTGAATCGTGTTCACAATTGAGAAACAATTTGTCCTAGTAAAAGCCCTAGTGTACTGGAGACAACTCGCTGAGGCTCTTGATACCCCTGCTTTCTTTGAGCACCATCAGTCGGTGGTTGGCCATTATATTACGCGGAATGTTTGTAGATTGAAGAATCAATCAAGAAGTTTACCACCGTGACAACTTTAAGGCTGTGGTACTTTCCGGGGCCCAAGGACATTTTGGCAATGCGGATTATACTCAGCAGGATAATAGGACTCAGCGGCGTTCCGGGAAGCAAAAGCATACGAGTGATGAGTGGATCACCTCAGAAACACAGAAAAGTGGGGAGAAAGGCAAGCTTCACAGGAAGTTTTGGAGGGAGCTTAAGCACATGTCAGCAATTTCAGGCGTCATTATCGCCTTTTGCCCCGCTTAGGGTGGATGACAACCATATGAATCACGTCTATGGAAAGACCGTCCTATTCACTGCATCTTGGTGGAATAGAGTAAAGTCTGTGCTCAATTCCAAAGGCTTGACCGTGCACTAAACGCCACAAAAGCGTGGAGAGAAATGTTGAACTTTGTGGACTAAAGAATGCGTCCTATATGTCATCTGTTGGATCTGGGACGAGTGTGGGTTTAGCTTTTTACTAGAAGATACCCAAAAAGTTGTTTTCAAAAAGCGCCATCAGGGGGGAGGGGGGAGCTATTTCACCAAGACAACACCTCAAGCGATAAGACCGGACTACCAACTAAACACCGCCACCGCCACTTCATTGCAGAATACACAATCAGGAGATCGCGCCTTCCCAATCCTGTGCAGATAAGACTGAAAACCTCCATGCTCACTTAGAAGTTGGGTAAGGAAGTAATGAATCTCACCGTGTGTTCGGTTCAATCGCGCAGTCCATCTGCCCCTTGGTTCATTTTGCCAAGAGAGTTGCCAGCTCTCTTAAGTTCTCGCCCTTACGGCGGTAGATAGCTTTACGCTCCTTGGCAAAGAGGGCAACGGAGATCACTCCCGCGATTGCAATCACAACCGGTTTGGAGACAGTGCCATAAGCAGACTCCACTCGCACAGCTCCCCGCCTCTCCACTTGAGCAAAACGCTTACGATAAACTTCCTTGTCAAGGGTATCAGTCGATGCCTCCGAGTCATAGAGCAGAACCGACTGCGTTGCTACCATAAGGAGAGGAGAGGAGGGAACTAGCCTGGAACTGTTTGACACATTACTCCGGGCAAGCTCTCCCGGCTTTGGGAGCCTTCAAGTCAAGGAATCCCTTTCACCAATTAGAGGGGAGGGAAGGAAGCGAGTTGTTAGTTCATGGAACCCCTTACCATCAGCCCATACCTCCGCGCCATAGAACGGAGTCGACTGCGTTGCTCCCATAAGGAAACGTCTCCTAGTAGATATAGGGTCTCCAACATTCGTCATTAGCCGACTCAAGGCCACGACTCTAGCTGCAGCCTTGTCCGCTGCTGCTTTGATTTGCTCGAAGAAGCTCATTTTTGAGTCGAGCATTAAACCAAGGTATTTAACCACTGGTTTTGACTCAATAGTCAACTCGCCGATCAGTATAGGACGCAGGGTCGGGATTCTCCTTCTGGTCAACTATTACTTTGGTTTTTTCCAGCACAAGACTGAAACCGTGAGCAGCCATCCAAGTCTGCTTTGCATCTGTTCAACAGTGTGTCTGGTAACAAATGCCGCAATGTCGTCTGCATAACCCACCAGGCGCGACTCTTCGGGCATATAGACTCTCAGCAGACTATCGTAGGAAGCATTCCAGAGGTGCGGCCCTAGGATGGGATCCCTGTGCTACTCCCGACGTGATTTCCATCCTCCTTTGGCCCTCTAGTGTCTCATAGAGCAAGAGATAGGTTGGCATGCGGAATGAGTTTTCTAATGCGCCTAGCATATCTGTCTGTCTTACGGAATTGGAGGCATTTTTGACATCAAGCGTTATAAGGAGCACTATCCGTCGAGATCGGCGGCTGTGTCCCTCGGCTCGATGAACCGCATCTACGACCTCCATAATAGCATTCACTGTGGATCTCCCCGAACTGCCTTGGGGATAAGTTGCTGGCAGCGCGGATCGCTTCAGGAAGTCTACTCCTGATGATCACCTCGAACACTTTCTCGGCCGTGTCAAGCATACAGAGCGGTCGGTATGCAGATGGAAGCAAAGGGTCTCCTTTACTCTTGCTGATCAGCGTAAGTCTGGCTACAACAGTGTCAGCTGCGACGCTACCACCCCCCGGAGTGTCCTCCAGCGCGGCTTTGCCTGCTCGAAGAGGTTCGATAAACTTCCCGATATTCACCCTCGCGACATTCCACAGGGAGGGGGAGCGTCGCGTTGGTGCTTACCGGCAAGTAGCGTCAACCACTTCGAACACGATGTACTGCTGATCATTTGCGAGAAGTCTTCTAGGACTCGCCACCCGTCCACCGATATTGCCAGAGATTCCAACACAAAAGTCATGTCAGGAATGCTGCCCTCACGAGTCTGGTTCCGATGCCATTTCCAGAATCCGTTTCTCTCTGGAGTCTGACTGAGGCATGCCCCATTCAAGGGCACTTTCATTAAAATCACCGTCTACCAGGATTCGTCCCTCCGCGCTCGAAACGGCGTCCTCCAGAGCATCAAGCCGGTGCCGAAAGTCCGACATTGTCTAATTCGGTGTCAGATAAAGGCTAAAAAACGTTATCCTTGAACACCGGATCCAGAAGAACCCGTTCTCTGAAGATTAGACACCGTCCTGAGCCCACAGTTTGTGTGACGCTCACACCAGATGCGCCACGATCTTTACAGAGAATGCAACTCTCACTTTCATTGCAGGTCTTCGCATGATGACCTACTTGGCCGCATCTCCGGCATGTGACGTGTGTCCATAGTCCAGACGCATGTAGCACTTGGTGGATGCTATCCGCATTCGCACCCATCCAATTTCAATTCTCCCGCTGCTAAGGAGAGAGGTGATACCTACCCAGGCATTGGTTACCATTGAACATTTACGCTTTATCGCCTCCTCAACTTCGACCTTTTCTGTGAGACAATCAAGATCCCGGATTTCTAGAGAGCACATGGGCTCTAGGCTGGAAACAAGAGCCTTTTCCCCTAATAACCCCTAGACCGCTTCGCAGAACAAAGTCTTGCTAATTGTCTTTGCGTCCAGTTCGACGAGGACTCCACACTCCTCGTTTTCCGTATGCAAGATACCTCTACTCCGTTGTCTTCGGGTTTCATCCTCTAGTAGATTTCACTAAGGTCTTCAGCAAATATCTTGCCTTCGGCTTAATGAGCAGATTCGATGGTCTAGTCCTTCTTCTTTTCCTCGTCTTTTCTGCTCCTGGCTTTTGGTTTGCAGTCACCTTGTCTTTTGAGGTGTCTCTGACGGCGTAGTCAGTTGTTTCCTTTTTTCCTTCTTTGCCTTTTTTTTGGTCCCTGGAAACTACTTCGAGAAAGTCCTCCTTCAGGCACGTCATCCTCTTTTCGCTTTTTGCCCAGTTCACTTTGTAGTGGGCTATCTGGTCCCAGCGGGGAGTGCGGCTGTCTCTGCTCTCCAATTGTCTTTCGCTGCTCTCCACATTCACTTATAGAAGAGATGCCTTCTAATAGTTCCTCCAGTTCCATCAGCCCGTTTTTGACGCCTTTGCTGGCCTTTCTCTGAAGGAACGTTGCCCGCATACGTTTCACCACTGCTGCGCATTTCCTGATGAGCCTTTCATCTTCGGCTCTAGCTAGGACCGTCGACTACACTTGCCCTCGGGTTGTGTCCGAATCCATCTGCTCAGGACTAGCGATTCTGACTGTGCTTTCTTTCGGAACGGGGGTACTACAAGGTATTGGAGTTGCCATCTCCGCACGGTCAGTCGTTCCCTGAGGCCTGACCTACGCTTAGCTGATCCCTGAATTCACGGACGAATCAGTCCTCGCTGGGGCAACGCGGTCTATTAACAGCGGCTCAATGCGCACTACCCGACCAGGGTCCCGAAGGGGCTGGCTCCTGATACACGTCACAACTACCACCTTGGCAGGGCTACGCTCACATCACCCCATCGACGTCGACAGAGAGTTGTCGACGGCTCCGGAGACTTCCAGGGTGTCTCGACGTGTACCGGTCATTCGCGGTTCGCTCTTCACCGAGAAGCTCTCGAGGTTGCTACCTAGGATATAGGTATACTGCCAGTTAGTGGGTCAGAACTACTCACTTGGGCACCTCGGGGACGTCAAACCCCGTATCGTTAAAGGTCGCTGGCGACCCCTGATGGCGATTTTCTTTTTAGGGCTCATACGCTAGTATTGCCCTGTAGTCTTGACTTGGGTCTCTGAGACTTGTTTGTTTCTTTGGAAGACAGCTCCGAGAAGGTTTTCCTGGCCAGAAAACCCCGCCTGCGGAGGTATATTGAAACAGAAAGATGCCGATTCAAAAATTTTTAATTAATTCGAAAATTGATGAATGATGTTTTATGAATCTGGCCGATTATACGCCGTGTAATATAGGGTTGTGGTTTTGTTGTCTATGCGTTCAATATTAAATTTGCAACGAGTTGGAGAGCGTAAGCTGATCACGAAAGTCCTTGTGGTTTCCCCACCAAGGGGCCAGGAGCTACTCTGTACTTTGTGTAAAACCAAACCGTCCATCAATTCTTAAATTGCTGGTTTATAATCTTAGAACACAAGAACCCATGAAGGCCTTCCCCCACTGGTAAATTTTCAACGCCATCGGCTCAACCGTTAGGATGTTAAACATAACTCCAGCCTCGAAAATTTATATTACATGTGTTGAAGGAATTTTCCTGCAGTCAATTCCAGAAGGAAAACGGCCACAGACGAGTCCCTCTTCGACATTGATGCGAAGGCAAATTTTTCCATCAAAAGGGAATCACAAGAGTCCATACTTAGAATCATCAAACGGGATGAGGGTGAGCAATTGCGGGGGCTGAATTGACCAAATACTTTCATACTTTCACAATTGTCGAAGCCCATGCTCTCCTTCTTCCCGACAAAGAGGAAGGGATGTCAAAGTTTCCAAATTTATGAAACTGAAAGAATTAGAACCCACAAAAAGAGAAAGGAAGGATTTTACCCAGTTTAGACAGGAGGGCGTTAAGCCTTGTATATCCTGACACTTCTCAGAGATAATCACTTGAGAAACTTAACTCCTAGGACGGCCACATGAATGTCAAAATTTGATGGCATAGTATGAAGGATAGGGCAGAAACTCTCTTTTATAAGATGGAGTACGAATGAGGCTAAGGACTATTGGCTCCGCGGCAAGAGGTGTGTAGATCAACACTTAAAAATTAAACCCAGTGGAGTGGGGTCGAGTTGGGAAATAGAGACGCCAAAATTAAGTTCAGAGAGATCTTCCACAGATTCACTATTCAAAAACCTAGCAAATGCTCAGCTCCGCATTGGGTGTCATTTGTAGTGACCGCAAAGTTGAGCTCTGACCTTAATGGAAGTCAATCCATATGCTAATACTTGCCCCGCCCCGATTTTGCAGCCGTACCTCTTTCTAATAAATATGGTTCCCATGAAGTTACAAACAAAAATTACAAGTACTAAGGACGCTGTCGTGGGTCTTGAAGGTCTCTCCCTCTGGTAAGGAAATAGAGAGAAAGAGATTAAAGAGAGCCTTTCTCTGTGCTAAGAACACAGAGGCCAACAGATAATTTCTCTCGGCTCCAAAAGACGTTCTTGATTATGTAGAATTAGTCGTTTGGCTTCGTACTCAATAATACAATAAAATACAAGATCACTGTCAAGCGTTCCTGCATCCAGACTGAAATGACCGATGTATTCTAGCCTATCAAGAAAATTCCGGGCCCAGAGGACCCCTCTCTTCAGGCATATCGAGGAAATCTGAGCGTCCTCTGAAAGCACTGAATGACTCTGCTTTCGCACTTGACAGAAATCAGTTCCGGGAAAATCTGTCAACCATCCCCAGCAACCCCTTTTAACTACAGCCCCTTGAATGACTACCAAATGTGCCTCTAGTCTGCCTATGACAGATTGCCACATACTGAGATCAAATGACAGCTTTTGTTAACGCAATAAAAAAATATGGCTTTGCCATTCAAAAAATGCCTACTTAAAGCTCTCTATAAGACGATATCCAACGTAGTATGTAATACCAAAAGACGCTTTTCCAATAGTAAAATTCCAACTATGTTTTCCACGCGTTCCTTATCTTTTGCCAGCCCCACATGTTTAAAATCGCGACACGATAATCATGCAAATATAGTGAGTCACATTTATCGCAAATTTTCCCTGAATCACTCCAGCTTTCACGCGAGTTTTGGGAACACGCCACAGTTGGCTTCTGATATTATAACGAATTAGATTGATAGAAAGTATCTATAAATTGTAGACACTCGAATTAAGCGTGATTGAATTTAAAGAATTGCAGTTTGCTCTTATCAAATTGTTAATGAGTTGGTGACCAATTGACCGTAGACAAATGGAAAATTATTGCAATTTTGTCTGCATTAAATTTTAAATCTGAGAAATTAAATTCTGTGATGAAAAGTGATGCGATCAGTTCCCAGTTCATGGTGAGTTCCCGAGTAAACAAGGAATATAAGTTTTCGGTCTGGTGGTTTTGATAATGTTAGTGATAAGAGAGGTTGTGCTTCTGTCCAGAATTGCTAATTTGTATTAATGAGTTCAGTTAGATATGGGGAGGATTGGAGGCGATTGATGGTGGGATTGGGGTTAGGAAAGTTCCATACAAATTTTGGAAGGCAAGTGACTCAGTTCCCATGGACTGATAATGGTTATATATAAACTAATCTTTTGGATAAATTCCTCAGCTTTCGGGTCTTTTCGGGTATGAGGCTATGTTGCTATCATTTTGCTCCCCAGGCCATATCTGTCTATCAGTAATTTGACGAAGGCAGCAAAGATTGAAAAATATTGCCTCCGAATTCAACCATCAATGTCCTTGCTGAAAGGTGGATCCTTACCTTAGGAACCAGATCTGACGTTTAACTAGAAGGAATGGATGACTTTTCATGGACTCAGAGTTTTTTTGGTGGCTCAGAATGAAGATTTTAATTAAATAAGGTGATTAAAGGCGGTGCCCTCATTAATTTCATGATAGGCCAGGTTTTTCTGCATAATTTTTCATCCCGTACCCGAAGGAATTTTATGTCAGTGCCAGTATTTCCTTCCCACGTCTTGGTACACATAATGTGTAGTGAGTTTTTTCAATCTCGGGTGGGAACTTCATGAAGGGTCCTCCTTATTCGACTCCAATGAAAGCTCGTTGAAGTCACCCCCTGTCATTTGTTGTCCTCCCCCCTTAAAATAGGGTTTTTTCGATATCATCGTGCTAAACTTTGAATGTTGAATTGCTTGATCGAGTCCTTAGGTATGGCGTTCGCCAATGATGAAAAACTCAGCACCCGAAAAAGTAACAACAACGGTTCTATTTAAGCGAAAAGGAATTTAACAAATTCAACGAATTGTAGGTTAGGTGTTAACCGGATGACTGCTTCAATTCCACTCGTCGATACGTCGATTGGTAAGAAACTCGTGGCAGCCTCAACGGGCCTCATTGTTGGGAACGAGGAATTCTCCTGGGAGTGACAGGGTAGTTCCGTAGAGCATCTCCGTGCATGAGAATCCAGGCCCTGCTTGCAGCTAGCACGAAGTCCCAATAGGACGGTGGGCAGGATTTCTGGCCCGGCAGGGTTTTGCGCGTTGCACAAGAATGCGGCCTTAAGTGTGCGATGCAAACGTTTGACAATTCCGTTTGACGCGGGGTGATAAGGCGCGGTCCTGGTCTATAGAGCATCCTCTGAAGTTGGCTAGCGACTTAAACAAGGCTAACTCAAATTCAGTACCCTGGTCCGTTGTAATCGTACGGCGCGTTCCGTAGTGTGTAACCCAGTTGTTATAGAAAGCGTTTGCCACGGATTCTGGAGTCTAGTCACCCATTGGAATCGCCTCAGACTACCTGGAGAACCGGTCGATTACTGTCAAGCAATATTTGAAACCTTATGAAACAGTCAATGGACCTACGATGTCTAGATAGACGTGCTGAAATCCCTCATCGGGTACCAGAAACATCTGGAGCGGGTTCGTTTGGCGGTGAGAGATCTTCGAGCGCTGGCATGGTATACAAGCGCGGACCCAAATACGAATGCTCCTTTTCATTCCAGTCCATAAGAACTTCTTTGCGATGGTTTTACACGTGGAACGGCCGTTTCAATGCGTCGGTAGACGGAAGACGTTGAATACTTTCCTGAGTAACCATGTGGGGACGAAGGGGTACAAATATCCAAGATACACCTCGCAAACGATCTCCCTGTCTGAACCGCAGCGTTTGCGTGTAAGCTTTAGAAATGTGGTGTCGTCACGGAGTAGATTCCGTACCTCCGTGTCCAGGGATTGCTCATGGGGTGATGAAGGCATGCATTTCGATGGTTTCGATACGGGAGAGTGCATCTGCTCCTTTGTTGCTTGAGCCAGTAATGAAACGAAAGTCTATTGTAAACTGAGATATGTAGTTGAGGTGTCCTCCATATAGCAGAAGCAACAGTCCAGGAGAAAAATAAGAACAGTCCAGTCCTTGCAAGACCTCGTCCATTAAACGTTGAAAGGTTTGCACGACATTACATAGACTGAAGGTGACCGCCGTTTTTGGCACACCGCTTTCGGCGACGGGTATTTGATTGAAGGCCTTCAACAAGTCAATTTTGGAAAACACACGTTTGCCAGCAAGGTTCATGGTGACATTGTAGATGTGTCGCATCCAATATTTGTCCGGGATGGGCACAGCATTGCCAAGAAGAGTTTTTCCTTGGCACGAGGTGTAGGGGGCTTACCCAGGGAATTTTTGAAGGTCGGCAGTAACCTTTGCTTATTATGAACTGGAACTCCGCTTTTGCAACTTTCAACTTTTCAGGGTTAAGCCTGCGAGGGCGATCTGATCCGGTGGGCCGATGGTCGTGTCGTTCTGAATTCTCGATATGTCGTTCGGTACGGAGACGCTGGCGACCTCTCCAGGTCATCTTGGTCGTTAGCGGCTACGATGGAGCGCAAGTGGGGCGGGAGGTGCTGCAACCACAGCGATTTCATCAGAGGCTCTGCAGGCGCCGCAGGAATTGCGACTGGCGCTCGTCGTCCAGCTTCAGATCGAAAAGAAGGTGACGCGGCCTCCCGTCTTCGGTGATGCCAAACACGGCGAGAAGCGCTTTCTTAAGCGCCTGGTATCTATCAGTCGGAGTCTTTAAAATATCCGCTACATCTAGGAGCACAGCCCTCTTTTTGCAATAAACTCTTTAAAGGCTGCGGGAAATGTCTCAGATTAACAGGTTGTCCACCAACCACCAGTGTCCGTGACCATGCATACCAAAACATACATATGTACTCTTTCAAGATGGTTGTATCTCGGCCTTAGTGGTCCATTGTACTCGATTCCCCCATCTAACGGAATATCCCGGATTCGTTTGCGTATCGCAGGATTTCCGTTAGTGGATGAGATGCTATCCGCTGCAGTTGGAGCACATCAGCACCAAAAATCTGATGTCTGATGCGTCCGTAAGCGGGACACTCACATAGAAAATGCTCCGGGGATTCCGCTTCCTCATTACAGGATTGACACGTATCATGTTGGATAATTCCTATTCTGAACATATGCCCACCTAGTGAATTATGTTTGGTTCTGACAGGAAGAGTTTGATCTGTCTAGCAGCATTAAGGCATCGCCACCAGTTATTGTGGGAAGCTTGTTCTCAGTTTTTGATAGCAGTGTCTACCTACTGCTACCGAGACCCCAATTGCAGGTTCCGGGCCGGGCATGGGGACTTTAATGGGGAAAATTCTTTATTACGCTCATTTCTTATAAATGTTCTCATAAATCCAGCTACGGGGGAAGGTGGAAGGGTCTCGTTGTTCCTTCCTTCTTCTGTTGGCGGTACTCCAATTTCTCGATCCTATGCCGTTCTTTCAGTATCTGCAAGTTAATTTCCGCCTGCCACAGGGCCTCCTCGCTATTGGCGTACTTCTGAACCAGAAAGAATACCTGCCGTTCCAACCGCCTTGTGTCTTAGTGTCCTTCTTTTGGTCGTCGCGGAACTGTTGTACATACCTTCGTTACTGGGGGCCGTACTTGATAACAGGCCCGGCATTTCCCAATTTTCACGGTCTAAATTCAGCTTTACCGTTTTTTAACTGGGTACATATGATAAGTAACTCGTGTGATCAAGCTCTAACCACCTCTTATGTCCCTTCTTCCCATGTTTCCCTATGTTCGTAGCTAACTTGGTTCACAACGAAGATTCTTAATAACATTCGCCTGTAACATCCACTGGGGAAAAAGTTCGGGGCTTCTAAGAATGACCTTGTTCGCTTTAAGGCCATGCTCTCTACTGTGAAGTCAATGATTGAAAAAGCGCATACAAGGTACTTATTGAGCGTCGAAACCGCCCTTGCCTGCGGTAACTTGAAACCCTTTCGGACTCACACTCGCAATTCTCATAATCCACAAAATCTCTCCCTTCTTCTATTAGTTTTGCTGATTCCACTGCCAACTCCCTACAACAACAAGTGCATACTTGGCTAAAGTTTTATTTTGAAATTGTTTTGTTTGTCGAAAGCTATTTTTGGTTACTTTCAGGAGGTGGAAATTTGAAAAAAACGCTGCCAGGTTGCAGCGATGTGTGGGATTCTCACCTACTAAAACCACCACCCCGCCCCCCCCCCCCGCCCCACTTTTTCCTTCTTCCTTCCCCGCGAAACCGCCGCAAAGCCGAACTACGCTTTAAGTTACCAAGCCTTCTATTCTTCGCGCCCTCCTTGCGACGATGCTCTGCGGACTTCTCCTGATTTGCAGAGAGTCTTGCAGGTTCCTCCACTTTGAGCAAATTCGTGGAGAGTAGAATATAACATGTCCTAGGTCAGGTCAGGTATGCAACCCACATCCAGGGCAAAAGAGAGAATCATCCCTCCTGAATCTTTAGCTGCCGGGCCCTGTCAGAAATTGTGTCAGGTGGTAGTTAATCCCGCTGCTTTGTCGTTGACTTCACTTAGATTGTGTGTCCAGCGACCCCTCTGTGAGTCATGTCAACGTTACTGCTACTTTTTTGGCGGTTCCCGCTACGCTTTCCGATATTTTGTACCCTTTTAAGTTAGATTCTTTCTGGGAAACGAAAACCACGGCTAGATCATCTGCGAAATTGATTATTGTGGCCTCTTCCGACACGACAAGGACAAGGACCTCATTCTAAATCACGTTCGACTAACACAGAGCCCTGTGGTACTCCTGCTATGACGGTGCACTGCTTAGGTCAATTGGCAAATAGGATACTATGACGGTGGATGTCCCGGTTGCTTGTTGGGCTTCCGTAGCAAAATTAGTTTATTCTGCTTCCACCGAGCGGGGAAAACTCCTTCAACCATGCACGCTTCAAATAAGCTAATAATGCAGTGGGGTCTGGTCTTAACAGCAGGTTTAAGGGATGCTCCCGCAAATTTCAGTTTCTCCTCAGGTACCGCAGGTTGTTTATATCTTCTGTGCTCCTCTTTATCTGGGAGGAAGAACGTCATCACTACATGAAGCAGAAGATTCGGGCAGGTCAGTGGTGATGTTCGTCCTTTCATTTTTTTGGATATCCTCCCTGTACGCTGTCCCCCAAGAGTCTTGGTCTACCTTCCCGCAAATTCCTTGAATCATTCTCGCCTGCTGGTGCGTACAGTCGGCTTAAGCCTACTTGAAAGGCTATATATTTCCCCTTTGAGTCGAAATCTGATCTTCTTCTAGATCGTTTTTCGAAAACATGCTGCTCCGCGATTTCTTTATTCTACCAATTTTTTGACCGTCTATTTGCAAGGACTCCCCGCCTTGGTAGAGCAGTGTCGCATGCTCTCATTATGTGTTTAATCATCTCCTTCACCTTTTCTAAAGCCTCTCTGTGGGCTCTATTAATGCATCCTTTTCAAACTTTTTCACGGACCAGTTTCACAGGAACTCACTTCGCTGCAAGGCCCATATTCGATCTGGAGAAAAATTGTCTGGTGGTCGCTATGAGTATAGTGCTCACTGACAAACTAGACCATTCTTCTCTCCAATGTGGTGCTCACATATGTCAAATCGATTATTGAGCCCGAGCCTGTCCCATGAAAAGTGTAAATCTAGTTTCGCGAAAGCCTCGAGCAAAATACGGTCCCGCGTGTTAGTAGTTTGATTTCCCCACTCCACAGTCCATGGGTTGGAATCACCCGCCATGATTTTGGGTTTCCACTTCTTGGTATCCCTGCCCAGCATACCCTACGTTTCCTCAAATTCGGCTTTCGTTGTGCTTGGTGGAGCATAGCAACTATATATGCAGATGACTTCTAGATAGACTTCTGGAAACTCCATCACTTCTTGGATGGCTTAATTTCTAAACGTCCATATTGTCGTCTTGCAGTTATATCTGTAGTCCAGCTACAACTCTTATTGTTGCGATAAGGCTCGGTGATTATGGCCATTTCAATTCATTTCTCATAGATGGTCTCTGCGAGTAGGTGTTGCGCTGCCTCGCGGTAGTTGCGCTTGATTTGTATCAGCTTCATTTCTTCTAATTACTGGGCATCTGCTGTTACTAACAATGTGCCGACAGTGGATACCCCTTTTCCCTTCTAAAACATACATTCAGGGTAAGCCTTGCACTCCATAAGCATGTGATCTTTTTCCCCACATTTTCTTTGCACCTTTTTGACTTGTCAGTGGTGCTTTTAAAGCAGCGCTTGAGAGCAATCTAAAAGAGCCTTAGAGTGACACCTGCTATTTGAGTTGGCAAACGATCCAACCTATTTTTGCTTTACCAGCCGCCAGCAGTTTGAACGCTGCTTCAGCTGGTAAGCATATAGTTTCCGTTTGGGTATCTCCATTTGCCTTCCTCAATCGTCTGATTGTGGAATCTTGCAAACCGAGTGGTCCAAACTGTGTTTATAAGGCCTCGCGAATAGTCCCTTTGGTTGCGACTTTATCAGTATCTTTGCATTGTATCCCAATGTCCCGTTTGTTGGCCCGTACTTGCGCCTCTACCAATGAGGAATGCCAAGAATATTTTCAGCCGTTTTGACCGAAGAATTCAGCTCTACCATCAAATCTCCTTTTTGGGGACGTCTGATTCAGCTGACGCTTTCTCAGAGGTCCATCAACTCCGGATCGAATTTGATTTGATTTCGGCATCCGCCTATACTCTCAGGAAGGGAGATAGTCCTGGTTGGGTCTGACAGTCCCAGAAGAGAGAAAGCTTTCCTCCAGCCTGGTTATTCGCGCTTCGACTTCATGCTAAAATTTAGTTCTGGATGTGGTTGACAAACAGAGTGGGAGGAGAGGAGAATTAGTGGGCATCCATTGGCATATACGTTGTAGCAGTTGAGTTGAGATCGACTGATACATTCCTCTTAAGATGGAAGGGAATCGGGAGCGGAGTTACCCTATTTCCGCGAAGGACACTTTTGGGACTGCGGACAATTTTCCACTTAAAGTGAAGTTCGGACAAATGTGAATTCAGACCATCCTGACCGCACGCAATATCTTTCATAGATGTATAGACGATGAGCTCATTGGATGATTTTGAAGAGGTCCTGGTTGTGAGTGGGCTTAGGAATATCCGCTGTAAATACCAGAAAAAAAGGATTAGGAAAGCCGTGCGGGGTTCCAGGAGGATTATGAAGCCTTAGATTGGGGATGTCACCCAATTAGGAAGTAAAGATTAGCTTACCAAGGGACAGGTGGAAGTCAGCCTACAGACCAGTCTGTATGGCCGTGCAGAGTCGAAAGCAAGATATCGATGTTAAGACATTGCGTTACTAAGGACTTGCAACGGTTT
The DNA here is from genome assembly GCF_905115235.1 of Hermetia illucens. NCBI lineage: Eukaryota > Metazoa > Arthropoda > Insecta > Diptera > Stratiomyidae > Hermetia > Hermetia illucens. The sequence continues at coordinate 167,796,514 of NC_051851.1, forward strand.
TCTGGTGCATTGGAAGTCAATTGGTAGTATGCATATGAAATTACAATATATCAGCGAACGGGCTAGTATTCAGGGATATATTGATTAGGGGGAGGAGGAGGTTACATAATGAAAAAGGGCGACTGTTCTATTGGAGGTTGTGCCATAGTGCCAAATCCTCTGACTCAGGATAGCTAATGGACAGATCTTCCAACAAGCGCTTGCCAAAAAACACTTGATAGGAGGGTGAAGGTTTTTCAAGATGTCCTGAAGTGAGCTGAAACCAAGGACAATGAGACCAAGTGGTGGTTGAGGTTCCATGCCTCACACAGGGGTTGTTAGCAAGCATAGATTGTAGGTTTGACTTGTACCTTTTTCAGCAATCTTTAATGTCTATCCTTCTCCTCAAAACTTCCCTTAGTAAGGTTTGTCTAGGCTGCTGAAATGGAAATAGGAAATTTTGGGTGCCCACCAAGCAAGCAATTTCGGGTTCATTAATTAGTCTTCAGATTTCAGGGGAACAGCCATTTTCATCCAATTAAAATTCCATAAAATATTCTCCAACAGTCCAACCCATTTTAACCCCCACTTTTGCTTCAATTTCCAGTTGATTTCTGTAAAACCTATAGTACAATGACTGACCACCGAAAATCGATTGGACCCAATCGGATAAAGCCCGCCGATGACTATCATACAGTTGACCGCTTAGGAGTTGTTAAGCTACGAGTTGCAAACGAGGGTCCTGGAGCGGATGAACCTATCTCAATTCCAGGCTTATTCAAGCGTGCCGTTCGTGAGTTCGGTGATGTGGAAGCCTTAAAATTCAAGGATGACAAAAACGAGTGGCAAGCTATCACCTACAAGTGAGTTAATTTCATTTCGAAACTAATCCTTGGTCCTTGCTCCTTGTTCAAGTGTAAATTTCAATTTTATCTTTCAATTTATAGGGAATACGAGAGACGTGTCCATCACGTGGCCAAAGCCTTCATAAAATTGGGATTGGAGCCTCACAATGCAGTTGGAGTGTTGGCATTCAATTGTCCTGAATGGTTCCTATCACAATTGGGCGCCGTGCATGCTGGAGGCGTAATCGCCGGTATTTATACCACTAATGGTCCTGATGCCGTGCTTCATGTCCTGGAAAGTTCACATGCAAATATTATTGTGGTTGACGATGCCAAGCAAATGGAGAAAATTCGACAGATCCGACATAAATTGCCGAATTTGAAGGCAGCGATACAGATTCAGGAGCCCTACGAACCATATGTACAGAAAAGCGATGGTTATTATCGGGTGAGTGATGCGAGGAATTAACCGAATGGAATTAAACATATACGCTGGAGTCATGGGCTCATGCTTGAACTATATTTACAGTGGTCGGACATTGAACATATGAACGTGGACGGTTTGGATCAGGAGCTGAAAAATCGCCTGGAAAATATCGTAATCAATGAGTGCTGCTGTTTGGTGTACACAGTGAGTTACCCTTGCTCCGGGAAATATTCAGACCATTTAGATTAATGTATTATACTCAACAGTCCGGAACAGTTGGAAACCCTAAGGGTGTCATGATAAATCACGACAATCTCACCTGGGATGCCCGTGCCCTTGCTAAAGTCATACCAAATGTAACTCCAGGAAATGAATCAATCATTTCGTATTTGCCACTGAGTCATGTGGCAGCTCAAATTCTCGACATTTTCCTGTCAATGGTGCTCGGAGCTACAGTACATTTTGCCGACAAGGATGCTCTGAAGGGAAGTCTAGTAAGAACCATGCAGGAAGCTCAACCGACTCGATTCATGGGTGTGCCACGTGTTTTTGAAAAGATCCAGGAACGACTCATGTCCATTTCGGCTCAGACGACGGGAGTGAAGAAGATGCTGTCGAATTGGGCCAAGGACGTTGCCTTACAACATCATATGAACTCGCTGGAGGGGTGAGTCTTGCTGTAGTCATTCTATTTCCATTGGCTTATCCTGTCTTGTTCGACTTGTTTCCAGGAAAAACTCAGAAAGCTGCCAGTACAAAATTGCGAAATACCTTGTTATGTCCAAGATTCGAAGTGCATTGGGATTGAATCGTTGTTGGACATTTTGCAGTGCAGCCGCGCCCATCTCATCTGATACCAAAAAATACTTCCTTAGTTTAGATTTGAAGATTTGCGATGCATTTGGTATGTCTGAGACAGCCGGTTGTCATTGCATTTGTCCCAATGATATACCATCGCTGGACACTATTGGTAAGACCTTGCCTGGAGCTGAAACCAAAGTTTTAAATCCTGACGAACGAGGTCATGGCGAGGTAGGTTTCCCTGGCTACATTTGGTAAAAATCGATTCGGTTTGAACCATATCCTTTTTAATTTCAACAGCTTTGCATCCGTGGCAGACACGTTTTCATGGGTTACATAAATGATCCCGAGAAGACAGAGGAGGCTTTGGACAACGATGGCTGGTTACATACTGGCGATGTTGGGTACATTGACGAGAAAGGGTTCATTTATATAACCGGAAGAATCAAGGAGTTGATTATTACAGCTGGTGGGGAGAATATACCACCCGTACACATTGAGTACCTAGTTAAAACCGAATTGCCAAATATCAGTAACGCGTTTTTGATCGGTGATAAGAAGAAATTCCTAACAATGTTTGTAACTCTTAAGGTAAGTCCCCCATTGTTGGATAGAGGCTTTTCGGAATTTGGTAAAGGAGTCACCTGATTATCCTTGTTCGACGAGCCTATCCATCAAAATTTCCGGAATAGCTCCCTACAAAAAAAGGTCCTTCAAGATGAATCTATACATTTATATCTTCCTTCCTTTCCCTAGACTGAAATGGATGCCGAAACTGGTGCCCCAACAGACAATCTTAGCAAGGAGTCAATATCATGGATGGAGTCCTTGGGGGTCTCCCACAAAACCGTAAAAGATGTGTTGAATGCCGGGCCTTGTCCAAAAGTTTTGAAGGCCATTCAGGAAGGAATCGATGCTGCCAACAAGCATGCCATCTCCAATGCCCAACGCATCCAAAAATTCTTAATTCTACCCCAAGATTTCTCCGTACCTACAGGTGAACTAGGTGAGTTCCCACGAAGATTCAAACCCCCTCCTCCCCCAAACTAATCGTATCTTAATTTGTCTCCCCAAAACAGGACCAACTATGAAAGTCAAACGGAATGTTGTCGTGAAAAAATATAGCGATCTAATTGACAAATTCTATGCTGAGTAGGGGATGAATAGCTTTAAATCTGATTTGTTATAATACGTAGCATCCTGACATCATATCACAGCCACTCGCACCCAACATTGATCATATTCTTTTGTTGTATCCGTACCTACGTATGTGTAATTACTTTAATTTTATTTGTAAGTTGAAAAGTGTGGGCTTCAGTTTATCACCAATAAAAGGGTATCACATTCATACACTGCGGGAAATGTCCACTAGACTTTGTGTAATCACAGGGAAGAAAATTTTAGATATTTTCTGAAAGAGGTTTCCTTAAGAGAAAAGTAAACTTTACGTCTAAATATTTACTTAAACCTTTTTGTTAATTTTTTTTTTCGTTGTTTGTAATCACAATTTACTTAGTAAATTGAAGAAAAAAAATATAATACAAATTATAGTTTTGTACTTTCATCTTTAGATAGTTTTATTTCAAAGTACATCCATCCCCTCTTGGGATATTTTCAGCCGGGTGTGTAGACAGGCCAAGAGTTGAAAGTAGGCTCATCCAACTGACGAGGATCGGTTTCCTTGTTGGTCATGTGTTAGGGGCAAGTGGATCCGATGGGGGGATGACCTGAAGGAACAGCCCGGGGATCGTCTCCCTTACACCGGACAAGGTGCCTTCAGAACCCCAAGCGAAAGTGGAACAGCAAATGGCCAGAGCTCGGTGGCCAATGGAAAGCTTAGAAGATCTGTAATGTGCGGATTCCGAACACCTCTCTCTGGTGGCTGCACTAGCCAGGGTGGACATTCTTTCGGACACTCTTTGAACCAAAAAATGGATTCTAATTTATCAAAAAACAAAAGAAGAGGTGGTGATGCCAGGCGCATCATCCAGCCAGGAGACAGTACAGTCGGTACCAGCCATAGACCGCTGTATTGAAACCAACTACAGGGACCTCCGGGAGCGAGGGTTGGGTGCGGCGAGTACCAGCCATAGTTCTCCTAACCCCAAAACCGTCGAAACCGTGAGTCTCCTCAAAACTAAGGGCGGACAAGAATGTCGGCCATCGAAAACGAGCACAGAAGCGGAGGTCCACTGTAGTCCTGCTCAAGACCCAGTATAAAGAAGCCATAAATATTCTGAGCGAGATGGCGAGGAATAAGGGGGTAGGTATTCTCAACGAATGGGATGAAAAGTACCTCGCTAAATATCAGGCGATTGTCGAAGAATACAACTTCAAACGGCTAGTAAACGAGCAGACAGGGGAGCCTATCGCCTTCAAACGAAGTCGACCTAAACAGCAACACAAGCGGACCACGGTGCGCAAGAGCTGGGACGTCAAACAACCTATGCAAACAGGTAACCAACAAGAGCCGATCAACGAGGCACGAACTGCGAAATCCTTTAGCGACGTGGCTAAGAGTCCCTTACGTGTGGCATCGGTGGATGATAATTCTGCTAGCGGCGAACTAACTTCGGAGGTGTGGAGTAGTGTTGAGGTCAGGTTATCGGAGGCGGTCATCGAGTTTCTTCTGGACGGCAAAGCGGAACAAGAGGGGTTTCATTCCTTACTCCGATTCTTCGCAGGTGGTCCGCGGGTTCCGTGTTACAGAGTGCGTTCCAAAAGTAATGTATTATAATTGAATTTTCCACGCCACTCTTATTGGTCGGAGTGAGATCAAACCACTTGGAATAGGTAGGGGGAATCTAACCTTTGCCGTGGAACCGGAAAGCTGCGGAAGCGACAGGATGTCAGTTATTGTAAACCGACCATATCACGCCATTTTTCCGTTAACAGAGGTTGACACTAACTGCCCATCGAGCAATGTTATGCGATAAAGCAAAACTGGAAACAATATGACTCGTGTTGAACAATTGTTGGACTCTGTCCGTCGATTGAGTATCAAAATGGTTGCCAATGGATTGAGCTTTTGCATTGTTACTGAAGAGTTAGTGGGGCGGAAAGTGTGTGCCAAATTCGTACTAACTGGTGTTGTCAGACGACCAAAAGAGATCTAATCAGCCTTCTAGGACTCGTATCGGTCATAGCAGAGTTGCTGGAAAAAATGTGTCATAGTGCAAATTTGTCCAATAAACTACATTAAAAAAAATATTGTATTACTTTTGGAACGCACCCTGTGTAGCATGCGAGGATCAATGCTCGAGGGTCTTTCACGGTTTGTTCGCCGCTGAAATCAACGACCTCAGGGAGAGCTTCAAGTCGTTCCATGCGACTAGGAGACTAGCATCTGGATGGATGGTTATCAACGAGGAGGCACTTCAGGCGAACAGCGAACCTTTCCCGCCCTGCCTGAATGGGGAGTGTCTGGAGGCGGATTCTTAAGTGCGGTTCGGAGCCAGGCACGCTAAGGTGAAATGATTGCAGTTGACGGAGTCAACGAGCTGCTGGAAAAGATGAAGATCGACGGTCCGATTTAGACCTAGAGCCTGCACGCTTTTCTGTGTTCGGACCCGAGTTTCAGCAACCTAATCGTGATGAGCAGGCGGGAGCGGAGACCGCGTATATTTCCTCGGTTTACATGGCTAACGACTACGATTCCAATGCGAGGCATACGCTTTGCGGCAGTTCGAAATCAACGAAAAAGGTAAGGTATTCTTTGAGCAAAGGCAGTACACCAACCTTCTATTTTCCAAGCTCGGAGAAGTGTGACGCTTGGGAGGAGGTTTTTAATATCACACTACTAACCAACAATGAGATTCTAATGGTGAAGAGCTGGAAGGTGTCAGACCAGATATCCTTCTCAGATCACACAGACTTCTGGGCGGAATTGTCTGGTCAAAGCTTGGAGCTGCTGGTTCGGACGTTCGCAGCTTTTCGGGATCAGATGGCATAATGCCAGTCATGCTACAGAAGCAGAAGCCGCCCCCTTGCCGAAATTTATCCGAGCTATATCTCTCTTGGGGGGGGGGGGGGGGTGCGGTACACACTCATGGTTTTCATACCGAAAATGGGCACGTGCGGCCATGAACGCGGCCATGTTCAAGACTCTAGAGTGTGCCTTGGACATCCACTCCAGTAGAGAACGCCTTCCTTTAAGTGTCAGCACACCTACCCCAAATGCAAACTCACAGAAATCGCTCTCCATGTGGTAATTATCGCGATTGAGGGGCTACTATAGTACCAACATTATAGATTTGACAGTGTATTCCAAGGAGCGACATCTTCCTGGTTGGTGGGGCAATGCGGCACGCTCAACGTCACCCTCTTCTGAGTTCCCAGTCATAGGAACATATAGGGGAATGAGCAGGCTGACGGATTGGCCAGGCAGAGCCCTGCTCTTGGTAGTCTCTCGCTGGGCACAGTCTGTAAGGTTGGAATCTACTTGCACTATTTAGCATCCCTAGACCCCAAATGGCGAAGCCTAACCACCTGCACCAAGTCAAGGAGGATTTGGCCCGCCTATAACAAAACCCTATTGCAAGAGTGTACTGTGCAGTACGCGTGCAAATACATACGAGATTTTGGCACTGGCCTTAAGGAGTCTACGCTTCCAAACTCTACATATCATATCATTCGCATTGCCGAGCCTGCTTAGAGTGGGGAGAAACTCACGATTGCCCAGATTTAGCCAAAATCAGGCTAAGGGCACTAGGTAAACATTTTTTTGAGATCTCTAGCTGCAGTCCGAGAGAACTGTTTTCTTTCGTGAATGCTACAGGCTAGGCCTAAAGATCTGAGCAGGCTGGACTCTGCCTCTTTTCTCTTACCACAGCAATCATCATCAAACTATTGCTATCGCATGGCAATGTCTCTCCTATAGTGTCCAAAAGACAGACAAGGCGACATGAAGAGGGCACGTCCGGTGGTTTTTGGAGCTTCGGTGGTAGAACCAGCTTCTGCCTCTTCCGCTGAGCACCAAGCATGACCCAAATGTGCTTATCATCCACTTGGGCTTGGTCTTAGCAGTCAACTTGAAGGTTTTGTTGAAAATTCCGTGTGATTCTGGCGCCACATTATTTCCAATGCGTAAGCAGCGCTCTCGTGTTCCTTCTGGGTAACGACAGGAATAAGGGAGACTTTTCGTTGAGGTTGAAATTATTTTGAAAAAGCGCCGCAGGCACGTTGTTTGGGTGTCTGTATATTTTGTTTATTACAACCTTCTAGGTGGCGCTCCGCGGGTTTGTGTTTATCTTAAAGCACAATTGATGGGCTTTTCAGAGGTATCCTTCACCCAATTAGTACTGGCGACAATGTGCTGTCAAGCCTGTTATGTTTGGTTGGCCCATTTGTTCGAACTTCATGGTGGTTGTGATTACACCTCGCATCCACTGGTCAAATGTTGAGCCTGCAATCAGCCTACATTAGTACCGTTATGTTAGTTACAGTGGGGCTCTGATTCTAGCCCTCCAGTTAACCCATGTCCAAAGAGGGTTTTGGGATCAACCTTACACGGCAGACACGCACACTCTACCGCCCAAACCTTCATCTTCCTTTAGTGCAACACAAATAACCCGCGATGCATTCTGCATTTTTGTCCATTTTGTTGACCTAGAGGTCGTAGAAATTTTCAATTCTCTTCTCTCTCTTCTCTTTTCGTCGGTAAATTTTCCACGATTCCTCGCATCACCAGTATGGCAACGTGAAATTTCTGGCATTATTGCATTCTGGACCGCTCCCCTTTCGATCAAGATATCGTCTGCGGCAATTCGACGATTTTGCATTTTTGACCATTCTGTCGATCTGAGCGTAGGGGTTCGGCCGATTCTTCGGCAATACGCTTTCCGCGATTTCTCGCGTCCCCGGTATAGTACCGCGAAAGTTCTTGCATTACCGTAATCTGGTATGCCTCCCCTTTCGGTCGAGGCGCGCCGCATTCCTTTTCGATCAAGGCACCGCCAGGGTCAATCAGACGATTTTGCATTTTTGGCCATTTTGTCGATTCAGGGGTAATGAAATTTTCAATTTTCTTGGATTTGGCAGCCTCTCTGGCGGTTCATTTTCCGTGGTTTCTTGCGTTGCTGCCATCGTATCGTGAAAATGTTTGCATTTGCGGAGTCTGAACCGCCTCCTCTATATAGCAAGGCCTCGCCCGCTGCAATCCGAGGAGTTTGCATTTTTGGCCATTTTGTCGACCCAAGGGTCGTGGAAATTTTCAATTTGCTCAAATTTTCGCTAGCTTCTTCGGCGACGCGATTTCTTACGTCCCCGGCGTCGCAGCATTAAACTTCTTGCATTTCTGGATTTTGAGCCGTCTCCTCTTTCGATCAAGTCAGTTAGTTTAGCTTAGTGTCCCCGGGTCCCCGAGCTTCCAGCACTCAAGCGTTTGTCAGGTCCATTGTACTATCGCCGTAAATCGCTTATTCAATGGCCCCGGCTGCGGTGCTTGTAGCCTTTTGAAAATCTGAGAACATCCTCCAGAGGCAAAGAGTGAACAGTTTCTTTGTTAAAGAAAATTTTGCCAAGGGGTCTTCGTCTGAGGAGGCCGGGTAACTGCGTTTGAAGTGCAGGATCGTCTCGTCCTCTTCCTAACGCGTATAGTCGAAACCAGCACCGCAATTTCAATTTCCACTTCTTAAGGGACAGTGAAAATGCCACTCTAGCGGTCCCAAGTTTCCTCAGAAGGATTTCCGTCTGCCGGCAATAGTTCAAGTTTCACCTCTCGGCTACGTGAATCCTTGCAATTTCATCCTTCTGAGAAGACATGACAGTGGATGGGTGGATGCTAAAAGCTGGTTGTATTTATGGAACGAGTTAAATGCCAATTTTACTTTGCATGGCAGATTCCAGTATGTTAGTTGAGGGCTGTATGCACCTGTCGACCCCAAGATGTGATGTTGGATACTGCCTGGGAAGTGGACTTCAAGTAGATGGTTTGTCGCTTCTTCATCGCTTTCTATGTATTTCTCGCTCTGTAAACATAGATAACCCAGCTTCTGGCTGCGTTCTTTGAGAAGGATCTGCTTCAGCTTTGAGGTTGCCTCAATATATTTAGTCTCTTCGCAAAGGCCTCCCCGTGATGATGCTTTAGCCGATATTATGCTTGTTTAGAGATTTCTGTATCTCTTTGTACTGATTCCAGTGGTTGAATCAGACTTCAGGGCACGGTTGAGGTGCACCCTTGTCTTCCTCCTCCGTTTTGCCAAATCCGAGTTTTGCCAAGGTGTTTTCCCATTCTTTGGTATTTTGAATGGACAGTTTTCTTCGAAAGTTTCTTTTATGCCAGTTATGATCGTCTGGGGCCACAATAACAAGGGATGCCACCATGATGTCGATGACATGTCCACTAGACTTTGTGTAATCACAGGGAAGAAAATTTTAGATATTTTCTGAAAGAGGTTTCCTTAAGAGAAAAGTAAACTTTACGTCTAAATATTTACTTAAACCTTTTTGTTATTTTTTTTTTCGTTGTTTGTAATCACAATTTACTTAGTAAATTGAGGAAAAAAAATATAATACAAATTATAGTTTTGTACTTTCATCTTTAGATAGTTTTATTTCAAAATACATCCATCCCCTCTTGGGATATTTTCAGGCGGGTGTGAAGACAGGCCAAGAGTTGAAAGTAGGCTCATTTACCAGACGAGGATCGGTTTTCCTGTTGGTGATGTGTTAGGGGCAAGTGGGTCTGATGGAGGGATGACCTGAAGAAACAGCCCGGGGATCGTCCCCCTTACACTGGACAAGGGGCTTTCAGGACCTCGAGCCAAGATGGAACAGCAAATGGCAAGAGCTTGGTGGCCAAGCTTGATCTTTAGCGTGCGGATTTAGAACGCCTCTCTCTAGTGGCTGGGCCGACCCCAACCCGGCAACCCCCGGCCCAAGTCGACCTGAACAGCAACACAAGCGGACCACGGTGCGCAAGAGCTGCGACGTCAAACAACATATACAAACAGATAATCAAAAACGGCCGGTCAACGAGGCACGGACTGCCAAATCCTTTAGCGACATGGCTAAGGGCCCCTTACGTGTGGCCCTGGTGGATGATAATTCTGCTAGCGGCGAACCCGCTTCGGAGGTGTGGAGTAGTGTTGAGGTCAGGTTATCGGAGGCGGTCATCGAGTTTTTTCTGGACGGTAAAGCGGAACAAGAGGGGTTTCATTCCTTGCTCCAATTCTTCGCAGGTGGTCCGCGGGTTCCATGTTACAGTGTGCGTTCCAAAAGTAATGTAACTGAATCTCCCGCGCCACTCCTATTGGTCGGAGTGAGATGAAACCGCTTGGAATAGGTAGGAGGAATCTAACCTTTGCCGCGGAAACGACAGGATGTTAGTTATTGTAAACCGACCATATCACGCCATTTTTCCGTGATATGGTTGGCCCGTCAACAGAAGTTTATACTAACGGACCATCGAGGAACGTTAGTGTTAAGTTCTTCAGGAGACTAACAAAATTGTTCGTGAGGCATACGGGGAATCTGCACTGTCTTACTCATAAGTTTCCAGGTGGTTAAAGGTCTTGAAAGAGGACCGGGAAGAGTTTCATGATGAACGACGCTCTGGGTGACCGTTAACTAGCAAAACCAAAAGAAAATATGACTCGTGTTGAACAATTGTTGGACTCTGCCCGTCGATTAAGTATCAAGATGGTTGCCAATGAACTGGCAACCAATGAACCTGTGCTTCAATACAGCCCAGAAATAAAACAACAAAGTTCCGAGGCCAGTCTCCCCCGCAAAAAAAAATCAAGAATGAGCAAATCAAAAGAGAAAACAACACTGATTGTCTTTTTCGGCAGTACTGGAGGGGTTCATAAGGAATTTGGTCCTGAAGGACACACAGTTAACGCCACTTACTACGTGGATGTGCTGGAAAGACAACGGAAAGGGGTGGTCAGGTTGAGAAAAGACATCTCCGCTACCTGGAAACTCTATTACGATAACGCCTCTTGGCATAACGCATTTCTAGTCGCTGGCGCATCTCCCCTATAGTCCTAACGTCGCCGCAGCAGACTTTTTTTTTGCTCCCTCGGATTAAGGCAGCCCTAAAAAGGGTACGATTTTCGTCTATAGAGAAGAGACATGGCCATGGCAAAATCGCAGGAAAACATGTGTAGAGGCCCAAGGGCAGTGCTTTGAAGAATTTTGAGTAATCGTACAAATCTGTTCAATAAACTACTTAAAAAAAAATAATTGTATTAGTTTTGGACCACCCCACCCCGTGAAAGTATCCTGTTCCACAAAAGCGGAGGACGACCTGGATCCAGTCGACACCGTCAACGAGATGTTGGAGAAAATGAAAATCGGCGGTCCGACGGGAACTAGCAAACCCTCTACGTAAGCAGATCATGTTGAGGATAGCGCAGGTAAATCTATAACATTCGAAGTACACCTAAGCTAATCTGCTGGTCTTCCTCCTAAAGAAAGAAATCGACGTCGCACTAATAGAAGAGCCGTGGATCGGAGCTGCCCGAACTATAAAACGGATCCCAAGCAAATATTATAATTTATTCCACAGCTCAAAAGACATTGATTGGGGCAGATCTAGAGCATTCATCCTCGCCAGGAAGAGACTGTACACTTTTCTGTGTTTGGACCTGAGTTTCAGTGACGTAGCCAAGATCAAAGTGATCCAGCCTTAGGAAGCTGACTAGGTTTTCAACATCTGTCATTGGCACAAAAATTGGTACCTATACAAGGACTGCATAATGAGGTCCAAGTCGGCCTATAAGACTGCCAACAGGCGATCCTGGTCGTAGACCCTTGTCATAACATGGAAAAGACCAGCGAATCTACCAGACTTAATAAGATTCTCTTTAAGGAATATAGGAGCCCATCCTTTCTCGAAAAGTCAGAAGGCTCTTGGATGAAATCTTCTGTTAAAACCATGGAGGCCCAGACGGACTTCCCCGTCAGCGAAGAGAATTATCAAATCGGCAATTAAGGAGAAAATCATCACCATTGTGGCTGTACAGTCCAGATGTCGGGCACTGGTCGCCTGGATCATTGTCTTCAATTATCTCAGTCACGTGGCCGCGTCCTCCAATTTTGGAAGCCCAGTAGTTGCTCAGCTCTCCCATCGTGCTCTCGGTCTTTTTCATAGTCTTGCTCCATCGACACTTCGTCCGTTCATAACCTTTTTTGGCATGCGTTCGACGCTCATTCCTTGGACATGCACTGCTCACTGAAGGCGTTGTAATAGGATAAAGTCGGTTGGACTATAAACACTCCGCATATAAATCTCTTCAGACATGCTGCAGTAAGAAAGGGTTGTGACATGGTTCGCCGAAATTTATCGGAGCTATATCTCTCTGGGATGCGTACCACACTCTTGGAGACGCATGGTTTTCATATCGAAAGAGGCTATGAATCCGGGAAGGAAGGACGACCAATCAGCCTCACCTCTTTCGTGTTGAAGACCCTAAAGCGCGTCCTGGACATCCATTCAAGGACGATTTTGGAGTGCACGTCTTCCTTTAGATGTTAGCACGTCTAACTCAAAGGAAAATCCACGGAAATGGCTCTCTGCGAGGTAATTAGCACGGTTGAGTGTTCATTACAGTACAACCAGTACACTCCAGCTGCTTTCCTGGATATAGAAAGAGCACTCAACAACGCTGGCATCAACACCATCAAGGTTGCCTTGCCCAGTAGAGGATTGGAGGGGTATCTTACGCACTGGATAACATTTACGCTAAGAATTAGGATAATTCAGCCTGAGCTGGGAGGTAATCGTTTGACCAGAGCTGTGAGAAGAGGTAAGCCCCAGGGTGGTGCCATCTTTTCGGTACTTTGGTTGATACTCATTGACGAAATTCTAAATATATTTGACAGGAGCGAGGTGGAGGTGGTGGCGTATGCTGACGACTTAGTGATATTGGTGACAGGGAGCGCTGGTAGAAATGTGCTTGTAGGCTGCAAAATGTGGATTCGGCACAAATCCAACATCCAACCCCCCCCCCAAACGGCTCCTCGCACGGTTAAATGAAGAAAGATTGGTTCTTTCATCGAAGCATAAGTATAAGTCAAGTATCTGGGTGTAACCCCGGACCCGAAGGTAAATTGGAGACTGAACATAGAACTGATGGCAAAAAAGGCCTGTATAGCCTTCTATGGATGCAAGATCTTGCAAAGAAATGGGGTCTCGGTCGAAGATGGTTCTCTGGATGTACGTACACAGCCGTGGTAACTCCCTTTCTAACCCCCTCCTATTCTAGCCCAGATTTTCTTAATTCAAACTCGGTTGGAGGAAATAAAAACATTTTCGGCATTAAACGTCACCAAAGTGCGACAATACCAATAGGAAGCAACCTATTATAGGTCTCAGCTCTTTGAGAGTTGGGTTTGAAATTTCGTCCGAATCTTGAGTCTCGTTATTCTCAATAAGTCCACAGATCTCTCATAGTTCTTCCTCGGTGACCTCGAGGACGTCCTGTCGCGTTATTCGTCGAGGTCGATTTTCCTTCTGTTGCAGAAGAAGAATTGTAATTATTTTGAACAAGAGTCGCGGCAGGTCCTATGAGGTAAGTTTTGCTCAAGTGTCTTATTAATTACAATCACGTAGGAAGTGCCCCAAGCATTCGTGTTTTTCTCAAGACACAACTGCTTATAGCAATTTCGTTTGCTTCCGCGTATGAACTTGCTCCGCCATCGCGTCATGTCCTGGCTTCCCCTTGCCCTTTGACAAAGTCTTCCGCTTATTAACTAGATGATCTTAGCTTTACTATTTCCTGATTTCACTGGTAGTTTGGTTTCCCACTGTGCTTTAAATGCTATTGTGGAGTTGCAGCGTCATACTGAAGGTTGACAGAATTAACTCACCCTTTTCAGCCCCTTGCTTTTCGGGTCTCCTTTTGGGACCATCAGGAATTTTCTTCGTCAATAGTTCTACTGGATCAGCTAGTTCTTCTAGTTTTCCATTTCCACTACACCTGCGACTGTCGTTTCCTTCATTTCTAATGTCGAGAAAAATGGTTCGGTGTTCACCGGTGTACCCACCGTTCACTCATTAGCGTCAACAAGGTACTGAGGTATGCATGGTTCACGATCGAACTTCATCTTCTACCGTATTTAACATTCAATGTTCAGTTCTGCAAATGTTTCAAGTAGGACTTGGCTCCTGGAGTTCGTCACTTGGCTTTGCTAACCCAAGGCCAACCAATAACAGGCAATTGCCTTAGGTCCGGGTCTGTAGCGACCATCTAAACAAACTTACTAGTATCTTCTTATATTGTGCTGTGAAGGAGCGAAACAGCTGTAGACACAGAGGCTGTTAATTTCCATTATTTACTTCATTGCTTGTTTGGCACGTGCTCATATAGGGGCTTTTTCAAAGGTATCCTTCACCTACATAGTACTGCCGTAATTTCAGTGTGGCCTCATGCACTTTCTCTGCGATTGCCCAGCTCTGGCTCGAGTCAGGCTGCGGACACTGGGTAAACCATTCTTTGGGGACCTCAGTGAGATTTCTAGCTGCAGGGTCGGAGAGCTGCTTTCCTTCGTGAATGCTACGGGCTGCCTCTGAAGATTGATGAGGCGGCTCTTTCCTCCAAATTTTGTATACTTCTTTGCTCTATCGTACTACTGACTTGAGGAGGGCAATCAGACCCGAGTTTGCAAGGAGCTCATTTGAAGTGGCTCTTTTCATGAAGGAGATCATTTGGTACTATGTCACCTAAGTGGTTCTCCGAGAATTTATGCCTCAGGAGAATTCCCGGAAGACATTCTCTCGAGGTTGTAATTTTCGGTTGGCCCCTTTGAGATTCATGGGGGTTGTGATTAGGCCTCGCATCCCCTGGTTTGAGCCTGCATTCAGCATAATTAGTATTGCTGTGTTACACACGGCGCGCGGGAATCTGATTGTAGTAATCCAGTTACCCCGTATCCGAAGAGGGTTGTGGGATCTTGTCTACTTGACAAGCGCACTCATGCTAAACCTCCAAGACCTTCATCCTCCTTTAGTGCTATACAAATAACCTGTAATGTAATTTGCATTTTTGTGCATTTTGTTGACCCCACGGTCCTGGAAATTTTCAATTTTCTTTGAACTCTTCGCCGGTACATTTTCCCCCATTTCTGGCGTTCCGGCAGCGTGAAAATTCTTCCCTTTCTAGATTATGCTCCGCCTCTCCTTCCGACCAAGGTGGCAGATGTTGCATTTTTGGGCATTTCGTCCACCTGGGGGGTCGTGGAAATTTTCAATTTTATAGAATTTCGACGATTGTGAAAATTTTCTATTTTCTTTGATCTCTGCATTTCTCTCTCTCTTCTCCGGAATTGCTAGCGTCCTCGACATCGTAGCGTGAAAATTCTTGCGTTTCTGGAATCTAGTCCGCTTCCCCTTTTGATCAAGGCATCGCTCCGACAATCCGACGATTTTACATTTTTGGTGATTTTGTCGACCCAGGAGTTGTGGAAACTTTCAATTTCCTGGGATTTCAGTAAGCCGGTTCATTTTTCATGAGTTCCGTAATCTGGTCCGGCAGCAATTTCGTTCATCAGCGGCAATTTGACAATTTTGCATTTTTGTCGACCCTGGAGTTGTGGAATTTTCCAATTTTTCCAGCGACGCGATTTCTTACATCTCCGGCGTCGCAGCACTAAAGTTCTTGAATTTCCGGACTCTGAGCCGCCTCCTCTTTCAATCAAGTTAGTTAGTTTAATTGCTGCTCCGTGCACTCAGGCTTTTGTCAGGCCCATTGTACTATCCCCGTAAATCGCCTATTCAATGGCTTTCTGTCTGCGGTGTTCGTAGGCTTTTGCGAATCTGAGAACATTGTACTGAGACAGAGCGTGAGCAGATTCTTTGTTGAGGAAAACTTTATCGTGGTGTTTTCGTCCGAGGAGGACCGGGGACCAGGGAACTGCATTTGAAGTGTAGGGCCGCCTCCTCCTCTTCCTCACATTGGTTGCATATAGCCAGAACCACCATCCCAATTTTTTCTGCATGGTAGTTTAAGCCGAGGTTCTTCGAAGCAGACTTGACAGTGGTTGGTCGGATGCCAAAAGCTGGTCCTTGCCTCACCATTGTGGATCTAGACTCTTGGCGAGCCAGCCTATCAGCTTTCTCATAACCAGTGATGCGTATAGCTGCCCCAACTGACGTTCCTAGTGAACATATTTTATACAGTCTTCCTAGCCTTCACCGTGAGTTCAGTGCAGAGGCACTAACTGTGGATTTCGTGCAGAGTTGCATTCAAGAGGTCACATACTGTGTCCGCAAACTTCCCGCTAATTATTACGGCTAGGTCGTCCGCAAAAGCTTACGAAGACCTTTTTGTCAACCAGGAGCCATAGAAAGGTATCCATTACTAAGGACCTCAAGAGAGTTAGCCTTTTCGCAAAACCATCCCCATGATGATTGTTAACCGATGTTATGCTCTTGTTTAAAGGTTTCTTTGCCTCTTTTTACCAATTCCAGACAGGGGCTGAGTCAGACTTCAGGGCACAATTGAGGAGCACCCCTGTAGTTCTCCACTGCTTTGCCAAATCCGAGTTCCACCAAGGTGTTTTCCCATTCTTTGGTATTTTGAGCGGACAGTATTTTTCGAAAGCTTCTTTTATGACAGTTATGATCGTCTGGGCTGTTTTCTGGATTTAATACACCTTCCTGTCATCGTTCGTAGTTCTATTTTATACGTCGCCCAATCTGTCTTGCATGGATTTTGAAGTGGAATGGTTGGAGGTGGATCCATGGCCATTACAAAATCAATGCGTCTGTGATCCGAGAGTGAGATATCGTTTGATATTCCCCGTTCTCTAACACGAGCCACAATGGAAGGGGATACCAGCATGATGTCGATGACCTCTGACCTGATCATGTGGAAAAAAGTGGGTTCACTACCCAAATTAAGGATCTGCAAATTGGTTCCAACAGTCTTATTTCTCTTCTGTTGATGTTGGAACTTCCCCAGCATGTAGTGGGCGTTGACATCGCATCCTGCTATTACTCCTATGCCCCTACTTTTGGCATATTGGACAGCTTTGATGAATGAGAACATCTTCTGCGTCATAGGGGAAATCTGCAAAGGATTCAATCAAGATATCGGCCACGCCGATCCGATGATTTTGCATATTTTACCATTTGGTCGAACTTGGAGTTGTGAAAACTCTCAATTTTCTTGGATTTCGGCCACCTTCTGCTGTTAGAGGACTGGCCGGCCCTATTTTAGTGACAAAGAGATTGGGTACTGCTCAGTGCGTTTGGGGAATGATCGCATCTAACCTACCCAGGATTACCTTGAGCTCCAAAAGCGTTGAAGGCGTGGAGAAGTTTTGAAACAGTTGCACAGAGATTGGTGCTCAGTCATCCGGGTTAGTTCGTTAATTTTTAAAAATTTCTTAACAAACATTCACAATTTATTTCCTATCTCTTAGCCTAATAAACAAATTAAAAACCCAAAAATTCTGTACTTTCAGTCCTAATCGTTATATAAGCTGTCAATAACCTGGGCATATTTTTTAGCAACGTCCCGACGTTTAACTTTCATTGTTGGTCCTAAAAAAATTGTAAATTTTAGTAGATTCAGTTTACCCTTAGGCACCCCAAAGTAACTCACCCAACTCTCCAGTTGCTATTGAGAAATCGCTTGGTAAAATGGCGAATTTTTGTATTTTCTGGGCATTGGAAATAGCATTTTTGTTATATCTATCGATTGCTGCCTTAATTTCATCCGAGACTTTCGGACATGGGCCGGCTGCGATAATTTCGCTCAATTTCTTATATGGCAGGTCAAGCTGGGCGACCCATTTGAGAGTGTCAGGACTCAGTTCGTCAAGGGGTTCGCCTGATTCCATGTCGACCTCAGTCTTTGGAAGGGTTAATTTTTTTAGTACTTATTTTGGGGTTGTATATCTCACGGAATACCTTAAGTGTCACTAGGACTGTTAAATATTTCCTCCTGTCTCCTACCAGGAAGCAGTTGCTTAGAACAGGCAATTCGCTCTTTAATAAGTTTTCAATGCGGACGGGTGGAATGTTCTCGCCTCCAGCAGTGATTATAAGCTCCTTCAGTCTGCCTGTTAAGTACACACACCTCTCCTCGCTCATATAACCCAAATCTCCAGTGTGCATCCATCCTTCATTGTCCAGAGTCTCATTAGTTTTCTCCTCATCTCCAACGTAGCCCATGAATACATGACGACCACGGTAGCATACCTAAATGCAAAAAACACAAATCCTTGTTCAGTCTCCTAATATCGTTTGCTCAAGAAATTTATGACCTGATAAGTAATAATAATCTTACCTCGCCCTGGCCCATCTCGTCTGGGTTGAAAATGTTCGTCTCGGTACCATCTAAGGGTTTTCCAACGGTTTCCAAGTCGGGCTCCTGGGTTGAGCACATGCAATGTCCTCCGACATTTTCTGAGAGACCATACATTTCGAGTATGTAAATGTCCAATGAAAGGAAGAACTTTTTAGTTTCCACGGAAATTGGAGCTGCGCCACACATAACATACTTGCAACGATCCAAGCCCAGAGCTCGTTTGATTTTATTAAGGACCAGAGCCTTGGCCATGCGATATTGAATTCCTTGGTAGTCATTCCTAGGATACGGTTGAGGTGAGAATTTCAATTAAAGTTTTTTTTTCTACTTTCCCAAGGATCTCAGGAATTGGCTTGATGCGCGCATAAATGCAATTTTTAGCATGATAACGTCCTGGATGAATTTATATTGGATACTCACCCCTTCATTACTCCTTGCCAGTAGTCCCAGGTAGAAGATCTCGCCCAACTTAGCAGAGATTTTTTTATGAATCCTGTTTGTGCTTCGATTGACGACATTTTTTCCTGAATTTTTTCAAAGACCCGCGGCACCCCGCCAAATATAGTCGGTCGTATATCCAAAAGAGTCTTTCCTAGGGATCCTTTCAAAGCATTCCTATCGGCAAAATAGACGGTGTTTCCCAAAGCCAGACTGAAGTATATATCAGCATTCATGGCAGCCACATGACTCAGTGGCAAATACGAGACAATTGTCTCTTCGCCGGGAGTTAATCCCGCCATACCCTTCATTGTGATATGGGCGTCCCACACGATGTTATCGTGTGATAACATAACACCCTTTGGCATGCCTGTTGTTCCGGACTGAGATGATTGGATGGTAAAAAGAATTTGGTTAAGGAGATAAAGGTTGACTGCGGGGATTAAAAGTGCGATTTATAGAGGTAGAGGAAGGCGGATGGCTTGAGGCTTTTTCTAATGGAATCCTCTTGATTGAAATCCTTAACATGGATTAAATTATTCAGCCCCCCCCCTCCTCTTCTCAAAAGTTGGTATAATGGCATGAACTTACGGTGTATATGATGGAGCAGCACTCATTGACAGCGATATCATTCATTCGCCTCTGAAGCTCCGTCTCCTGATCCTGTACCTTCATCTCTTTGATTGCCGACCACTATAAGGACAAAAATGCATAAAAACAGCCTCCAATCATTCAATCCACAGGACCTATCACCCTCGTCCCGAACCTACCCTATAGTACCCATTCTGCTCCAGTAAGTCCTCGTCGAATGGTCCATTAAGTTGTATAGCAGCCTTCAGTAATGGCAATTTATGCTTGATTTCTCGAATCTTTGCCATTTGTTTTGCATTATCCACAACAACGATATTAGCCTCCGAATTTTCGAGTACATGATGGACAGCATCCGATGAATTCGTTGTATAAATTCCAACCGAGATTCCATTTGCATGAATCGCTCCCATGCTAGCATAGAACCATTCCGGACAATTGAATGCGAGAATTCCAACTGAGTGACGTGGCTGCAAACCGAGTTTTATGAAGACTTTGGCAACATGCAAGGATATGTCCTGATATTCCCTGGATACAAATAGAAGGGATTCAAAACGATTATGTATGATGACGTAAAAATGAGAATATCCTGCATACCAGATTTCATACTCACTCATATGATACATAGTTCCATAATCCTTCTGAATCCTGACTGGCTAGAGCTGCACGATTCCTGTATTTGATTACGGAGTTTTGAAAGATGCCAGGGATGGATATTGGCGGTTCGGCGGCGGGTCCTTCGGTTCCTATGCGGAGTTTCACCGGTTCTAGGAGACTCGTAGTTTTGTAGACATTGGAGTCCTTAATCCGTACAGGAATTTCAATTGTACTTGCTTCCATTTTATGTAAATATTATTAAACGATGACGAGTACCACTGAAAAAACGTTGAGAATGTCCTTCGTTAAATATGGAGTGAATGCCTTACTTTCCCTGGAGGGATATTGCTTCCTAGAAATTCCGTGACATATCTACTGTACGAAAAAATCACGATTTGGGACCAAGTAACAGGAAGGGATATGAAGTATGTAAATTTTTATTGACAAATTAGTCCTGAGGATTAACACTGTGTCGACTCGGTATGCCAGCTTGATTGGAAACGGGAAAGGGAGAAAGAAGTACTGGGAATGATGCTTGTTTCTTAACACCTCTGGTTCACTGTCATCCATAAACAAGGGAACAATTGCCAGATATTTTCCCATAAAGACAACTTGGGAGGACCCTTTGATCATGCATAAGCTGATGAATTGCTGGTGCACTTGTTTTATAAGGACCAGAAAACACTGAGGACATTTTACTGAAGTGGAAACGTTCGATCAATTTTTTGTTAGAGACTGTGGCCTCAGAAATTGGATCCAAGTGTATGCGAGCAAATATTTTAACTTATTCTACAGCACAGGAGGGTGATCAGGACAAAAACCTAGAGCACGTGTCCTCACGAGGAAGAGTCTGCAAGCTTTTCTGTATCCGGACCTGAGTTCCAGCTACCTAGTCGTGGTCAAACTAGAGCAGGCGGGGGCAAAGGACGTATATATTCTCTTGGCTTACATGGCTCACGACTAATCAGCTCCGCCTGAAGGACTACATCATTTGACGACCACAATAGCAACAAAGGAGGCCAACCTATTGGAAGGCTGCGAAGCCAATGCAAAACATACGCTTTGGGGCGGCTCGGAATTCAACGAGAGAGGGAGCCATTCTTTGATTTTATTATTACTTCAAACCTATTGATGTGTGACAGTGGCAGTACACCCTCCATTTCCTCAGCTCGGAGAACTGTGAACTGTGGTTGGGGCGAGGTCCTTGATATTACCCTGATAGCAGACAATGGAATTCTTGGGGTGGAGAACTGGAGAGTGTCTGACCAGAGATCCTTCTTAGATCACAGTTGGCTACTTTTTAGTCGGGATCTCGCCGCATAGGTCTCCAAACCCTTCAGAGACCCCAGGAGCATCAACTGGAGAAAGTTTGGTCAAGTAATTAAGAACAAACTCTCCAGTGCGCAAATTGACAAGATTAGCACAAAAGACGAACTGGAGTCAAAGATCGGGGCTCTGGGAAAAGCATTTGATACCGCCTTTAAAGTCTCGTGCCCTATTAGGTACATCAGCGGTGGAATGAAGACCTGCCCAACCTCAGGAAGCTGACCAGGGAAATCTTCAACATCTGCTACAGGTATAAATATTGGCAGCCGTACAAGGACTGCCTGAAGAAGTACAAGTCCGTCATCAAGACTGCTAAGAGGCGGCCTTGATTGAACTATTGTCAGAACATCGAAAGCAGCAGCAAATCCGCGAGGCTCACCAAGATTCTGTCCAAGGAACATAAAAGTCCATCCTTTCTTAAAAAGTTGGAAGGCTAAGGATAAGATTGGCTCGGCTCCAAACAGCTTCTCCGCGTATAAATCTCCGGGCCTAGATGGCATAATTCCAGTCATGTTGCAGAAGCAGCAGGAAAGGGTTGTGCCGTAGCTTGTTGAGATTTACCGGAGCCGTATCTCATTAGGGAACGTACCACAGTCCTGGAGATACGCACGAGTGATTTTCATATCGAAAAAGAGCAGGTGCGGGCATGAGTCCCGAAAGAAGTTTCGATCAATCAGCCTCATCTTCATTGTACTGGAGACCCTAGAGCGGGTCCTGGACATCCACTTAAAAACGATTCTGGAGAGAACGCCTTTCTCTAAGTCCTAGCATGCCTACCTCTACGGAAAATCCATAGAAGCCGCTCTCCACGAGGTAATTGGCACGGTTGAGCGGCCACTGCAGTACAAGCAGTATACCCCAGCTGCCTTTTTGAATATAGAATGAGTTTTCAACAACGTTAGTACTAACGCCATCAAGGAAGTCTTGACCAGTATTGGATTGCAGGGGACGAATTTTGGACAGCAGCGGGTTAAAGGCGATGGCGTATGCCGACAACTTGGTGATATTACTGTCAGGGATGTTTCCGTCCATTATGAGCGCCATTATGGAAGGAGCGTTGCCAAAATTTTCGACTGTGGGCCGTAAAATGCGGGCTCAGCATAAACCCAACCAAAACGGAACTGATGCTGTTCACCACCAAGACAAGAGTACCTGAATTCGCCTACCATGGCTAAATGACCAAAGATTGGATCTTTTCTCCAATGTAAATTATCTGAGCGTAATTCTGGATCCAATACTAAATTGTAGATTGAACGTAGAACTGAGGGTTAAGAAGGCCAGTATAACCTTCCATGCCAGCAAGAGAATCTTGGCAAAGAAACGGATTGTCTGATTGAGGATGGTTCTCTGGATGTACATTGCGGTGGCGCGTCCAACCCAAACGTACAGCTCAATTATATGGTGGCATTCAAAGGACCAAGTGCACAGGTTCTATTGGGACTCTGCAGTCCTGCTCGGCAGAAGTTCCCAATGTACTTCTGCATCTCCTCCCCCTAGATCTCCATAGTAAATACGTTGTAGCGTGCAGTGCCGAGTCCGGTTGCTGGGCAGCGAAGCCCAACGGCCACAGTAACATCCTAGACGAAGTACCTCGGTGTTTCCCCACGGAGTATGCTACATGCAAGCTGAACTTCGCGTG